>NC_057348.1:54383791-54729959 GCF_016509475.1 Prionailurus bengalensis | reverse complement strand
CAGATTTTAGAGAAATTTTCAGGAAGTTTGTGATAGTGCTAATAACTACTAAGTGTTGAATGGAATTAATACTTAACATTCATTGTCCCTCTCATCGGTCTCGTAAAGTAGTAACAATATATCCATGTTAAATTTCAGGAAACTGAAGTTTAGAGGGTTTAGGTGGCTTGCTTAGGGTGATAGTACATGTTTCAGAGCTCAGCTCTGTCTGATTCCATAGTCTGTGGTACTCATATTATGTTGATTGCTTTACAATGTTTTACAGGTAAAGTGAGTATCTAAACCAGAAAATTAGCATATTATTCAATCAGTTAAGAATTCCATATATCTGAAATTGGTAGAATTAACTCACAGGGTAACAATAGATTCAACCAAAACTCTAACAGACTTTTTCTAACAGACTTTTTCTTGATGGGGAATGCTTGATCATATCATTTGCAAACAGATTATTTTTTACTTCTTATTTACGATTTGGATGCCTTTTCTTTCCTTTTCTTGCCTAATTGCTCTGGCTAGAACTTCTAGTACTAGATTGAGTAGAAGTGGTAAAAGCAGCATCCTTGCTTTGTTCCTTATCTTAAGGAAAAACTTTCATATCTTTCACCATTGAGTATGATATTCACTGTGAGTTTTTCATATAGTTTTATTATGTGGAGATAGTTTTCTTGTGTTCCTAGTTTGTTGAGTGTTTTTATCATGAAATGCTTTTTCTCCAGCTATTGAGGTGATTGTGTGATTCTCCCCCACCCCCGCTTTAATTCTGCTAACATGGTATGTCACATTGATTTTGTATTTTGAACCTTGTGTTACAGGAATAAATCCAATTTCATGTCAAGGTGTTTAATCATTTTAGTATGCTGCTGAGTTCTGTTTGCTAGTATTTTGTTGAGGATTTTTGTATCAGTTCATAAGAGATACTGGTCTGTAGTTTTCTTGTAGTGTCTTTGTCTGGCTTAGGTATCAGGGTAATGCTAGCCTCATAGAAGGAGTTAGGAAGTGTTCGTGTTCAGTGTTTGGGGAAAGTTTGAGAAGGCTTAATACTAGTTTTTCTTTAAAGGTTTGGTAGAAATCACCAGTGAGCCATCAGGTCCAGGGATTTTCTTTGTGGGGAAATTTTTGATAATTGGTTCAGTCTCCTTCATAGTTATAGATCTATTCATATTTTATATTTCTTCATGATTTAGTCATGGTAGGTTTTGTGTTTCTAGGCCTTTGTCCATCTAATGCCAACAATTTTGTTGGCATAGAGCTGTTCTTAATATTCTCTTATAATCCTTATGGTTCTATAGAATTGATAGTAATGTCCTCACTTTAATTTCTGATTTTAGTAATCGCAGTCTTTTCTCTTTTTTTTTTCCTTTAGTCCATCTAGCTACAGATTAGTCAATTTTGTTGATCTTTTCAAAGAACCAACTTTTGTTGTAATTGATTTTTCTCTATTTTTCTGTATTTCTTTTATCTCTGTGATAATCTTTATTATTTCCTGTCTCCGGCTAGCTTTGGTTCAGTTTATTCTATTTCTAGTTCTATAAGTTATAAAGTTACATTGTTCACTTGAAATCTCTCTGGTTTTTTAATCAAAACATTTATAGTTCATAAATTTACCCCTTAACACTGCTTTCACATTGTCCTATAAATGTTTTGTTTGTTTTCATCCATCTGTAAGCTTTTTCTAATTTCCCTTATAATTTCCTCTTTGATCCAACACCAAGAATATATTGTTTAATTTCCACATGTTTGGGACATTTCTTGGTTCACTCTGTTGATGATTTCTAACTTTATTCCCTTATGGTCAGAGAAGATACCTTGTATGTTACCTGTCTTTTAAAATCTGTTGAAGCTTTACTTGTGACCTCACCTGGTCTGTCCTAGAGAATGTCCCGTGTGTACCTGAGAAATTTTTCTGAGTATTTGTTGTTTCTGGGTAAAGTGTTCTGTATAGTGTGTGGTTGGTTTGTTGTATTAAGTTCTCTATTTCTTTGCATATACTATGTCTGTCTGTTCTGTCCATTATTCAGATTGAAGTATTGAAGTCTCCAACTATTTTTTTTTTATAAAGTTTATTTATTATTTTAAGAGAGTGGGGTAGGGGCAAGGAGAGGAGGAGAGAGAGAGAGAGAATCCTAAGCCGACTCTGCACTGTCAACATGAAGCCTAATGCTGGACTCAAACTCACAAACCACGAGATTGTGACCTGAGCTGAAGTCAGGTGCTTAACTGGCCATGACCTGAGCTGAAGTCAGATACTTGACTGACCAAGCCCAAGGTACCTCAAAGTCTCCAGCCATTATTGCAGAACTATTTCTCCCTTAAATTCTGTCATTTTTTTCTTCACATATTTTTGTGGTCTGTTATTAGATGTGTAAATGTAATTGTTACATCTTCTTGCTACATTGAAACCTTTTGTTAATGTATAGTGTCCTTCTTTGTCTCTTGTAACCTTTTAAAATTTAGTTTATTTTGTTTGATATTAGTACAGCCACCTGTGGTTCTTTTGGTTACTATTTGTATGGAATATCTTTCTCCTTCCTTTCATTTTCTAGATATTTGTGTCATTTGGTTCTATTTCTGTCTTGGTTCTAAAATGAGTTTCTTGTAGATAGCATATAGTTGGAACATGAGTTTCTATACATTCTGCCAATCTCTCTTTCGAATGGAAAGTTTAATGTATTTGCATTTAGAGAATTACGATAAGGAGGGACTTATATGTCATTTTGTTATTTGTTTTTTTGTATGCCTTATAAAGCTTTTTTTGTTCCCCATTTCTTACATTCCTATCTTTTGTATTCAGTTGATTTTTTTTGTGTGTAGTAAGATGTTTAAAATCCTTTTTCATTTCCTTTTGTATATTTTATAGCTATTTTCTTTGTGGTTACCATGGTAATTATATTTAACATCCATTCACTCTAGTTCGAATTTATACCAGCTTAACTTCAGTGATATACAAAAACTTTCCTCCTTTGAGCTCTGTTCTTATCCCTTTTGGTTCATGTCACAAAATTACATCTTTGTATATTATGTGTTCCAAAACATAAACTAATAATTATTTTAAATGCATTATGTAGAAAGCAAGATTTGGAGTTCTAATACAAGCTTTTACACTAATAGTTTTTTTTCTTTCTTTATTTATTTTTTAATTTTTTTAACGTTTATTTATTTTTGAGACAGAGAGAGACAGAGCATGAACAGGGGAGGATCAGAGAGAGAGGGAGACACAGAATCTGAAACAGGCTCCAGGCTCTGAGCGGTCAGCCCAGAGCCCAACGCGGGGCTCGAACTCACAGACCGTGAGATCATGACCTGAGCCTAAGTCGGACACTTAACCGACTGAGCCACCCAGGCGCCCCAGTTTTTTTTCTTTAAACATGTTAGTCTTTTAAATCATGTAGGAAACAAAAAATACATTATAAGCCATTGTTACAATAATACTAGCTTTTATAATTACCCATGTATTTACCTTTCTTGAGATCTTTATTTCTCCAGGTAGCTTCAGATTAGTGTCTAATGACCTTTCATTTCACTGTGCAGGACTCCCTTGAGCATTTCTTGCAGGGTGGGTCTACTGATCATGAACTCTCTCAGCTTTTGTTTATCTGGAAATGTCTTAATTTCTCCCTCACTTTTGAAGGACAGTTTTTCCAGGTATAAGATTCTTGGTTGATAGTTTTTTTCTTTGAACACTTGGAATATATCAGCTCACTATCTTCTGACCTCTACAGTTTGTTTTTTTTAATGTTTATTTCTGAGAGAGAGTGAGAGCGAGTATGAGTGGGGGAGGGGCAGAGAGAGAGGGAGACACAGAATCCAAAGCAGGCTCCAGGCTCAGAGCTGTCAGCACAGAGCCCAACGCGGGGCTCGAACTCACAAACCGTGAGATCATGACCTGAGCCAAAGTTGGACGCTCAGCCGATTGAGCCACCTAGGCGCCCCAACCTCCACAGTTTTCAGTGAGAAATCCGCAAGTAACATAATTGTTCCCTTGTATGTGAGTTACTTCTCTCTCACTGCTTTTAGCATTCTTTGTCTTTTGAAAGTTTGATTATAACGTGTCTTTGAGGTCCTCTTATATAGAATTCATTGAACTGCTTAGGTATTTATATTCATGTCTTTCTTCAGATTTGGGGAGTTTTCTGGCATTATTTCTTCAGATATTCTCTCTGCCCCTTTTTCTCTCTCTCCTCCTCATGGACTCCCACAGTGCATATGTTGGTCTACTTGATGGCCTGTAGGCTCCGTAACACTGGTCAGCTTTCTTCAATGTTTTTGTTGTTTTGTTTTGCTTTTCAGACTTAATTTCCATTGTTCTGTCTTCAAGGTTTTTAATTATTCTGCTTGATCAAATCTGATTTTGAATCCCACTAGTGAATTTTTCACTTCAGTTATTGTACTTTTCAGCTCCAGAGTTTATTTTTGGTTTCTCTTTAGGATTTTTGTTTTTGTTTTTGTTTTTTGAATCCCTTTTGAGTTCTGGCTACTGCCCATCTTCCTTTAGTTTTTTGAGTAACTTTCAGATAGTTGTTTTTAAAGTCTTTGTCTAGTAGACCTGACATCAGAGATTTTTCAGCAGTCATTTCTGTTGATTTATTTTTTTTTCTTTTAGATAGCCCATACTTTCCAGTTTCTTTTTATGCCTTGTGATTTTTTTGTTGTTGAAAACTTGATATTTGAATCTATTAATGTGGTAACTCTGGGAATCTGATTCTACCCCCTTCCTAGAATTTGCTGTTTTTTGTTACTGTTTTTATTTTTGTTTTTTAATATTTAGGCTGTCTCTGTGCTAAGGATCATCCTGACGTATAAACTTAAGGACTTCTGAGGTCTTTTCTCAGACCTGTGCCTTCCCCTAGGCGTGTACAGTCACTGTCTATTTTTTCCTGTATATGCATTTGCTCTTGAATGTCCTTGTCTTTAATGTTTGGATCCCAAAAGAGGAAAAACAGAAAAATAGAGGAGTGGGGAGAAATAATCCAGGACTTTAAGGCCCCTGGAAGTCACTCAAGCTAGAAACAGAGGGGCTTGCAACAATAGGGGGAAGTACAGCATCAATGGCTGTCCCTTCTTTTTCTGCACTTCTGTGATTAGAAGTAGCAATCAGCGACTGGAGCACACATCCCCCGTATTTGTGGAGGACAAGGATCCTTTTGTCCACCTGGGCTCCCACAAGCTGTATGCAAGCTGTTTCTGGAACGTGTGCCCATGGCTTCAGAGTAGACATGGAAGATGGGCAGCTGCTACCAGCTGCTAAGAGAAGCCAAAATTGAGAAACTAACTACAACTTATTGTCCAAGCCTTCCCCTGGAAGTTGCAAGCCTTCAATATCCAATAGACTCCAGAGTTCCAAAATAGTTACATGAGTCAGATTCTACCTGTGCAGTTAAGGTTTGGTGGGGAGACAAATTCCTGGTGCTTCCCACTCTGCCATCTTTTTCCAGAGTCCTTCCTCTCTCGAGTTAATATTTGCTTGGATGGTATGAGGGAGGGGTCGAGTTTCATTCATATGGTATGTTGTGTCCAGTTGCTTCATCACCTTTTGTTGAAAAGACTCTCTTTTCCCCATTGAGCTGTCATGGCACTTTTGTGGAAAATCATTTGACCATATATGTGAGGGTTTATTTATGAGCTTTTTATTCATTTTTATTGGTCTAAATATCTGTTCTTATACCAGTGCCATACTGTTTTGGTTATTGTAGCTTTGTGATAAGTTTTGATATCAAGAAGTGTGAGTCCTCCAACTCAGAACAATTAATGATTGTTTTGTTGGTTTTTTTTTTTTCTCAACAGATTTTATCTTTAAGTAATCTCTACACCCCATGTGGGGTTCAGATTTACAACCCCAAAACCGAAAGTTGCATGCTCTACTGATAGAGCCAGCCAGACACCCCAAAACATTCAAGATTGTTTGAGCTATTCTGATTGCCTTGGATTTTCATAAAAATTTTAGGATCAGCTTGTCAATTTATGCAATAAAGGCAGCTAGAGTTTTGATAGCAATTATGCTGAATCTGTAGATCGGTTTGAGTAGTATTAAGAGCTTAACAGTATTAATCTTCTGACCCATGAACACAGATGTCTTTACATTTATTTAGGCCTTCTTAACTTTCTTTCAATGATGTGTACAGTTTTCAGTGTATAAGTGTTACACTTCTTTTGATGTATTTATTCCTGTTGTTAATGTTCTGGAGGTGGGAATACTTCCTTAATTTCATTTTCTGTTGTTCCTTGCTCTTGTATAGAAATACAGTTGATTTTTATATATTGATCTTGTATCTTCCAACCTTGGGACTCATTTACTAGTTCTAATAGTTTTTTGTTTTTTGGGTTTTTTTTAGGACTTTATGATCATGTCGTGTCATGATCATATTCTCTGTAAATAGAAATAGTATTCCTTCTTTGTTTCCAAGTCTGGATGCTTTTCTTTCTTTTTCTTCCCTAATTGCTCTGGCTAGAACCTGCAGTACAGTGTTGAGTTCACGTGGCAAAAGCAGACATGTTTGTCTAGTTCCTGATCTTAGGAAGAAAGCTGTCAGTCTTTCACCATTAAGTGTTCTGTTAAGCTGTGAGTATTTTATAGATACTCTATCAGATTGAGAACTTACTGGTTTCTAATTTGTTGAATGTTTTTATCATGAAATGGCATTGGATTTGGATTTTGTTGGATGGTTTTTCTGTGTGAGGTGATGAGGCTTTTGTTCTCTGTTAATATAGTGTATTACATTGTTTAATTAATATGGTGAACCGATCATGCATTTTTGGGGTAAATCCCACTTAGTCATGGTATATGATTTTTTTATATGTCTCTGGATTCAGTTTGCTAGTGTTTTGTTCAGGATTGTTACATCTATACTCATAAGGAATATTGGCCTGTAGTTTTCTTTTCTTGTGATGTCTTTGCCTAGTTTTGGTCATAGAATGAATTTGAGGAGTGTTCCCTCTTCTGTTTTTTGGAAGAGTTTGTAAAGCATTGGTTCATGATGCGCTTTTATTCAAGGAAAAGTATCTGCCCACCTCAGGTGCCCAGGTGACCACTCAGAACCTTGAACCTTGCCTTTTAGTAGGTATTGGCGAAATTCCAGACCTTTGTATAACTGATGGGCTTTTCCCAGCCCCATCCCAGTGGGGCTGGGATATTGCCAGGACTCTTTCACAAGTACTGATCCCAGAAGTTTTCAGCGTACTGCTGGGGTTTTTTTGCCATCCTCTATGGTGTTTGTGAGAGCCTTTCTTCTGGAAACTGTCATCTTAAAGGAGTGTTTTACAGCTGGTTTTGGGGACAGTGAAAACATTCAAATACCATTTCTAAAAAGGTACTTTGGTACTTTCTTTTATGAAAGTTATATGAGCAGATTTGAAAATTCCTGTGTTTTTGTGGGGGGGTTATTTGGGGAGGGGTTGGTTGGTTGGTTTTTGCATTTTCAACATTAGAAATAACTCTTTTAAGATTGTATTTTCTTATGGCCATCCTGTGGCAGTATCTCATTGGTTTCTTTGTCATTCTGGGTCCAAATACCAAAACTACTCAAGTGTATTACTCAAAGCCACAGTGAAAGCAAGAGGCATGGTCCTCAGCTACCACCGGACATTTTTGTAAGCCCCCTTGTGATCCAGCCCATTTCTTGCCCACAGGTACCACGGACACAGACCTCTCGGCCGGAATCTCCAGGGATGACCAGCCCCTCCCCGCGCATCCAGATAATCTCCACCGACTCTGCGGTAGCCTCACCTCAGCGCATTCAGGTACTTGCACCAGTCCCACTTGGTTCCAGCCACCTGCCCAAAGGCAGACCTGCCTTCTGAATCCTTTCTAGAACAAACCTGCCTTTGAATTTCACTAAGGAGTTGTGCTTCTTGGGCCTCAAGTATAGTACAACCTCATTTATTCTTAAAAAAGAAAAAAAAGTTTACATTGATTGAACTAACTTACTACTTTTAATGCAAAAGTCTAAACTGTCTCAAATTCTTGGGATGTAGTACCATTTTATTACTTATGTGCATCCACATTGAGAGGCAGTATATCCTAGTAGTTAAGTGTATGGGCCCCCACTTGGAGTCAAGTTCAGTGCCCCACTTTCTAGCTATTTTGACCTTGAAAGTTAACTTTTCAGTGCCTTGCTTTTTTGGTTTAGAAAATGTATGTGATAGTAGTACTTACCTCATAAGGTTATTGTGAGGAATCAATCAATGGGATAATTGCTTGTAAAGTGCTTAGAACAGTGATTAGCACATACTGATGTTCAGTATGTACTAATTATCTATTACAATAACCATTATTACTAGTGTTATTGTTACTAATTGATATTCACTTATGGGAAGTTTAGTCTTCCCCAGGGCTCTGAAGCTGCCTCTGGCCCATTGAACAAAGGGAAGATATGTATATTGAAATCTTAATCAACAAGCCAAGAAGAAGAGATAATAATTGATGACACAGATTAAAGACTCATAGTTTCCTCAGCAAGCTGAATCACAAAGCCAAACCAAAAAACATGAACAAAGATGAATGGCAGAAAAAACATTAGTTACATAACACAAATTTGAAAGACTATCAGGGCATACAGGTAATTTGAGTGAATGAGTAAAAGGATTGCTTTCAATTTACAGTTTATTCCAAAGTTGGTATAAGTGAACAATATGATACCATAACTACATAATTTCTATAATGTTTACCCATTCTAAAAAGTGATTTTGTGGACTATCTATTATAAAGTAAGCATAGAAGAGTTCTAATAAGTAAATGAAAGAAGTTAAAGATTATATTCTCATTATGTCTGTATTGTATAATATTTTATCATAAACACTGAAGCTCATATAAGTCATTTTAACCTCACACCAGTAAGGAACACATATCTGAGTGTTTGGAAATTCAGAAGTAATGGGCCCAACATTAGAGGTTTTACTGTTCCTCAGAATTAGGAACTTCATAGCCAAATTATTTTTTCTCTTTTGTTTTGCTCATTATGACTTGAAAATGGGTCTTGTATAGTTTTATGTAGTAGATATTAGGATTCTGCCTATGTAACTGCCCCAACTGGGAAAGGAGCTAATTGCATTCAACCATTGCCTGTACATAATGGGCTCACAACCACCTTAGGGCAGATGAGAACACAGAAAGTTCCCCAAGAGACTGTCAGTAGCTAGTGTATATACTGAGAGAGTGCACATTTCCGCCCATATTGGTATGAGAAGAATCTCTTCCCAAGGGCTATCCTACCATCCCATTCCATACAGAGGGGCTAAGCCCATGCCCTGGTCCTCGGCCTGTGGTGACACTGCTGTCCTGGCTGGATTGTAGCAAGGTCCCTTGAACAGAAGTCCTATAGAATAGATTCTTAGTGTTGAGCTTTTAGTCTCTCTGGGGAGGATAACTCTTAGGCATGAGTTCCTACGTATGGTAAATATACTTGAAAATCTTTTCATCATGAACTGTCAATAAAATGGACAAGTGCAACTGAACTATTTCAAGGTTTAGGGTTTTGTTGTTGTTTTTTGTTTGTTTTGTGTTTTAAGGAAAACTAAGGTTATAGAATGATTTCTGGGTTCTTGATGTTGGTGGTAATGGTTTCGATAAAGTTTTCATTTCTAGCCCTGACTTCAGTCATGAATTTCCAATGCCCTGAGGCCTGGGAAGAGAATAAGTGCTATGATGTTTTCATGAATAACAATGCTTGGAACCCAAATGGTGGCTTCTGTGATAAGGTTAAGAGGAAAAAATTATACACTAAGGGTGATAGACCTAGGTCACATTTAGGATCTTTGGCTCTGAATGGAACAGACTTAGGATCAAATTTTATCTCCTCTCAGCTGTGTGACTCTGAAGAAAGTTTCTGTAACCTCTATAGCTAGAAAATGACAACAATAATAGTACCTGTTTAATGGGATTTTAAAAGGATTAGGTGAGATAATGCTTGTAAACTTATAGGAAGCAAATATCAATGTTAGCAAATGACTTATAATTTTTCTTAAGGTTTCTTTTTATATAATTCCAAACACAGAAAATAGTACATGGAAATCCTGTATATATATCCCCAATTTAACCAATTGTTTGCTATAACATTCTGAGTAAATGTACGTATATTTTTTTGAATCATTTGAGAATAGAAATAACACACCTCTTTGCCCTGAATATGTACGTATTTCCTAAGAACAATGACATTTTCTTACATGATCACAATACAGCTATCAAAATCAGGGAATTAATTATTGAAACATACCATTATCTAATCCATAGTTTATATTCTAAAATGTCATTCAGTTGTCTTAGTTAAGTCCTTTATAACTGTTTTCTCCAATTCCAGGATTTATGTTACTGTTTTTATTTTATTTTATTTTTTTCAACGTTTATTTTTGGGACAGAGAGAGACAGAGCATGAACGGGGGAGGGGCAGAGAGAGAGGGAGACACAGAATCCGAAGCAGGCTCCAGGCTCTGAGCCATCAGCCCAGAGCCTGACGCGGGGCTCGAACTCCCGGACCGCGAGATCGTGACCTGGCTGAAGTCGGACGCTTAACCGACTGCGCCACCCAGGCGCCCCTATGTTACTGTTTTTAATAATGATAATGTGGCCAACATACCTAGTTATGCAGGCCAGCAGAGGGTGATCTGGAACATAGACTTGTGTCTGTCAGTATCCTGTCATCCTAATGGCTGCAACGGGGCTTTGGGGCCAAGTGGGAAGAGTGGCAGTCCTCAGAGTGGGGGCAGTAGCCTTGTGGCTAGAGTTAAAAGCTGTTGTTTTGAGGATACAGAGGTCTATGGTGGGGACTGTGGAAGGAGAGAAGGAGGTAAGAGCCATAGGAGGGCACCCACTTCTCTGAGAATGAGGCATAATCGAACCCATCCAATTGCAAGGTGACTTCTCAGTAAATCTCACAGGTTTTCATCATGATGCAGTCTTTCCAGGCCAGTGGTTTGCAAATTTCCTTATGATTTTTTTTAATGTTTATTTAATTTTTGAGAGAGAGAGAGACAAAGCACGAGCAGGTGAGGGACAGAGAGAGAGGGAGACAGAGTATCTGAAGCAGGCTCTAGGTTCTGAGCTGTCAGCACAGAGCCCGACACGAGGCTAGAACTCACAGACCTCAAGATCATGACCTGAGCCAAAGTCGGATGCTTAACTGACTGAGCCACCCAGGCGCCTCTGCAAATTTCCTTATAAACAGGTGCGCCTGTTCATGTATATTTTTTAGAGTGTGAAATCTTTACTTGGGCCCTTATAGCACCCGCTTCCCTACTTCTCTCTTCTACCACCTCTTTATTCCTACACATCCCTTCTGGAACGCCAGTACTTGTTCTCTGCCCTTTCTTTGTCCACAGCCATCAGACATCTCCTTTCTCGCTGTGATATTCTTCTGGCCCCTCTCAGGTACTCATTGCTGTAACAAAATCACACCACACCAAGCAGAGTATAGAGTAAACCATACACCTCCCTTCTTCCTCTTCCACAAGTCACCCAGGTCTCTCCCATGAGGTAACCACTGTTACATATTGCTATTTGTTCTTTCACAGACACACTCTACCAAAAGCACATGTGTAAATAATGTACAGCATATTTTTCATTCATGTAGACATTCTGTCCAGACTGTCCTATATTCTTTTTTCTTAACAACATCTTTTGGAGGTAGTTCCATGTAGAAACCACTCCTTCTTTCTCTTGATGTCTATGGATGCTCCAATGAATAACTTTTTACCTGTTCAATTTAACACTTGCGAGAATACTTCCGTCAGATCAGTTTCTCAGTGTAGGATTGTTGGGACAAAGGATATGTCCGTGTGTAATTTTTTTTTGGCCTATAGTATCATATTAGCTTCAGGTATACAACATAATGATTTGATATTTGTGTAGATTGTGAAGTGATCACCATACATGGTTAGAAATTTTTTTCTTGTGTTGAAAACTTTTAAGATTTAGTTTCTTAGCAACTTTCTAGTGTGCAATTCAGTAAACTATAGTCACCATTATGTGTATTACATCTTCATGATTTACTTTGTAACTGGAAATCTGTACCTTTTGACCTCTGTTGCCCACCCCTGCCCCCTTTGGGCAACTACCAGTCTGTGCTTTGTATCCATTGAGCGTGTGTGTGTGTGTGTGTGTGTGTGTGTGTGTGTGTGTGTGTATTTTGTTTTGCTTTGTTTTTTAAGATTCCATAAGTGAGATCATACAGTATTTGTCTTTCTTTGCCTGAGTTATTTCACTTAGCATACTACTTTCAGGGTCTATGTTGTCACAAATGGCAAAATTACATCCTTTTTTATGGCTGAATAGGTATTCATTTGTATATAAATAAATACACATACATATATACATGCACACATATTTACCACATTTTCTTTACCCATTCATCCATCAGCAGACACTTAGGTTGTTTCCATATGTTGGCTATTGTAAATAATGCTGCAGTGAACTTTGGGGTGCATTTTTTAATGTTGTTTCTTCTTTTTGAGAGAGAGAGAGAGAGAGAGAGAGAGAGAGAGAGAGAGAGACAGAGTGTGAGCAGGGGAGGGGCAGAGAGAAAGGGAGACACAGAATCTGAAACAGGCTCCAGGCTCTGAGCTGTCAGCACAGAGCCCAACACGGGGCTCAAACTCACGAACTGCAAGATCATGACCTGAGCCGAAATCAGTCACTTAACCGACGGAGCCACCAAGGTGCCCCTGGGGTGCATATATCTTTTTTGAGTGAGTATTTTTGTTTTCCTTGGATAAATACCCAGAAGTGGAATTGCTGGATTATATGATACTTCCATTTTTATTTTTTTGAGGAACCTCCTTACAGTTTTCCACAGTGGCTGCACTAGTTTATATTCTCACCAACAGTGCATGAGGGTTCCTTTACTCCACATTCTTGCCAACAATTGTTACTGCTTTTTTTTTTTTTTTTTTTGATACTGGCTATTCTGACTGGTGTGAGGGGTTATCTCATTGTGGTTTGATTTTCATTTTCTTGATGATGAGTGATGTTGAGCATTGTTTCAATACCTATTGGCCAACTTTCTGTCGTCTTTGGGAAAATAAGTAACTATTCAGATCCTCTGCCCATTTTTTAAAGTTTGCTTTTGCTGTTGAGGTGTTTGAGTTCTTTTTTTTTTTTTTTAAGTTTATTTATTTTGAGAAAGAGAATGTGGGGAAGAGGCATGGAGAGAGGGAGAGAGACAGAATCCCAAGCAGGTTCCACACTGATAACACAGAGCCCAACACAGGGCTTTAACCCACGAACTGCTAGATCATGACCCGAGCCAAGATCAAGAGTCAGATACCTAATCGACTGAGCCACCTAAGCGCCCCCTAGTTCTTTATGTATTTTGAATATTAACCCCTTAACAGATACATAATTTACGGATATTTTCTCCCATTCAGTAGTTTGTCTTTTCATTTTGTTGATGGTTTCTTTTGCTGTGCAGAAGCTTTTCAGTTCCATGTGGTTTGATTTGTTTATTTTTGCTTTTGGTGTCAAATCCAAAAAATGATCACCAGAACTGATGTTGAGTTTACTATTTTTTTAATGTGTTCTTCTAGGAATTTTATGGTTACAGGTCTTACATTCAAGCCTTCAGTTGATTTTGAGTTGACCTTTGTGTATTGTAAAATAATGGTCCCATTTCATTCTTCTGCATGTGCCTATCCAGCTTTCTCAATATCATTTATTGAAGAGGCTGTCCTTTCTTTCCCCATGGTATATTCTTGGCTCCTTTGTCATAAATTAATTGACCATATAAGTGTGGGTTTATTTCTGGGCTGTCTTGTATTCCATGCATCTGCATTTCTGTTTTTATGCCAGTACCATACTGTTTTGATTATTATAGCTTTATAATATAGTTTGAAATCAGAGAACATGATGTCTCCAATCTTTTCTCAAGATTGCTTTGGCTATTGGTCTTCTGTTATTGTGTAAAAATTTCAGGATTGCTTTGTACTGTTTCTGTGAAAAATGTCATTGGAATTTTGAAAAGAATTGTATTGAATCCATAGATTGCTTTGGGTAGTGTAGACATTTTAACAATATTAACTCTTCCAATTTATGAGTGCCAAGTATCGTTCTATTTATTTGTGTTTTCTTTAGTTTCTTTCATTAATGTCATAACAGTTTTCAGTGTGCAGATCTTTTACCTTCTTGGTTGAATTTATTTCTAGGTTATTTTATTCTTTTTGATGTAATTGTAAATGATTGTTTTCTTAATTTCTCTTTTAGATTGCTTGTTATTAGTGTATAGAAACACAACAGGGGCGCCTAGGTGAGTCAGTTGGTTAAGCGTTCAAGTTCAGCTCAGGTCATGATCTCACAGTTTGTGGGCTCAAGCCCCGCATCGGGCTCTGAGCTGACAGTGCAGAGCCTGCTTGGGATTCTCTCTTTCTCCCACTCTCTCTCTGCCCCTCCCCCACTTGCACATGCACATGCATTCTGTCTCTCTCAAAATAAACTTAAAAAAAAAAACACGACAGGGGTACCTGGGTGGCTCAGTCGGTTAAGCGTCCCACTTCAGCTCAGGTCATGATCTCACAGTTTGTGGGTCTGAGCCCCGAGTAGGGCTCTGTGCTGACAGCTCGGAGCCTGGAGTCTGCTTCAGATTCTGTGTCTGTCTCTCTCTGCCAGTCCACCACTCACACACACGCTCTGTCTCTTCATCTCTCTCTCTCTCTCGCTCTCTCTCTCAAATATAAATAAACATTAAAAAGTTTTTTAAAAAACAGATTTTTATATGTTGATTTTGTATCTTGCAACTCTGCCAAATTTGTTTATTAGTTCTAACAGTTTTTTGGTGGAGTCTTTAGGATTTTCTGTGCATAATGTCATGGCATCTGCAAGTAGTGATGACAGTTTTATCTCTTCCTTTTCAATTTGAATGCCTTTTACTTATTTTTCTTGGTTAATTGCACTGGCTAGGACTTCCAGTACTGTGTTGAATAAAAGCAGCGAGAGTAGGCATCCTAGTCTTATTCCTGATATTGCAAAAGCTTTCAGCTTTTTGCCTTTGAGTATGATGTTAGCTGAGTATCTGTGTGTAATTTTGACAGTTGTTGCCAAACTGCCTTCGAAAGAGGTTGTGCCAACTTATACTCCCACCAGCCCAATATCAGAGTGCCCATTTCCCCACACACTCAACTGTATATTATGCTATATATACTGTTTAATGTTTTTTAGTTTGCTAGGTGAAATATCACTACTATATAAGTTTTGTGTTTCTATTACTTATTCATCTAAAAATATGTAATGAAAACTGTTGTGTTTTTATCACTGTTGTGATACTCAAATTTTATATAATCGTAAATAAGAAATTACTTTTTTACCCGTCTTTCTCCATATCTCTACTCCATTTACTTTTCAACCAATAGGTTTCTTGAAAATTATGTCTAATTTTATTATCATTATGTTTTACATTAAAGTATTTTACATATACATAAAAGTATAAAGTGTAAAGATACATATATTAAGATATTAGGCTTTTCTAGAACCACTTTTCTGAAATATCTAAGATCAATCAGCTAAGTATCTGTTTAATAGGATTAATATTCAGAAAACTTAGAGGAAGTTATTTATAAAAACTGAATATAATATGTAGCCAGACTGCTAAATGTTGGAGTTCCTCAGGATTGCATTCTGGTCCCACTTTCTCCCCTCTGTATTTTCTCTGAACCCATGGCTTAAATATCATTTTGTGCTAGTGACTCCCAAATGGATGTCTATAGCCTAGACCTCTGCTATGACCTCCATTTAGTTCAAAATATTTTAAATTTTTATTGCTGCTACTTTGACCCATGTGTTATCCAGAAGTGTGTTAATTTCTAAATATTTGGGAATTTCAAAAACTTTTTATTAATTTCTAGTTTAATCAGTCTAGTAGTGACCTAGAACATACTTTATGATTCCTATTTTTTCTTAAGGTATATTTTATGGCCCAGAATGTGATGTATATTATTGGATGTTCCTTGCAAGCTTGAGAAGAATGTGTATCCTGCTGTTGTTAGATGGATTATTTTATAAATGTCAGTTATATCAGGTTGATTGATAGTGCTGTCCAAGTCAACTATATCCTTATTGATTTTTCTGCCTGCTTAATCTACCAGGTGCTGACAGGGAAGCAGTGACATCTCTACAGCTATAATAGTTGATTTCTCTCTCTCTCTTTCTCCTTGGCAGTTTTACAAGTTTTTGTCTCCTGTCTTTTGATGCTCTCTTGTTAGGTGCATACACGTTTAACATTGTTATGTATTTGTGGGGAACTGACCCATTTGTCAACATGTAATACCCCTCTTTATGCGTGATTTTTTTCCTTGTTCTGAGGTCTACTTTATCTTTAACTTAAATTCACTTACTCTAGCTGTCTTTTGATTAATGATAGCATGATGTCTTTTCTCCATCCCTTTACTTTTGATCTATCTGTGTCGAGGGTTTCCTGTTGACAATGTATAGTTGGGTCTTCTTTTTCTATTGAAATGAGTCTTTGTCTTTTAGTGGTCTGTGTAGACCATTCACATTTAAAGTGGTTCTGGATATACTGTATTTACATTAATGTCAACCATGTTTAACTATTTTCTATTTGTTGCCAGAGTCGTCTTTTTCTGCCTCATCTGGGTTTTTATCATGTTTGTTTATTTTTTTTAACTTTTTTTTTTAACGTTTATTTTTGAAAGAGCACAAGCAGGGGAGGGGCAGAGAGAGAGAGAGAGAGAGGGAAACACAGAATCTGAAGCAGGCTCCAGGCTCTGAGCTGTCAGCACAGATCCCTATGCGGGATTCGAACTGTGAGATCATGACTTGAGCCGAAGTCGGACACTTAACCAACTGTTAAGGGGCACCAACTCAGGTGCCCCTATTTATTCATTTTTGAAAGAGAGAGAGAGAGCGCGAGCAAGGGAGGGGCAGAGAAAGAGAGGGAGACAGAATCCCAAGCAGGCTTCGCACTGTCAGCTCAGAGCCCAATGCAGGGCTTGAGCTCAACAACCCTTGAGATCATGACCTGAGCTAAAACCAAGAGTCAGAGGCTTAAGGGACTGAGCCATCCTGGTGCCCCTGCCTTATTTG
Source organism: Prionailurus bengalensis (assembly GCF_016509475.1). Classification (NCBI taxonomy): domain Eukaryota; kingdom Metazoa; phylum Chordata; class Mammalia; order Carnivora; family Felidae; genus Prionailurus; species Prionailurus bengalensis. The sequence continues at coordinate 54,712,945 of NC_057348.1, read as the reverse complement.
GTCTTGATTGGGCAATTTAGTTGATCCCTTTTATCTCTTCTCTTAATATATCAAATGTACATCTCTACAGATGTTTTTAGTTGTTGCCCTAGAAGTTTACAGTAATTATTTTAAGCTAATATAAGCCTACCTTCAAATGACATTATTCTGTTTCACATGTAATATAGGTTTCTTATACCCATGTTCCCAATTCCTCCTTCCTGTCCCTTGTGGCATTGCTGTCATTCATTTCACTTATCCACATGCTGTAATCACAGAGGACATTGTTGTTATTATTATTAATTTAGACAATTATTTTTTAGATCAATTAGGAATAATAAGATTTTATTTTACCTTCACTTATTCCTACAACAATGCTCTTCCATTCTCTAAGTAGATCCAAGTTCTAACCTATATCATTTACTAACTAAAGAAAAGCTTTTAATATTTATTGGGCAGGTTTGCTGGTGATGAATTTTCTTAGTTTGTGTTCGAGAAAGTATTTCTCCTTGACTTGTTGGTTGTTGTTTTTTAAAAATTATTTTTAGTGAAATTCATAGGACGTAAAATTTAATCATTTTAATGTGAACAGGTCAGTTGCATTTAATACATTCTCAGTGTTGTACAACCACCACCTCTATCTAGTTTCCAAACATTCTCAGTGTTGTACAACCACCACCTCTATCTAGTTTCCAAACATTTTCATCAGTCCAGAGTAAAACCCCTTACCCATTGAGCAGTTTCTCCCTGTTCCTCTTTGCCTGTAGGCCCTTGCGACCACCAGTCTACATTCTATCTCTATGGACTTACCAATTTTGGATATTTCCTATAAATGGAATCACACAGTATGTGACCTTTTGTGTATAGTGTCTTTCACTTAGCATGATGTTCATGATGTTCTGTGATGTAGCATGAATCTGTACTTCATTACTTTTTATGGCTGAATAACATCCCAATTTATGGATAGACCACAATTTGTTTATCCATTGTTTCTCTATAGGTGAGGTGTTTCACCTCCCCACCCTACCCCACCACTCCAGACTTCTCTCAGTATTTTCTCTTTGTCTTTGGTTTTCTGTGGTTTGAATATGTTGAGGAAATATAGTGAAAAGAAACAAAATCTTCTCCCAATCCAGAAAACTCTCCATAAAGGTAGAAGAGAGAAACAGGAGTTTTTTTCCTTCTTTTTTTTTTTTAAAAGATGTTATTTTTAAGTAATCTCTGTACCCAGTGTGAGACCTGAACCCCCAACCCCAAGATCAAGAGTTGTGTGTTCCTCTGACTGAGCCAGCTAGGTGCCCCTTTCTCCTCCTCCTCCTCCTCCTCTTCCGCTTCCTCCTTCTGCTTCTCTTCCTCCTCCTCTTCCTCTTCTTCCTCTTCCTCAGTAAACATTAAATCAGAATGTAATGTGCATTATAGGCAATCTTCTAAGAAATTGCAAAGATGGAAAGGAATTTTACTCATTTGTAAGCCAAGCGTGTACAACCCATTACATACATGTTTTTAAGATCCTAACTTTATCATGGAAATTGTGGAAACCACTTTATTGAGGAAGGAGAAGGGGGAAAGGTTGTTAAATCTTTATGATGGGAGGTAGTTTGCAAATAGCAAGGTGCCCACCAAGTTAGGTCCTTACTCTCCCAGAGGCCTAGGAGGTAAGGGAGTTGTCTTCAAGTTTGCATTTCGAAATGGTGGCTCCCAGATCCTTGAGAACACATTCCTGAGTTGTGAGACTGGCAAGAGGCTCCTCTAACCATTATAAAGATTTACATACATATGAAAAGGACAGAGAAGGAGTTCTAAAAGGAAGGGGAAAGAAATTTCTTCCTTTATTTTTCACAGAATTAAGCCTCTTGTCTTTAATCTGTATTTGGCCTTACAAGTAGGATTTGTCTAGATACAGTATTTTAGTATTTATTCTGCTTGTCATTAATTTTAGAAAGTTCCCAGCAGCCACTATTACTTCCAGTATTTCTTCATTCTCCTTCTGGTATTCCAGTTATGTATATGCTGTATCTTGACATTGTCCCACAGTTCTTGGATACTCTGTTCTGTTTTTTGTTTGTACGTTTTGTTTTGTGTTCCTTCATTGCTTTTTGCCTTTGCATTTCAGTTAGGGATGTTTCTGTTGACCTATGTGATGCAGTTTTGGAGGGGGGTGAGGCAGGGGGTGTCCAAATTGACGGCCAAGAAAGAATTCTTGAGATGTCTTTGATGCAAAAAAAGTGATATTATTTTTTATTTTTTTTAATGTTTATTTATTTCCCAGAGAGAGACAGAGCATGAGTGGGGGAGGGGCAGAGAGAGAGGGAGACACAGAATGAGAAGCAGGCTCCAGGCTCTGAGCTGTCAGCACAGAGCCTGACGCGGGGCTCGAACTCTCGACCTCATGACCTGAGCCGAAGTCCGATGCTCAACCGACTGAGCCATCCAGGTGCCCCAAAAAAGGTGATATTATTAAAGCATGGAGTCAGGACCCATGGGCAGAAAGAGCTGCCCTGCGATTGTGAGGAGTGACTGATTATATACAGTGCTATGGAGTTGGGGGAGGTAAAGGCAAAAGGGAGGCCTTGCTATTGTCAAGTTAAGGTTGTTTTCCCTCTAGTAAGAGTGGACAGAGGGAGTTTATTGGAGGAATGTTTTACTCTGCCTGCCTCAAGTATTTGTCAACGAACTGCAAGTTATAAGGAAATTTAATTTTATCTACCTTTCCTTCTGCCTTTGTTTCCCGTATCACTATCTTTAAGCTCACTGATTCTTTCCTTGGTTGTGTCCAGTCTGCAGATGATCCCATCAAGGCATTCTTCGCTTTTTCAGTGTTTTTGAATTCTAGCATTTCCTCCTTTCTGAGAATTTCCATCTTCTCTCCTCTGTTCTTGCATGTTGTCCTTTTCATCTAGAGAACTTAACGTTAATCTTTGTATTTTAAGTTCCTGTTTGGTCATTCCAACGTTTGTGCCCTGAATCTGATTCTGATGCTTGCTTTATCTCTGGATTGTTTTTCTTGCCTTTTGGCATGTCTTGTACATTTTCTTTTTGAAATCAGGTAATGTCTATGTTAGATAATAGGAGCTGAGACAAATGAGCCTATAGTATGGGGATTTATGTTGATCTGGCTACGTGTTGAGCTATTATGATGTTCTCTGTGGCTATAGGTCCAAAGGCTTCAGATTCCTCTAGTGCCTTTGTCTTGGTCTCTCCTCTTGACTTTGGGCTTCCTTGGATACTCTTCTTTAGAGTGTCTATATCTTAAAGCTCTTCCAGCTGTAATCCCCTGTTACACTGGAGCCCTGTTGGTGTGGTGGTAAGGTGGGAGTGCAGAAGCATTCTACAATCTTATAATGAAATCTCAGTATTTTAGTGGGCCTTTGTCCTTGAACTACCTGTAAGAGTTCCTGGACCTAGTTCTAACTTGGGGGCAGGTTTGGAGGAGTCCCACATATACAACACCAAGCAATTCTGACACTATCAATGTAAAGATAGCATAGATTCCACAGACTAACAATTCAACCTGATAAAACTGCCCCCTAGTCCCACCTCAGACATCACTCTCAAGTCCCAGGTTGTTACCTATACCTCTGACTAACCAGCTACAGATTAGAGTTCCACTGACCTTTTTAGGTTCAATTAATTTGCTAGAGCATTTCACAGAATGGAGGGAAGCACTTATTCATGTGCAGTTTATTAAAGGATACAAATCACCAGCCAGATGAAGAGATACCTAGAGCAAGGTGCCAAACAAAGGAGTTTTTGTCCTTGTGAAACTTGGGGACAGACAGCTTAGTGACACACAAAAGTCTTCTGGTTCCCCAAGCATGGAAGCTCCCAAATGGGCCAAAAAGCTGTTTTCTTGGGTTTTTATGGAGGCTTCATTACATAGACATGATTGATTAAGTCACTGACTATTGACTGATTGAACCTCCAGCCCCTCCCCCAACCCGGAACCTCCAGGGGAGGGGGAAATGAAAGTTCTAACCCTTTCATCCATGGTTGATCCTTCTGGCAACCAGTCCTTGCCCTGGGGACGGGTTCCAAAAGTCATCTTCATTAATAACAAGACACTCATTTCACTTTTATGGCTCTAAAGTATTTTCAGGAACTGTGGATGAAGATCACATATATCTGAAAAATATACTTTTGTCATCTGAATGACCAAATATATACTTCTTATAAATCATATTGCAGGCTGTGACCTTGACAAGTGTGTATTAATTTCCTCTACTGCCCACCTCCTTAGATGAGATAAGGGAGCCTGAGGGGCCTGGAGTTGAAGAAATGCCCTCTCCCCAGGTGGGATAGACTCAGGTGTAAAGCCTTATTCCCCTGCGGAATAGTCATTTGTTTACTTTACAGAAGAAACCCTTGAGTTCATTTTATAAAAATTCTTCCCCTTCCCTTCCAGAGCCACCAGGAAATCTTTCTCATCTTTTCACCTTGGGAACCAAGTGGGATTTCTGGAGCTAAAACCCATGAAAGTATGAGGGACCCTCCTAAGCCTGTGGTACTCAGGAGTTTCTTACTCGCAGGCTAGTCTGTGCTGAGTCTTCAGCAACTCATTGCAGTTACGTTTTGAGTGTTCCTCCAGGTTGGCTTCTGCTCCAGCTAAGCAGATCTCACACTTTGTGAATCTACCTCTCTCCAGATTTTGGAATAGAGTTTGCCCTGCATCCTCAACTTTTCTGATAAGCCCAAGGGAAGTCATTGATTTTCATTTTGTCTTGCTTTTTCTTGTTGTTAAGGTGGAATGATGACTTCTAAGCTGTTTATATTGAAGTTGAAACCAGAAATACACTGTGAGCTCCAAACTCATCTATCTGGTAGTTTACTTGACACATCTACTCAGCCGTCTCCTAATTGGCAGGCTAAAAACAGACTTCTGAATTCCTACCAGCCCTTGCCCTTCCATCATGCCATTGTTCAGGCTAGAAACCTAAGAGTCATTCCTGGCTGTTCATTCTCCAGTCCTTACATCTCCTCCCACCTACATATGCTGTTGCATCTCCCTCCAGCCTGCATCCCGCAGTGGTCCTCTGCTCTCCACAGTCCCACAGCCACTACCTTCTGCTCTCACCTGGGCTTCTCCAGGGACATCCTAATAGTTCCTCAGCTTCTACTTTTGTCCTATATTTTTTTCCATCCAATATCTAGGAAGATCTGTTTAAAATGCAAAGCCCATCATTCCCTCACTTAAAATCCTGAATGTGTTTAGAAAACACTGTTTTGTGTTACTCAGGGAGGAAAGCTTTGTGAAATACTTTACCTGCCTAAACTTTCTAGAGATTGAATTAGGCTGAATGGAGAATATAGTTGTTTGATCCTTGCCTGTGAGCGGTACTAACTTCTCATATGTGTTAAAATTTATTTAATTTTTTAAAATTTTTATTTTTGAAAGAGAAAGCATGCATGTGGGGGAAAGGCAGAGAGAGAGGAAGACACAGAATCCGAAGTAGGCCTGGAGGCTCCAAGCTGTCAGCAGAGACCCTGACACGGGGCTTGAAATCATGAGCCGTGAGATCATGACCTGAGCCGAAGTCAGATGCTTAACCGACTGAGCCACCCAGAACACCCCTTAAAATTTATTTTTAAGTGAAAGATTGACTTACCTTTTTGCATAGGTCAAAAAATTTTTAACAGGTTTTTGCCTTTACTTTTAATTTAATTATCTTTACTATTGTCCTGCTATGTTTAATATACCCTGACTTGTAACAATCTAACAAATTTTATATAGTTTATATATTTTTAAATGTATGTGTGTGTAAAAAATAGTGTAATGTAAGATAGATATAAAATAAGAAACCTAAAGACTTGGTTTGGGAGGACAGAACCCTTGAGTGGCTCCCATTGTATGTGGAATGAAATCCTGACTCCACGCAAGGCCAGCCCACCTCCCCCTGTAGGGGAGCCTTCATTGTCCATGGACCTGATGTGAATTCTAAGAGCTCCTTCCTCTTAGGGCTTTCCATGTGCCAGAACATTTCCCAGTTCTTGGAACACACTTTTCCCTGAACCTTAATCCGACTCCCTTCTTAGCCTTGAATCTTGTTTTAAATGCCGCCTTAACACAGAAACCTTCCTTGACCTCTCTTTCTGAAAGGTTAAGTGCCTGTGTTTTCTCCTACTCCATCCAGCCAGATCTTTAACCTCATAACATTTATCATAAACTTAAACTGTTCATTGGTTGGTCTGTTTACTTGGTTTTTGCCACTTTCCCACTAAACTAAAAGCTCAGCGAGAGCAAGAGCCATCTCCGTAATGCCTATAATCTAGCAAAGCCCATGGCATAGAGTAGACCCTCTTTGTAAGCATTTGAGGAATGAATGAAAGACTGTAGTCAGTGGGAGAGATTGGATGAAATGAAAGGGATAAGACAAGGCTTCCCAATGAGGAGAGAAGTACGTGAGCGCTTAGAGCAGGAAATACTTTTATCAGGGTCCTCTTATGTTCTGGGCCGTGTACCAAGTGCTTTCACACACGTATTGCTTCACTTTCCTAGGAATCCTATAACTGCTCCACAGTGACCCAGTTGGGAAGCAGTAGAGTGAGCATTCCATTCACAGCTCTATCTGCAAAGCCCTATTTCAGGATCACAAACTGGTGTTTACAGGACCAGGTGGCAGTGGAAAAGGTGGTCAAGTTGGAGATTAAGGCCAGTCAGAGAGCCCATGACCCATCTGAAGGGGCAGCCACACACAGCCAGCTGATAACCACAGGGAACTTAAGTCCAGGATGGCCTCAGCTTCCAGCTTGTCACAAGAACTATAAATCCAGTTTTTATGGTAAATACTCTATCTTCAGGTGTTGGCAACCAGTTTTTTAAAATGTTTAAACTCTGGGGAACGCCTGGGTGGCTCAGTCGGTTGAGCAGCCGACTTTGCCACAGGTCATGATCTCACAGCTCGTGAGTTTGAGCCCCGCGTCAGGCTCTGTGCTGACAGCTCAGAGCCTGGAGCCTGCTTCGGATTCTGTGTCTCCTCCTCTCTCTGCCCCTAACCCACACGTATTCTATCTCTGTCTCTCTCAAAAATAAATTAAAAAAAAAAAAACAGTAAAAAATTAAAAAAATTAATAAAAATTTTAAACTCTGGGAAATCAAGCAAAAGTTATCTATTGGCTGGTTTTACCTTTAGGCTATCCCATTTGCAGGTTTTTTCTTTACAACGTAAATCATGAGCCCAGCTCGGCTGGAACAGCGTGGGTAACATGGAGGAGAATGGCAGTAAGTCAGGTCACATTGAGGTCCTTTTAGGGTAGAAGTAGAGAGGGCCTTGGGCCTGTAGAGTATGTAGTCTGCGCTAATAATGTGACATATGCGTTCCTAAAGATTCCCACACTGCCAAATTTTGCAGTAGAAACCATAGGGCTTGTGGGGGGAAATGGGCTTAGTGGCATAACATTTAAAAACTGTTGAACATACCTAAAAAACAGGTATGAACTTAATTTAATGTAAATAGTAGTTTTATATATGTTAATTAGTTAAGAAACACATAATGACCACAATACAATATGGCACTTTGCCTTGAAAGATATTGAAGCTTACTTGTGGCGGGGGTGTGAGAGGATTATAGCTCTTGAATGATTGTGAGTGGGGTGGTCTGAAACTAGGGAAAGCAGCAATACCACCTGCACAGAGCTGGCTGTTCCCACTTAGCTCACTTCACTTGGATGTCATTTTCTGGGTGTACACTGTTTCTCAGAGAAATCATGCATAAACAGACAAAAGATTTAAATTGTGCCTAGATTATTCTCTAGTATATCTGTCACATTGAAACAAGTACAGCTTTTCAAAACAAGCATCGTAGCAGTACTGCATAGCCAAGCTGTGGAGGGCCTAAGAGTCACACAGGAAACAAGACCTCCCTCATTACAGTCCTCCTTACCCTCCATTCGTTATTGTTTACAAGCAGAGAGTAGGAACATTTGTTCCAAGTGAAGAGATTAAATAAAGTTTGCTTCTCATATTCATTTCCTAGGGCTGCCATAACAAATTACCACAAACTTGGTGCCTTAAAACAACAGAAATTCATTTTCTCACAGTTCTGGAGCACAGAAGCCCAAAATCAAGGTGTTTTCCAGGGCCATGCTCTCTTTAAGATTCTAGAAAAGCTTCCTTCCATGCCTTCCTACCTAGCTTCTGGTCCTTCCCTGCAGTCCTTGGAGTTCCTTGCTCACAGCTGTACCACTCCAGTCTCTGCCTCCATGGGCACATGGCTTTGTAGTAAAGACACCAGTCATTGGATTTGGGGCCCACCCTAATCCAGTCTGGACTCATCTTCACTTGATCACACTTTCAAAGTCCTATTTCTAAATAAGATCACATTCATAGGTCCCGGGGGTTAGGACGTAACCATCTCTTTTTGAGGACACTGGTTCTACCAACAACGCTTCTTCTCCGCCCCTCCACAGGAGATTTAATAAGTCCGCATACATCCTCTCAATTTTTTTAAGTTTATGTATTTATTTTGAGAGGGAGAGTGCAAGTGGGGAAGGGCAGAGAGAAGGAGAGACAGAATCCCAAACAGGCTCTGCGCCGTGAGTCTGATGCAGGGCTTGAACTCACAAACCAGGAGATCATGACCTGAATCAAGATCAAGAGTCAGATGTTTAACCGACTGAGCCACATGGGTGCCCCTACATCCTCTCAATTCGGTGTTTCCTTGGTTTCATTAAACAGGAGTCTGCCTGCTTGTGTTTGTCAGCAAAGTTTGTGTAAGGGTCACCCTGGGGTTCTTCTGTGACCCTGAACCTTTGGGGGGGAAATAGAAAAGAATAGTTTGAGCTTTAGGATATGTTACATACAGCCACCAAGAGCAGCTGTCCCTGTCTAGACCCCATCACTCGTACGTCCCACCCCTGCCCTAGCTCCATACCTGCCACGCCTCAACCAAGAGGCCTGGGAATAACAGCAAAGGTAGTAACATGCCCATAACTGTGTCTACTCAGATGTAGAGTGTATCGCCTCTGAACATGCGAAGGACTTCTACTAGCCATGCCTTGGTTATAGCTGGTGATTGAAGATCCTTTCAATCACATGACTCTCTCATTTCTTTTTATTTTATTCTAATTTTTTTAAATGTTTTTATATTTGAGAGACAGAGTGCGAGTGGGGGAGGGGCAGAGAGAGAGGGAGACACAGAATTTGAAGCAGGTTCTGAGCCATCAGCACAGAGCCCAACTCAGGGCTCAAACCCACGAATCTTAAGCTCATGACGCTTAACCGGCCGACATCCACCCAGGCGCCCTCGTGACTATCTGACTTTGTAACAGGGAAAGTAGTTTAGGAAGGAGATAAGTTTTGATAGACATGAAAAGGAAGTCAAACACTTAACTCCTAGATCTCAAAGTTGTAAGGGCCTTCCAAAGGCCAGCTTGTTACCTTTTAACTAAGGTAGGAGTCCCTTTTGTGGCAGCTGAGAGAAGTATGTGTCAACCAGTCTGTCTGTGGTCTTTCAGTTCCTCATTGGGTAGGAAAGGTTTTTGTTGTTTTTTTTTTAAAGAATTCTTCTTACAAAGTTTTCTATCTCATGTTTTACTTTTCCAGGGGAGTCTCGGTATGTATGCCACAGGAATCTGCCTGTGTAACAGTGAAAGGTACTTCCTTTCATTCTTTGAAATCTTCCTTCTTTATCCTTAAAGATCTTTTGACACATTAGTTGGAAATGATGATATGCCAGGATTCATGCCCAGCCATCAGCTAAGGATTTGTTCTTGTATCCTGTTCCCAGTCTGCTCTTCTTTCTGGTCTTGAACTTGCTGTGTGCCCTCAGCCTGTAACATACTTTGCCACATTTATGTATGGCTTCCTCTCTTGCTTCATCAGGTGTTTGCTCAACATCACTCCATCAGAGAGATCTTTCCTTCTAACATGGCTCCCCCACCTCCTTTCCCTTGACATGATTTGTCCACTTACTCTGCTTTTTAGTTTTCTTCAAGGCACCTACCAAGCCTGATGCTCCACAATATCAGTGTTCATAGTCTGTTCTAGACTTCTAGAAGTCTAGAAGGTTAACCCCACGAGATAGGAGCTCTATAGTATTCGTGTCCCTATCCCTAGTACCGAGAATAGTGCTTGCCACATAGTGAACACCTAGTAAACTATATTAGTTAATTGGATCTTTTCTTACCTATGTCATTTGCTTTTGAACCAACCAACCTTATCTAATTTTTCATATTGGATAGTTGGTAAAGGTGTTGTGCTAGATTCTGTAGAAGTTTGCTGTCTGAACCTTGGAATGATGTGTCACAAGGCAACATCTATCAAGATGTGGATACCAGACCTGGCAATAAATACAGTATAGGGAACTGAGTTCTAGTCAGAGATGTAGTACATCTCCGCTTGTTCAAGGCCCAGCCACAACAGCCCCAAGAATCCTGTTTGCTGTGAGGCCCTCCTGCTGTCCCCAAGGAGAAGGTGGGCAGTGCTCCAAGCTGGGCACTCGGCCTAGAAGAAGGCAGGACAGGGAGTAGAACAGCTTCAGAAAATTTCATGAGCAGGAATGAGAAGTCACTCTTGCTGTAGCAACTATTTTTATTGTAACTGATGCAGTTAAGGCAGGGGCTCTGGGAAGAGGCAGGCTCTGACAGCTGGCCCCCTGAATGGTAGTAGCCTCTGGAGAAATCAGGATCTGGACTTCTCTGGAGTTTATTATGTCCAGGACAAGGATTTTTCTTTTAATGTTTATTTTTGAGAGAGCAAGAGAGAGACAGAATGCGAGCAGGGAAGGGGCAGAGAAAGAGGGAAACACAGAATCTGAAGCAGTCTCCAGGCTCTGAGCTGTCAGCACAGAGCCTGACTTGGGGCTCGAACTCAGGAATCATGAGATCATGACCTGAACTGAAGTCGGATGCTTAACCGACTGAGCCACCCAGACGCCCCAAGGATTTTTTTTTTCTTTTTTTTAGTTAAACCTATCATCTACTATTATTATCTCCATTTCATAAAAGAAAGGGCTTTTCTTTTTCCAGTTTTATTGAGATTATAATGGACACACAGCGCTGTGTAAGTTTACTGTATACATCATAATGCTTTGCCTTACATGTATTATGAACTGATGACCCCTGTAAGTTTAGTTAGCATCCATCGTCTCATACAGATACAGAAAAAGAAAGAAAATATGGTTTATTCCTTGTAATGGGAACTCATAGGATCCACCTTCTTAACAACTTTCAAATACATCATATGGCAGAGTTAGCTACAGTCACCATGCTGTACATCACATCCCCAGTATTTAGTTATCTTACAACTGGAAGTTTGTATCTTTTGACACTCTTCATCCAGTACCCACCCCACACACACCCTAAAGGGCATTTTAATGAAAAACAGGAAGGATATCATCCCAAAATAAAATTAGCTCTATGATCATTGGTTTCTGAAAAAACTCATGGTTGTGTTTTGTTTTTCTCATTTCACCATGCACTGGTGAAACTGCATCTTGGACCAGCATTGACTCCAGGACGGCATTGGGCAGTCACCGCTTTGAGCACCACCTGCAAGTACACAAGTCGCATGATGCTCCGTGAGAGCAGCCTCCATGTTGTGTCTTGTAGATTGTGACAGACCAGCAGACAGGACAGAAGATCCAGATAGTCACCGCAGTGGACGCCTCCGGATCCCCCAAGCAGCAGTTCATCCTGACCAGCCCAGATGGAGCTGGAACTGGGAAGGTGATCCTGGCTTCCCCGGAGACCTCCAGTGCCAAGCAGCTCATATTCACCACCTCAGACAACCTCGTCCCTGGCAGGATCCAGGTGAGGCCTGTTGATAGGCATTTGTTTCTGCACTTATTTCTGACCCTTCCTCTGTCTTGGAAGCCAAATCCATCTCTAGAAGTTCCTTTGAGGACCTGCAGGCATGGCAGAGTTATGCTTTGGCTAAAGTAAAAAACCCGCAAGTGAGGGGCAAGGCCCAGAAGGCAGCCAGCTGCAGTGCTCAGATGGAATGGAAGTTGAGCGAGAAAAAGTCAGTGGCCCACAGGAGACTGGCATGGGCAAGCTGACACTGAGGCCACTAAAGAATCGTTCTAACTAAAGTAAGACTGCACGGTAGTAGTTCTTGGCCCCTGACATTTTAGGGGCACCATCTAGGGCTGACCACAGTCCATGCTCACTTCAGCCTCATCCAGGTCATCAGGACTGGTCCCAGCTCTTCATTCTGTCCTAACTTGCTCCTGTGAACTGCTGCCTCTGGGTCCCTCAGTCACCATCTCCATCTCTGCCATGGTTCTCCCTTTGCTGGCAGGGTGAGATGGGGAGGGGGGCAGATAGAGAAACAAAAAGAGCAAGGGTTTGACGGAAAGCAGAGTTATTGAGAAGCGCTGAATGTCCAAGCCTGACACTTAGAGAAGCAAACTCAAGGCCACTGTCTCATGGTGGCCAAGCGTGGAGCAGATTTAGTGAAAGTCAAGATGGGATCTATGTTTTTGTTTTTAATTTTTTAAAAATTATGGTAAAATATAACCGAAAATTATCATCTTAATGACTTTTAGGTGCCCGGTTCAGTGGCATTAAGTACATTCACATTGTGTAGCCATCCCCACCACCCATCTCCAGAACTCTTTTTATCTTCCCCAATTGAAACTCTGTCCCCATTAAACACTAACTGCCCATTCCTCCTCCCCCAGCCCAGACAACCACTATCCTACTTTCTGTCTTTATGACTTTGGTATTCTGGGGACCTCATGTAAGTGGTGGTATTTCTACAGTACTTTTTCTTCTGCAGTGGCTTATTTTATTTCACTGAGTATAATGTCTTCAAGGTTCATCCATGTTGTAGCCTGTGTCAGAATTGCCTTTCTTTTTAAGGCTAAATAATATTCCACTGTATGTATAGACCACTTTTTATATAGTCATCTGTTGTTGGATGTTTGGGGAGCTTCTACCTTTTGGCCCTTGTGAATAATACTGCTAAGAATCCATGTTTTGAGTGGGGGGCGGGGGTCGGGGGGACTTTCTGCTGTAGAGAAAAATAAGGAAAGGGAATGATTTTTTTTTTCTTCTGATAGAGCTGGGTTCAGGACACAAATTATGTTCAGCTTTCAGAACTGTGCTTTTGAGACACCTAATGCAGTTAGTAAATACTACCTCTTCCTTTCCCAGACTACATGCTGATCATCTGAAATCAAAATTCTTCGCTGCTTATTTAGACTACTCCTTGTTCATGGGAAGGTGGCTGTTGATTTTGTTGCATGTTTTTTAAGAAGTCATTCTATATAATTTCTGTATATATTCCCACCATACAGAAATCATGTTAAGGGTTACGGTTGGTACGTTATTTAATAACAGGTATTTTTCACTTTCTCATATTGATGTCAGTTACAGTATTCTTCCAGATGAGTAACACTGTCACCTAGAAAGTCATGTACAAGTGAAGAAGAAATAACAGTGTTCAGAGGTCACCAGCTGCCTCAAGAAGAGACCTACTTATTTAATTAATAAAGCTTGATTATTTCACTGCCCAGTATACCTCTCTGCATACTTCTAAGCTGTTTCATGGGAATGGAGAAGCAGCCAGAAAGACCTGCAGTATCTTCATGTTGAGGCATCTGCATGTGATTTCCCACGTGGGGCTCCCCATCCTGGGTGGTTGTGCTAGCCAGATAGGAGAATAGACCAGTGAAAATCAATGTCTGACCTTGGACAAACCACACATCCCCCCACCCCTTGCCACCACCACCACAGCTGAAGGGGCATAGTCTAGGTGAGCAACAGAGCCATTCTGGATATCCGGCTAAGTGTCAAGTGGGATTTTCCCAGTTCTGCCCAAGGTTCTCCTGCTTAGAAACCCAAGATTAGGAATTTCTAGTTAAACATTACTTTGCTTTAACGATCTGATTTTTAATCAGCACTTTGCTTGTTTCCCAATTCTTCTTAGATCGTCACGGACTCTGCTTGTGTGGAACGTTTGCTGGGGAAGGCTGACGTCCAGCGGCCCCAGGTGGTAGAGTACTGTGTAGTCTGTGGCGACAAAGCCTCTGGTAAGTAATCCTAGATTATAGGTGCACTTCATGGTCCAAAGTCATGAACCAGTTGGGGGTGGGGGTGGGGAATTACCAGAGAGAGAACATTTTCTGTAGGGTTTGTAGGTTTCAAAACATGAACTCCAGGGGCGCCTGGGTGGCGCAGTCGGTTAAGCGTCCGACTTCAGCCAGGTCACGATCCCGCGGTCCGTGAGTTCGAGCCCCGCGTCGGGCTCTGGGCTGATGGCTCAGAGCCTGGAGCCTGTTTCCGATTCTGTGTCTCCCTCTCTCTCTGCCCCTCCCCCGTTCATGCTCTGTCTCTCTCTGTCACAAAAATACATAAACACTAAAAAAAAAATGTTCCTTCTCTTTAAAAAAAAACAAAACAAACAAAAAAAAAAACCATGAACTCCACTTTTCTTAGTGGGGTAGTAATATAAATAAGCAAACCAACTTGTCAGATTATTAGAATCAAAAGAAAAAGTCAAGGTACTGTTTCTGTGAGTTGTAAATCTTAGTTATATATTTATATACTACTAAGAAAGCAGTTTCTTTAATCTAGGTAATATCAGCACAGTGCTTTGCTATTTCACAAGATGTGTTACTTGTCTATTTCTTCTTCATCATCTTCATCATCTTCTGTCATCCCCTCACTATAACCCAGTGTGGTAACTGCTATAATGGAGGAGGGAGCACGCAATTCTGGCTGGAGCCCCAGGGTCAGGCAAGGTCCCCCAGCGGCGGTCACGTTCTGTGAGACTTGGAGGTTGAGTGTGTATGCGTTGGGTAAAAGAGAAGCATTCCAGCTGGTGGGGATGTAATTCCCCACCATTGGGAATTTACATCCCCACCAATGGATGTAATTTACTCCATTCCAGGGAGTAAACTCCTGAGCCAGGGCCCAGCGAGTTTACTGTCCATACCCATGGTGTCTTTGGGGAAGAACTCGGGCTTCTGTGGTTAGGATGTGAGTGCAAGGAGACTAGAGAAGATGTCTGGCCCTAAAGTTCAAAATTCAGCCTGCTAACACCAGTGAGCTGTAGAAGGTGAGGTGAGCAGGAAGGATGGAGAAGTATTTAGTGAATGTGCTGACAAAACGATCAAAGGATGGACAAGTATTTAATAAGATACTCTTTCAGCTGTGTTAGGGCCATAGGCCTGAGTTTTATGATTGGCTCCACTTTAGTCTATGGTAACAGAATTCCTAGGAACTTTGGGCACTTTGTGATCCTGTTTAAAACTAAAAAAGGATGGACCAAACATCTTAGGAAGACAGCCCAGGCAAGCATCCACAGAGGTCAGAAGCTGCAGTTCCACTCCTAGCTCATGGCATCATTTGCTCTGCCAGGGTGCCTTGCCTCTGTTTCCACCCCTTGTCTTGAACAGGGCAAAGCCCAGCCCATCCTTCCCTTTCTCTGAAGCCAGTGCTGCTTCTGTCTTCATCATCCTTTTGTATAGACCACTATATCCTGTCTCCTGGCTCAGCAGGAAGAGGCATTCTGCAAACTTTTGAACAAATGAATGAAGCATGAACATAATGAAGAGGCCCACAAAATCTGCTTGGCTTCCCCATTTGTCAGTCTCTTTCTGGGCTTAAAGGAATGGCCTAGTCACAGGCTTCCAGTGCCACAGTCTCCAGATACTAGAGGTCACTCTAAAGTCTAGAGAGGCTAAGGAAATACACTGCAAAGAAGGAAAAGTGATGTCTACACAGGAATTTTAGCACTGTTCTTTTTTTGTTATTGTTTATTTGAGAGAGACAGAGAGAGTGGGTGAGGGGCGGGGAGAGAGAATCCCAAGTAGGCTCTGTCCTGCCAGCACAGAGTCTGATGCAGGGCTTGAACCCACAAAACTGTGAGATCATGACCTGAGCCGAAACGAAGAGTCAGATGCTTAACCAACTGAGCCACCCAGGTGCCCCTAGCACTATTCTTTTTTTTTTTTTAATTTTTTTTTTCAACGTTTTTATTTATTTTTCAGACAGAGAGAGACAGAGCATGAACGGGGGAGGGGCAGAGAGAGAGGGAGACACAGAATCGGAAACAGGCTCCAGGCTCTGAGCCATCAGCCCAGAGTCTGACGTGGGGCTCGAACTCACGGACCGCGAGATCATGACCTGGCTGAAGTCGGACGCTTAACCGACTGCGCCACCCAGGCGCCCCCCCCAGCACTATTCTTAAAGACACAAAATTGAGACCCTCCAAATACACACTTGGAATGGCTCTGCGTGTGAGAGCTTAGGACTGTGGGACACTCACTCAGTAGCTGCCATCAGTGATGATCCTTTCCAGCAATGTAGCTATGATACTGGGTTAGAGAAGACCAAACCAGGGGAGTTTCATGGTCAGTCCCAGCTAGGAACAAATGAGGTGTGATGTGTGTGGAAAAACGTGGAGAAATTGGAAGGGTAACTGAGATGGGGGGCTCTTTTTAATGTCATTAAAAACTTCGTCATTAGAAGTTAGAAACCCCAAAGTAAACAAGATTAGAAAAAAAGAACCATGTGTAATAAACGCATTTCTAGAACTGTGTTTCCAAAAGGGTCTGAATACCTAACCCAAGTGAGCCACATGACATGCACCCTTCCCTCACCTTGGGCCTACGCAGTCACAGCCCCTGTGCTTCCCCAGGACCCAGGACAAGACTCACATAGAGGGAGTAAATGGAGGAGGAGTAGGACCCTATGTGCTAGAAAAGTCATGCAGGTGTTTGCTGTGTGCCACTGTCAGCAGGATAGGCGCACTGGGTAGTGTCACAAGCCCAGGTCTGCAGAGCCAGGACCAGGTGCATGCACCCAAGTGGACACTGTGGTTCAGCCGTTATCCATGGGCTCCTCCTGCATGTTAGGTCCTCTGTGTACTAAAAGCATTGAGGTCATGCCGTTTACCAGCTGTCACTTAACCTATCTGAGCTCCTGTTTTTCCATCATGACTTCACAGGGCTACTTTAAAGATTATAGGAAAATTATGGGAAGAACCTAAGTGCCATGCTTAATGCTCGGGCCTGTGGCTGTCCTGTGGCTGCCGGTGTCTGACACTGTGCCAGTCACCTTGATAGAAGGTGACCTTAGAAACAGGGCCTGTGGCGGATCACCTCTTCTCTTGGTGAATTGCTTCACACACTCTTTCTCCTTTCAGGCCGTCACTATGGGGCTGTCAGTTGTGAAGGTTGCAAAGGTTTCTTCAAAAGGAGCGTAAGGAAAAACCTGACCTACAGCTGCCGGAGCAACCAAGACTGCATCATCAATAAACATCACCGGAACCGCTGTCAGTTTTGCCGGCTGAAGAAATGCTTAGAGATGGGCATGAAAATGGAATGTGAGTAACAATAATAAGAAGCCGCCTGAGTTAGCAAGTTGAGAGAAAGTGAAGTTTCTCTACCTGGCTTTAAAATACTCTAAGAGAAAAATATCCACCGAGGCTTCACTTTATTTCCCTTCTGGGTCAGCTAGGTGTTCCAGCACTGATGCTGCTGGGATTGGTCATTTCCCGTGGAGTATTTGGAAACCTCCAGATAAATCGGGATGCAACACAGGGCAGTGGGGTAAACACAGGCTGTGGAGTATCAAACCCCAGCTCTGTCACTTAGGAGCTGTGGGGACTGGGGAAGACATGTCACTGCTTTCAGCCTCAGGGTCCTCATCTGTGAAATGGGACCCTCTTACTTACATATTGGATCTGGGGTTCATCCTTTCTTTCTGTTAAAAAGGTTTTTATTTTCTTCATTTCTTTCTGGCCTGTATACTCCTTTTAGGCCAGATTGCTAAAGGGAGAGACTGCTAGTGTTGTAGAAAACTAACACCCCATTAAACAGTTTGCAGAAGCTGTGCAGGTTTGAGTTCGACATTGGAATGCTTCCTCTCTGACACGTGTGTTAGACAAGATTTCTGTTAAGGACCAACTTGAAGATGGGTGTTTCTCTTCCAGAGAGTGCCTTTTGTTAGCAGCAGGCAGAGAAAAGCCCGAGTCCTCAGGGTGGGCCCCCCACAAGGCCATACAAATGCCGTGCTCAACTGTCTTAGCAGGCAGTGCTTACCCTCTTTAGCCCTTTGGATTTAATATCGTATCGTTTGGCTTTTGAGTTTTTCACCTCTTTGGCTGAAAAGTCCACTGTGAAAATGGAGTTAGATGTGTCTAGCACCAGAACCTATCATCCCTGTAGTAACAAACTTACTAAGGAAAACCCCTAAATTTACTTTGAAAGATGTAGTTCAAAGTGGGGGAGGGGCAAAGAGAGAGGGAGACAGAATCCGAAGCAGGCTCCAGGCTCTGGGCTGTGTCAGCGCAGAGCCTAATATGGTGCTTGAACTCAAAAACCATGAGATCATGACCTGAGTCAAAGTCAGACACTCAACCGACTGAGCCGCCCAGCTGCCTGGAAAGATGTAGTTTTTAATAACTTGACTCTTTCCTCTAAATGTGAATATTTATGTTGTGATTTAAGCTGTACAGAGTGAACGGAAGCCCTTTGATGTACAACGGGAGAAACCAAGCAATTGTGCTGCTTCAACTGAGAAAATCTATATCCGGAAGGACCTGAGAAGTCCTCTGATAGCCACTCCCACGTTTGTGGCAGATAAAGATGGAGCAAGGTCAGTCCCTGTTTTGGTAAAGGGTCCCACTGCTATCAGCCTTTGAGCTGTCCCTTGGAGGGTGCTTACTTGGCTCCCTGCATGCTGCCACAGCCTTCAGCCTTGTCTTGCCCCACCCTACCCTTTTTGGAGCTGTTCCAGTCATATCTGTGGATAGGCCTGAGGATGGCTAATTTAAGATGGGGTCAGAATTTCTCCTGCATCAGGGGCTCAGGTTATGTCCTGTAGTTATTCATACAGGAAAACAGTTGCTCTTCAATTCAGGATGGAGTTTTTCTGCAGTATAGACAAAAGGCCTAGGTCCTCAGGTAGTCTCAAATAGTGCCACAAGTTAACTTATATGTCTTTTTGCTTTCATGTAATCTGTTGAACTTAATTGAAAAAGAACAGAAAAGAAAAATAAGAAATCCAAACTCTATCCTAGCAAGAACTAGAGTTGAGAATTCCTTGGTGATATTCTGAAGATCAAGTTAACTTTATTTAAAAGAGCAGTCACCGTCTGTGGTCAGCATGGAAGCTTGGGGGAGCAGGGGTGGGAGCGGGGAGACATGTGTCTGTGTGGCATCCTGTTTCAGGCTGTAGGCCCAGCTCTGTGTGCATCTCGTTGCAGAGAGAAGGGGGGTTGTTAGTCACTCAGTGGCTGAGTCCAGTTAGAGCTTTTGTGCTCTTCAGACAGCTTTGCAGATGTGGAAGGGACAGAGCAATGCAGCATGATCATACTGTTCATTAAATGTTGGAAGCTACTCTGGGTTTCTTTATGTCTTAAATAGACAAACAGGTCTTCTTGATCCAGGGATGCTTGTGAACATCCAACAGCCTTTGATACGCGAGGATGGTACGGTTCTCCTGGCCACGGATTCCAAGGTGATGTTCTCTACTTATGCCTTACTCTCCATCTTTCTGTTGCCGTGCAGACTGCTTCTCGGAATTGTGCACCCACCTTCTTGGCCTTCCGAGACAACCTCGAAAGCATGGCCTTCTGCATCTCACCTCACTTCTTATACAGCCATCTGTGATTTATTTTAGGGATGTTGAGGACTTTTTGGAAACTCAGGACTGGCTGGTTATAGTCATTGTAACATGTCAGGATCTAGAGTTCAGTTTGGTGAGAATTCAGTGGCTCTCAAATGAGTTAACCACCCCCCACCTCAGTACACACATTGGCAAACTACTGGTATGCTAGGGAAATGGCTGCTTATTCTAAGATGGCCTTTGGCAGAAGCTGCTAGTTCCTTTTTTTTTTTTGGTTGAAGTTGACACACTGTTAAATTATCCACATCCACCCCCTTCCTTTTTATTAGATGACCTACAGGAGGAAGTTCAGGCAGGATTCTGACAATTGTAAAACTAAGAGCAAATCAGCCATATGGAATTTAACTTGCTGTGAACAAGTTATTTGTCACACGTGTGGAGTGAGCTGTCCCTCAGTAGCAGAGCTGGGCAAGTCTCTGATGAGGTGAATGCCGGCGGGGGCCACCCTCGCTGTCCCGGCCCGCTTGGCTGGTGCTGCATCATGCTCAGTGCCTTCTCCACGGCACCCGACCCCGGGGGTGCGTACCAGGGCTGGGGTCCCAGGAGGGCAGAGTTGGCACCTCGGGGTCGGGGACGGGGACGCGGACACGGGCGCCCACCTGGAAGGCAGCGGCCGGGCACAGGCGTCCAGCCCTGCTTGGGTGGGAGTGGGACAGGGCTGGTGGCCAAACCGGCCCCTCGGTGAGGAATGCACAAAGGCGCTCATTCCATCCTATTTAATTGCAAAATCGTGTTTGTGTATAGAATAAACTGTTGACGGCGGAAAAAAAAAAAAAAAAATGTTTGTCATTCCAGGAGAGAGAGAGCTGGCTAACCCCTGTGAAGATAACTTAGGAGAAAGGTTTTATCCAGGCAAGGAAACTGATTACATTAGAAACTATGAGATGAGAAATATAACCCAGTGATGATGAAGTAGCAGCGCGCCATGGCTGAAGTCCGGTTTTTCTTCTCTAAAAGGAGCGACTTTGTAACAGTGCTGACATGGCTACTGCCCTGAGAGCCAGAGCCACGCTACCTGCAAGGCTTCCTTCTCATCTATTCACATGCACATCGCTGGGCCCACTCAGCACATTAGGAACATCCTTTTTTGAGAAAGAACAGGCAACAGTGAGAGCTGCTGGCTGGCACCAACAGCAGCTTTCCATCCTCTGGCCCTTATGCCAGGCTTTGAGCTTCCTGTCTTTGGGCACTGGTGATGTATGTGACATGGGAATCACACCCAGTTTGCTGCTGTCACCCAGTAGCCATTCAGGACAGTGATTGATGCATAGTGGGGTAGAGAGAAACCAGAAGCCTGAAAGTAAGGCCCAAATAACCTTAAAACCTGATTACCAAGGGATTTCACAGCACTGTTCTATGGTACCATCCATGCAGAGACTGAGAATAAGAACCAAGAGACTCCAGAGTCTGCTATCTTGGGAGCCCAGCACCGCTCTTGGGAGCCATGTGCCCTCTTTCCTACATCTCTGCTTCCTTCAGTACCCCCGACACAGGGGTGCTGGGAAACTTGAGTTAGTTTTATAAAGCACACAGCATGCAGTGACACTCAGTAAATGAGGAGCTAGTCATGGTCATTGGATGGAAGAGAAAGGACACAAACTGTGGTATTTAAGTAGCAGTTAAGAGAAAGAGCTGCAGAGTCAGACGTGTGCTCCTACCTATTCCTTCCTCTGTGGTGTGGAAGTTTTTCATGAATAACAGAGTATATACAAAGCACCTAAAGGGAGCTATTTTCAGAATCTGTTTTTTAAACCTTCCACTTTGAAAGATTAAAATTCAAAATAACGTACCTTAAGCAAGCACAAAGATACTGCAGAGCTCCCCTGTACCCTTTACTCAATTGCTCCCAGCAGTTTATCTGGCAAGACTGCAAGATGGTATCAGAACCAGGATGCAGCACCGGTACAGTGTGTAGGGAGTGATCTTTTTCTTTTTTCATTTAAGCTTTCTTTCTCTTCAACACATCTTTCTGTCATGACAACCTGCATCATTTAACAGCTGCACAACCTTCTGTTATATGGTTGTTCGGTGATTTGTTAGTCAGTTCTCTGCTTATGATCTTTTCTGCTGTTCTGGTTTTTCACTTTTCTAACCAGATACAACAAACATTTGTTTATACATCTTTTTTTTTTTTTTTTAACATTTATTTATTATTGAGAGACAGAGACAGACAGAACATGAGCATGGGAGGGGCAGAGAGAGGGGGAGACACAGAATCTGAAGCAGGCTCCAGGCTCTGAGTTGTCAGCACAGAGCCCGACGCGGGGCTTGAACTCGCAAACCGCGAGATCGTGACCTGAGCGGAAGTCGGATGCTTTACCGACTGAGGCACCCAGGCACCCCTGTTTATACATACCTTGATTTATTTGTTCAAATATGTCTGGTTTTCTTTTTTTGTTTATTCGAGATAAAATTCACATACCTGAAGATTTATCCTTTTAGTGTTACAGTGCAGTGCAGTGGTTCTAGTACTTTCACAAGGTTGTACAGCCATCACCACTACCCAATTCCAGAATATTTTCATCACCCCAAAAGAAACCCTGCACCCATTAAGCAGTCACCTCCTCCTCCCCTACCAACTGCTACTCTACTTTCTGACTATACTCTACTTTTCTGATATAAATGGAAACATACAATATTTTGCCTTCTGAGACTGGCTTCTTTCTCTTGGCGTAATGTTTTCAAGTTTCATCCATGTTGTGGCGTGTGTCAGCAAGCACTTCGTTCCTTTTTATTGCCAATTAATAAGCCCTTGAATGACTAAACCACATTTTACATATCCATTACATTCAGCTGACGAACATTTGAGTTGTTTCTACTTTTTGTCTATTATGAATAGACAAATATGCTACGAACATTTGGGTAATTTTGTGTGTGTGGACGTATGTTTTAATTTCTCATGTATATGACTAGGGAGTGGAATTGCTGGTCATATGGTAACTCTGTATTTAAACTTTGTGAGGAAGTGCCAGACTTTTCTACAGTGGCTGCACCATTTTACATTCCCGCCAGCAATGTATGAGGGTCCAGTTTCTACACATCCTCCCCAGCACCTGTTATTACCTGTCTTTTTTATTATAAACATCCTGTTGGGTGTGAGGTGGTATCTCATTGTGGTTTTGATTTGCATTTCCAGTGATGTTGAGCATCTTTTCATGTGCTTATTGGCCATGTGTGTCCTCTTCTAAGAAATATCTAAATCCTTGGCTCATTTTTTTTTTTTTAACTGACTGCTTTATCTTTTTATTTTTGACTTGAAAGAGTTCTTTAGATATTCTGGTTACTAAACCATTGTAAGATGTGTGTTTTGCAAATATTTCCTCCCATTCTCTGGGTTGTCTTTTGTGTGTGGAAGGGCAGGGTTTCTTTTTACTTTCCTAATAACTTTTTTCTTTTTTTAAGCTTTTATTTTTAAGTAATCTGTACACCCACCGTTGGGCTCGAACTCACAACTCCAAGGTCAGGAGCCAATGCTTCACCAACTGAGCCAGCTAGGCACCCCATTTACTTTTTTAATATCTTTTGAAGCACAGAAGTTTAAATTTTGGCAGTGTCTAATTTGTCTGTTTTCTGTTACCTTATTATATGTATATTTGTGTAACCACCATCGCAGTCAAGACACCGAACTCTCCCCTCACCAAAAAGTTCTCCCTCCTGCTGCCATGCTGAGCTCACACCCCATAGATACTGTTTTTAAACTACCATTATACCTTCATTGGCCTGAGAGTCTTTTATGTGTGTGTTTGTGTTCATCTTTAATGTTCTTGTTTTTTGTTTAATAGGCAGAAACAAGCCAGGGAGCTCTGGGCACACTGGCAAATGTAGTAACCTCCCTTGCCAACTTGAGTGAGTCCCTTAACAATGGTGACGCTTCGGAAATGCAGCCGGAGGACCAGTCCGCAAGTGAGATTACTCGGTATGATCCCATGAGGGTGGAGGCTCTGCCCAGTGTGCACACTTAGCTGCTGTTTTGTGAGGGCTGGCGGCAGCATTTTGACACCCACCCTGTATTTAATCAAGGATGGTAAAGTCACAGTGTCCCTGCACATCTGTCTTCCTTCACATTTTAACTATGGGAACCAGGATTCGTTTATATTACATGATATAAAACAATCAAAGTTGCTTTTCATTCCAAACAATGAAAAAGGAAATGGAGTGACTGAGTGGAAGCAGGGAAAACCCTTCAATAGACAGGTGTTCCTTGCATTAGTTATTTTGAGTAAATATTAATAGTTCATCCCCTTTCCCACTTCTGTTTTAGCCTATTTTTCCAAATAGTCTAAAGCTTAAGTCCATCAGGTGTTAGCTACTAGCGTTAGCTGGCCCTGGACATCCGTAACCGGCTGCAGAGAGTTTCTTCTCCATAGGCTCTCGTGTTTGCTCCTTTCCTGTGGGACTGGTCACCCCTACCTGTCTTGCCAGGCTGGGCAGATGTACAGCTGGAGGCCACACAAGTGCCCTGGGCCTCGTGATCTCTTGCAGTCTGATAGCAAAGAGGATGGGATTCGAGTTGGATAGAATTCTGTTTCCACCATTTACTGGGTGGTTGGTCTTAGAAGAGTTATGTAACATCTCCAGGCCTCAGCTTTCACATCTATAAAATGGGGAGGGTTCTACCTTAGAGAGTAGTGTGAAAAATAGAAATTATGTGTTAAATAATATATAGCTTAGTGCCCATGATGATGTGTGGACTGTACGCAGAAACTTTCATTGTCATCCCTTCCCCCAGCAGGTAGAATTTAATGATCTTTTCCCCATTGCATGGTTTTTCTAGATTATGTCTCAGCTAGAGTTCTGTTCCTCCTAAAAGCTGTGGATTCACACCACTGACTGCTTCATTTTTGCTCACAGGGCATTTGATACCTTAGCTAAAGCACTTAATACCACAGACAGCTCCTCACCTCCGAGCCTAGCAGACGGCATAGATGCCAGTGGAGGAGGCGGCATCCACGTCATCAGCAGAGACCAGTCCACACCCATCATCGAGGTCGAAGGGCCCCTCCTTTCAGATACTCATGTCACATTTAAGGTGAGTGCATTCAGCCTATCCACATGCCCCAGCCTCCCAGCCTGCAGTGTAAAACCAAAATCTTGTAGCAAGCTCATTTTCATGTTGTGGCTTTTGATCCAGACCTGGTGTTCCAGAACAGTATTCTCATTAAAAAGCATTTTCACTCCATTTTGCTCATTTGGCTCTCAAGGTAACTTGCCCTGAAGCAGGTGTGGCCTGTCCTTGCCAAGAGGGGTTGACAAGGTGCTGACCCTCGAGGGTTTTTAATGGACTGCTCTGCCTTTTCTAGGATGGCCTAGCTCCAGCACAGGCTCAGTCAGGCACCTTTGTCTGTTTCAGCATGCAGGCAGCCAGCCCTCATTCCTAGCCGCTGGTCCTGACCGCTTGCCATCGCTAGCCACAGAACTTTGAAGAGCTATTAGTCTTCCCCACAGGCTCCTCCATGGCCTTGCTTCCAAAAGACACTCCTCAGTTTCTAGGGCTACAGACCGTGTCTTCCTATCCCCGAGTGCTCTTGACTAGAGAGGCCTGACCAGTCACTTAGGAAGACTGGGTCCCTGCTCATAGTTGCCCACTGGTGCCAAGAATATAGGTCACCAGTGGGATTCCAGCATCAAAGGCATTAATGCCCCTTCTGGACAGTGGAGCTCTGGAGCCCAGGCCTGAGCATTCTGATGATGGGATCTCGTCCTCCCACCATATGGGTTTCTTTTCAGCTCTCACTCACTGTTACCCTGAGGCCACCTACCAAATGCCCACTAGCTATGAAGTTGACCCCTGTTCCCAGATTCAATTTAGATTTTAACCTCCAGCTCAAAATGGAATTGCTTTAGAACAAATAGCAATTTAGTTGAGGCAAAAGTTGAAAAGTATGTCTGTGTGTGATTGAGCTGGGAGGTCACCATCATTGACCACATTCTGAGAGCCATCAGGCCCGAGTTCATTGGGCAAGAGACCACAGGGTGTTGGTGCCAGCCCCCCGCTGCAGAGGACACAGGTTTCATAAGGATGGGTCTGCACAGGAGCTTCAGCATTAGAGATTATCACAACTCAAGTGTCACAGTTGTTGAAATGTGACAGGGATTCATGTTGACCTGTCTCTCTGTCACCTCCTGTGCTGTGTGCCTCTTCTTCTCCAGCTCACCATGCCCAGCCCAATGCCAGAGTACCTCAATGTGCACTACATCTGCGAGTCAGCGTCCCGCCTGCTTTTCCTCTCCATGCACTGGGCCAGGTCAATCCCAGCTTTTCAGGCACTTGGGTAAGTGGCCTTTTCTCTCTGTGCATATCTTTCAGCAAGAGCCCTCCCCTCATTAGGAGTGGCCCAGAAGATATCTGAGGGCCATTCTAGTTTGTTCCTGTGATCTCATTCAAGTGACCCTGATTTTCTTATTAAACACACTAAGTGGACTGGTAGCCGAGGTCCATGGTTGCCACTATTTCGGTGTTACTCAAACTTTTATCAGCCTTCTCCATATGCCAAGGACTTGGTGCTGAGAGCCAGGGATGGAGTGGAGCAAAAGGCAGGAGTCATCCTGAAATGTTGAGACAAGTAGCAGGAGCTCCTCAGATAGGGTCATACTGTTTGCAGCATGGGAGCCATGCTGTCCTGAGTATAAATCATCCAAGACAGGGCTGAAGGCTGGCGTGGCTGGCCTCTTCCTGTCTCCAGTGCCAGCTTCTCCCCTGCAGAGTTTGCAGACCCTCTGTTCTCTGTCTGCAGGGTGTGTCTCCCACCCCCTTAGCTCTTAGCCCTTGGATCACTGCAGCCTCTTCTGACAGCCATGTCAGGGCCACTGTGAGTTTAGAAGGCTGTAGGAGATGCCAGTTTAGTCATACCCATTCAGATTTCTCATTACTGAAGTCTAAAGAGTCTTTGTTAAGAGAATAGTTTATCCTCAGAGGGACTTTAGTTAAGAGATTCACACAGACAGTGGTGTTTTCAGAGAATGGTCCTGAACATACCATAGACCTTCAAGAAACACTTGCTGAATCGACTTGTTTGGGGCAAACTGGGCCCTGGAGAATGCCAGCATGTACCCACACCCACTCTGACCTCTGTCCCCAGGCAGGACTGCAACACCAGCCTGGTGCGGGCCTGCTGGAACGAGCTCTTCACGCTCGGCCTCGCCCAGTGTGCCCAGGTCATGAGTCTCTCCACTATCCTGGCGGCCATTGTCAACCACCTGCAGAACAGCATCCAGGAAGGTAGGGCTGGGCTGGGCTGTGGGGGATTGCATCTCGGTTCAAGCTGACTCCTTGCAAACTGGCCAGCCTCAGTGTCCCACAGCATCCACAGGCTGAAGGTAGTTTAACATTTAAGTCCTAGGACCTTTACTAGTGAGAACATTTAAATTTCCACCCGTCTGTCATCTTATAAGGCATATGAAAGGCGAAAAAAAGATAATTGAAAAAATTGCCAACTTCCTGATACGTAGGCATTTGGTGATGTTTCCAGCATAATCTTACATTTCCATCTTGATTGGCAGGCATACATGGAAAAAAACTAGTTTTTCACCTGTGGGGTGAAAGAAAAACCCAGTTTTTCCCTACTGTGCTTCTCTTCCCTGCATGTCTCCTTTACTACTCACACAGAACACTTTTTTTTTTTTTTTGAGAGAAAGAGCACGAGAACACGGGGGAGAGGGGCAGAGGGGGAAAGAGAGTAAATCTCAAACAGGCTCCATGCTTAGCGAGAAGCCTGATGCAGAGCTCAATCTCACGACCATGAGATCATGACCTGCGCCAAAATCAGAAGTTGGACACTTTACCAACTGATCCACCCAGACTCCCCAAGCACTTCAGTTCTGGAACTTGTAGTCACCAATGTGTGGAGGTGTTTCCCCACAACAGGCAATTCCCTGTGACACCAGGTGGGTGTCTTACAATTTAATTCAATTCTGACACTGTCTACCCAGAGATAGTGTCAGATCCCACGGGTGTTAAGGGCTCAGTCCCATAAGACCCTGTCCCCAATACACACACACAAATCCAGGCTATCACCTGTGCTTCTGACCAACCTGCTGTAGATCAGAGGTTGCAGCAGCCCTCAAGTTGGATTCATTCACTAGCGTTGCTCACAGAACTTGAGGAGACACTTAAGTTCACCACTTTTTGGGGCGCCTGGGTGGCGCAGTCGGTTAAGCGTCCGACTTCAGCCAGGTCACGATCTCGCGGCCCATGAGTTCGAGCCCCACGTCAGGCTCTGGGCTGATGGCTCAGAGCCTGGAGCCTGTTTCCGATTCTGTGTCTCCCTCTCTCTCTGACCCTCCCCCGTTCATGCTCTGTCTCTCTCTGTCCCAAAAATAAATAAACGTTGAAAAAAAAAATTTAAAAAAAAAAAAAAAAAAAAAGTTCACCACTTTTTAAAAGGATATGATAAAGGATACAGATGAACAGCCAGATGAAGAGATACATAGGGTGAGGTCTGAGAGAATCTCAAGTGCAGGAGTTTCTGTCCCCGTGGACTTGGGGTACTTCACCCTCTGGTGTGTGTGTGTTCACCAACTTGGAAGCTCTCTGAACCCCATACTATTGGGATTTTATGATGGAGACTTCCTTCCTCATGTGGGCATGATCAATTATTAACTCCGTGTCTAGTTCCTCTCCCCACTCTGGAGGATGAGGGACGGGGCTGGAAATTCCAAGTTTCTCGGCATGCCTTAGTCTTTCCAGGGGCCAGGCCCCATAGATTCACCTCAAAAGATGAATCCTAGTGCTCTTAACACATAGGAGCTTACAAGGGTTTTAGGAGCTCTTTATCAGGAACAGGGTCAAAGACAAATATTAGAATAAGATGTCGTGGTAGTGCTCTTAGCACTTAGAAATTAACAAGGGTTTCAGGAGCTCTGTGCCAGAAACTGGGGGCAGAGACCAACAGACAGATTTTTTATTATCTCGTAACAGGTTACCCTTCCCCATATAACAAATTCTCACAATCCTAGAGAGACTATTATCACAGTAAGGTCCCTGGATTGCCCCAAGTGAAACAGCAAGCAGAAGAGCCAGGCACAGACAAGGGTCGTGCAGACCCCCTAGTCCAGGACACAGTTGCATACCCAGCTGCTGCTCACGAGCGAAGGTGACTCTCTTCCAGAAAGATTTGTGGCAACTACCTAACATTTGGTGGTCAGATCCCAGCCATGTCAGGACAGGAGATAGCCAGTGCAGATAGCCCTCTGCCTGCCGGAAGTCCATAGTACATCAAAGACAGTCTTGAGGGAGCACACCTAGGATTCAGCACTGACACTAAAAATCTACACCTGATACTGAATTGCAGTTGAGCTGCACTTTTCATTAGGCATTCCAGATGTTTGATTATCTAGGAATTCGAGTTACCTATTCACACCTTTGTTTTTCTAGTTACTCCTTTGGACTAGTAACGTAAAGCTGATTTTTTTTTTTTTTTTTAACCCTGTAACATTTTGTTGATTTTAAGTTAGATTTGTTCACAAATGAGGATTGGTTTCCTTTATTTTTAACTGAGTGTAATAATACTAATACCTTCAGCAAATACTACCATGAAGATTAAATCGGAAAACACACAAAATTGTTTCCACAACTAAAAAATGTCGACATTTAATGGTCATATCGTAAACATTTATTAAATGCCTGCAGAGACTTAGAAAATCTGACCACTGTTAAGAATTGACTTATAGGTCTTAAGCACAGAATAAAAGGAGTTACCAGTTTGTGCCTATAGGCCAAAATTGCTGCCCAACGTGGGGCCAGGGAGAATCGCTGGTCTGGGGGATTATTACTGAGACACCATACATAGCAGAGTGGAATTTGGGTACCTATTGTCACTTCTCCTTCACCTGGAAACTGAGGCTGTTAACCATCTTAAGGTAAATGGTTTTCCATTAAAAAGTGAAATTATTTTCTCTTCTCTTTGAATCTGTGGCTCCTCAAAGCAGCTTGTGTTGTTATTCTTACCAGCCTTTCTCAGAGGATCTGTGATGTTGATTTGTAGATAAACTTTCTGGAGACCGGATAAAGCAAGTCATGGAGCACATCTGGAAGCTTCAGGAATTCTGTAACAGTATGGCGAAGCTGGATATAGACGGCTATGAGTATGCATACCTTAAAGCTATAGTTCTCTTTAGCCCCGGTAAGATATGTGGTGGTGACTCACAACAGTTTTCCGCCTATGTCTACTGATATTTCTGAACATGAACGTGTTGTCACGCTGTCAGCCATGTAGAGAGAGCCCTGCCAGATTGTATGTGACAGAATGTTCTCCTAAAAGGTGTGCTTTGCTAGCTAACATAAACACATAACGTTCTTTTAAATTGTTTTTATAGTCCCAAAGACATATGCCATAGTGCCTTCCAGATGTTTGACTTCATATGTTGAATAGATCTATTCTGTATCCTAATTTAAACCATTGGCCAAACAAGACTTCAGCATACAAACAGAGTAGTATACTACTGTCCAATGTCCTTTTTTATTCATTTTGATTTGTTTTGCTTTCCTTTTTGCCAATTTTCAGTTTGTATTAGCATATGTCCTCCAGTACAGACTGAAACTGCACAAGTTTACCTGTTCCTGGAGGACAGTAGCAGCAGCTGAAGAAGAGGCAGCAGGACTGTCTGGCTGGCCTCACTGCCCCCCTCTCGGCTGTTGTCTTGGAGCCTCCAGAGAGGTCACTCAGGCTGACTGCTGAACTCGATAGCAGGGTTGGACACCGCTAACTCCCTCCCTTCTTCCCCAGCCATCCACTCATGAACAACAAAGTAGCTAATAAAAATGGGAGAAATTATGTATTAAATATATAGAAAGTAAATGATAATTTCTAATCTCATGTGATAGTTCCAAGCCAGATGTCCAAACCAAGCCAGGTGGGGCTGGTGAGGCTGGTGTGACCACTCAGGAGCCCAGCCCTCTCCCGGAAACCCTCAGGCCTTGGCAGAGCATTGAGCAAAAACTAATGTTTTAACAGTAATATCCAAACCAGATCCACCTTCAGAGTTCAATCTACATTGTACTTGAGAAATTTGCCAGAGGCTTAATTAAAAATACTAAGAAGTCTGCAAGCGAGGCTTTCAGAATACACAAGGCAATTCAGGGGTACTTTTCTCTTTTTAGACCATCCAGGTTTGACCAGCACAAGCCAGATTGAAAAATTCCAAGAAAAGGCACAGATGGAATTGCAGGACTACGTTCAGAAAACCTATTCGGAAGACACGTACCGGTGAGGCGCAAAGATACACACTCTTGCTGTGGGGCAGGAGGGGGTGCAGCTGGATCTGTAGTCACAAATATAAATTGTCAACCTTTCCACGTCTGGCAGCCCGGTGAAGCCTCCTTTTGATCACACTTTAGTTCTTGCATTTCATGGATGGTAACAGTGTGTGGAAAGTGCTAGGTGGGAGGGGCAGGAATACTGGACCATTCCAGTGTTTGCTGGGTAAACTGCAGGTGGAAACTTGCGTGGTTCTTCTGTAACATGAGGGTTTGGAATCGTTGCTGTGTAATTCCCTCCGAGGCTCACATCGTGCACAGACGGTAGTTCTCACGGAGATTCCCTTTGTCCAGAAGAGCAGCTGTGCCCCCGTGGTCTGCGTCCACTGAAGAGGCCAAGCTAGCGTACGTGATAGCAAAGTTTTTGTTGACAGAAACCGACCCCGACCTCTACAAAGGAGTGAGTGGGTTATAGAAAATAGTAATTTTGCCGTCAGATAAACTGATTTTTTTTGAACTCCCATTTTTTAGGTAAAAAAGTTAGTTTGTATTATTTGTAATGATTGGGCAGCAAATACATGTATATACACATATACTCATAGATATACATGTGAGCCTTTGTCATGCAAAACTGAACAGGAAAGTTCTGAAATAGGGCAGGATGCCTGGCAGGCTTTCCAGCCAAGGAGTGGAGGAGCTCTTTCCCCATGACCACTTCCAACCCACTAGAAACTCCATGAATTACTGAGGTCATGTCAGGCAAACCATTTAATATTCCCTTCCCCGCCCTGTCCTCTCAAAATAAACACTGGAGCAAAATTGACCCAAAAGATACACGGCCCCACTTCTCTCCATGTGTGTCCCCTTCACAGACCTCAATCCCAAGATGCCCCACAGAATGAGAATGCCAGGCCCCAGGGACCCATTTCTGTGGTGTGATTGGCAGACCTGTAGCTGGCCCTGATGGGAGAGAACCTCCTCTGCTTTTGGCACACCTCCATGGCCCAAGCATAGCTTTTGCCAGAGCAGGATCCATTTTGACTGGAATCTATGAAAACCTCACCATGAGTCTCAAGTGATTACAGCCTCAATACATATAGAATGGGACTGCCAATGGGAGCTCTGCCACCCATACCCAGAGCTCATCCAACCCAGCCAGGTACGCGGGCAAGCTGTCCCCAGAGGTAGCCATGGGCCTACTCCCACACAGTGTCCATGGTCAGAAGAGGCTGGAAATGCCCCTGTAGGGACTGCTAACAGAACCACACAGCACACTAGAGTCATCTTGACAACAGCAGCTCTCTGGCCTTTGAAAGTAGGTGTTTCTACAAAAATCTAGTGAGGGACCCAGGGATAGATAAAGGGCATGGTAAGAAAAGTGATTTGGAACCAAAAATGAGATAAGGGAGGCTTTCTCATAGGATAGGACTCAGAAACTCACTCAAAGACAGTTCCCCCAAAAGCCCTAGGACGGTTGACACCCGTTTCTGCATTGTTTTAGTCTTTCCCATTTTATGCCTTTTCTCATACTGTCTGCTCCTCCTGAAATAACCCTTCTATCCCTCCCCATTGTTTATATCTCTGCTGAGAGAAAAACCTCAGCCAGCCTCTAAGGCCCAGCTGACCTGTCCCCCCACCCCACCCCAAGAAGTCCGACTTGATTGACCCTTGCTGAGTTTCCAAGATCCTTCATCCTGTCTGCCCCTTCTGGTCTGTGGTGGTGTCCCCTTACATCTTTGTGTGCCCTGCAAGACTCATGGTGGCTGGGCGAATGGACGATGATGCTGGAATGCTGCTTGCATAATCTGTATTTTCTCTTTTTAAAAATAACAGTGTTCACTGTAGGAAAGAAATTAGAACATTCTGGAAAGTAAAATGAAAGCTTTTCAGTTCCTGTAAATAGCACTATCCATAGTTAACGTTTTATGCATTTCCTTCCAGAAATTTTTTATGTCTGTGTAACTGGAATCATAAAATCCAAAGTAAGGTTTTGTAACCCTTTCTTCATGTAATGTTCAACAAGCATACTTCTGCATTTTCTGTGGCTGAGGAGATGCTGTCATTTCTTTAGAACTTTCCTGCTAATGAAAATATAGGTTGTTTCCAGACTAGGCTGGCACGCAGTGAGCATCCTTGCACACGTAGCTTTGTACAGTGTCTGTGGAATGGCCAATCATGTGGGATGCTTCAGATACAGTGTCCAGAGAGCCATCAGAACGGGGTCATGATGTGTCCTCCCACCGAGGGTGTTTTCAAAATGAAAACAATTTTATTGCTTCATTTTTTAATTAGGATGCTATGTGAACACTAGAGTAATACAGACAAAGGTATAATAAGTAAAAGCATTCCAGATCCCCAAACCCAGAGATCAGGGTTTTGGTGAACATTTTGGTGAACATCCTTCCAAGTACTTTTTTATACATGCCACACAAATAAATTTACACAAATGAGATTGTGTTACACTTGCTGCTTCCCGGTCTCCT
The DNA here is from genome assembly GCF_016509475.1 of Prionailurus bengalensis. Taxonomy (NCBI): domain Eukaryota; kingdom Metazoa; phylum Chordata; class Mammalia; order Carnivora; family Felidae; genus Prionailurus; species Prionailurus bengalensis. The sequence goes on along the minus strand of NC_057348.1, from coordinate 54,679,714 downwards.
TTTAGGTTTTTACTCGGCTGTACATCACAGACGTACCATCAGTGAATATATATCTTTTTATACTTTTTGCTGAATATACAGTGTGCTCTTTTATATGGAGATACCATAATTTAACCCATCCTTTATTGATTTCCAAATTTTTCTCTTTTGGTGGAGGTGGGGAGAATTGTTATAAATGAAGGAAACATTTGTACATACATCTTTGTACTTGGTTTTGATTTTCTCTCATGATAAATCCCTACAAGAGGAACTGTTGAAATTTGAAATACAAGGGGTAAGGGGTAGGTCATGGGTCTGTTTGTTTGTTTCAATTCCAAGCAGTGCGGAGAGGGTCCCAGGGAGCCTGTCCAGGGAGCAGTCTGAAGGGCAGTGAACTCCCTTTCTCTAATGAGCCTCCCTTTTACAGATTGGCCCGGATTCTCGTTCGCCTGCCAGCACTCAGGCTGATGAGCTCAAACATAACAGAAGAACTTTTTTTTACTGGTCTCATTGGCAATGTTTCAATAGACAGCATAATCCCCTACATCCTCAAGATGGAGACAGCAGAGTATAACGGCCAGATCACCGGAGCCAGTCTATAGTGTGCACCGCACGCCTGCCGAGAAGCAGAAGGATCCTCCCAGGACCGCTCAGATAACAGAGAAAATAAAGTAGTGGTATTTTGGTATGTGCAAATATTTCCAGTATGTTAGCCATTTCCTACCTGGTTTCTTCTTACCTGTTAATCCCAAACAATAGCAACTAAAAGACTAGTAGGATCCTTTCCTGCCATAAGAAATGTTTTAATGCCTTTTGATGAAGCAGATTTTGGAACAATCTTTTAACCTAATTTGTATTTAGCGATTCTCAAAGGGCAAAAAACAAAGAGTTTTATAATGTCAGAGACTAGTATTAAACAAAACTAAACGAACCTAAGAAAACAGTATGTGTGTATATATATTAAAATTTTCCTTGGAATTAATAGCTACTAATTACCAGGGTAAATAATATTAGCACTTTCTAAGCACTTCTTATCAATGCGTATGTTAGCAACATCTTGCCTGTGGGCAGGACAAATGGAAAACTGTGTATGTCTTTTGCCGAAATGCTAATGATTTCTGTGAAAACGCAATAGGGTACAGGAGACAATCATTTATGTTTAAGAAAAGATGGCATCATTCCTAATTGTATGCACACATTAGTGGTGTTGAACTAAATCCCTATGAACGATTGAGAATGTGGCTCATGTGTATCATGTAGTAAGTGGGAGTGTGGTAGTGCAGTCGGTGGGGACCCCAACCGGAAGCTTCCTCAGCTGGTGAGTTGATGATGCTTGTCAGGTTCCCTGACCTCTGGTTCTGGTCTGTGACTGGCATCTACAGGCTCCTCCAAACCTAGGGCTCTCTTGATGACTGGTTCTCAGAATTGGATTGCAACCAGTCAGACATAAACTGCCAATTCCTGCAGCAAGTGAAAACATGCCCAAACCACCTCCACCACTCAGGGCAGACAGAGCCTTCTGACCAAAAAGTGCAAGGTGGGCATTTTGAACCTGACAGTAATTCCTAAATGCAATCTGGGGCGGTTGCTCATTGTTCAGATGGAGGAAGAAGGTTCCCTTCTCAGGGGTTTCCATTCCAAACGCCCCCTTGAGAAGGGTCTGTATTCCTGCAGTTCACTCAGAACTGTGAGGTGATTCAGCGGGGAGGGGTGCAGGATTTTGCTCCCTGTCCCAGGGTAGTGGTGATGGTACGGCTGAATGGAAGAGTTTCTCTGTTGACCTTGAATATCAGGGTTTTTCAAAGTGTTTCCAGACTCTGCATTTCTGTTGGCAGATCTTTGAATGCTACTGGCACACCATGCACTTTGATCCCCCCAGGTGTGTACCAGCAAAGAACCCTGGAGCATTTTGGGTGATGTATGCAGAAGCAGCCTACCTGCTCCTTATAAAAAACCCATAACTCCCAAAGTTATCTTCTTTGTCCTAAGTTACAGCCACCATCATTTACAAGAGCAGAATGCAGTATAAGGAAGTTCTGTCTAGAGAAGAGCATAAATTCCCATGGATGTGAGTAAATGGTGGGCATTTCCTGCTTGGGAAAGTGGCATGTCCAAGACCAGATCAGGTACTCTCCGTTTCCTTTTTGTACAGCCCAGATTAAGAAAATACAGCATTAGGTTAAATTTGCATCTGCCAGGACCTTTTGACCAGATGGTATCCAGAAAGATCCCAGTGCACTTCCCCTGCCTCACAGGCACTCTCTGGTCTGGCTTGGGCCCTAGTCAGGGTGGGGCCTCATGTGCTATGTAGGTGCCCAGCCAGCTAGCCACTGGCTCTTAACAAAATAGGATTCTCTGTTCTGAAGTGTTAGGAGCACTTGGTGAAAGTCATTAGTAGGAATTAAGTGGGGATGGTATCTCCAACTTCTAAATTCCTGTTTGGATTTAATTATATTATTTATAGTTCATGACTTGGAAACACATTTTGGAGATAATAGGGGTGCCTGTTATAAAATGATGGAAAGAATTTAATTTTGCCAGCTTAAATTTTTGGTTTCTAACTTTGAAGAGATTTAAATTTCAAAATTAAGAAAAAAAACAGCCAAGACAGTAGAGTTAGGGCAGGTCTGTTTCATTTCTACTCGTGAAGGATTTTAGCGGAGGATATTTTCAAGCACGTTTATGCATCTTTCACAGCAAGTTGCCTGTTTTCTGTTCGATTTTTTAATATAAGCACGTCTGTTGATCACATAGCCATTCGGTGGCAATACCGGTGTCACATCTCCCAGATCTGAGTTCTCCATGTTAGGGAAAAGGCCCACCCCTCTTTCCCAGGGGTGGGCCCTGGAAGTCCTGTGTCCATTCGGCTTGTAGATACCTTTGCCTTTAGACAACAGCATGGCTTAGCCAAGACCTCGACCGAGGTCCCAGCGATGCACTGTTGAAAGTTTTGGGGCAGAGAAGATGATAAACCAGCAGGAAGACAGGGAACATTTGGGTGAGTGCTGCACTCTGGCCAGGTAGCCCTGGACAAAAATCGGTTCAGCTTGGAGGGTTGTTGATTTTGACCTAGTCTTGCCCCTTGAGTCCCTTCACTGGTGATGGCTGATGGCAGTGGACCATTTTGGGCTTTGAACACTCATTGGTTTCCCAGATCCTCTTGGCTTTACTTTGAAGTCGCCTTTTCCCTAAGGATCATGTTCACACAAGCTGATTTCTTGCTGCCCCAAATCATTTCACACCTTGGACAGCAGGTCCATCCCATCTTGTCAGATTGGTTAAGAGAAGCCCAAAGTCCAGACTTTTTTAAAGGGATCCCAAGCAAATACTGAGGCTCAACTTTCACAAGGCTTTCACCCCTCGTTGGTAGTTGGTGAAACTCTAGATTTGGTTAAGTGATGCCAGCTCTCTGCCCAAGAGCAGGTTCTTAGTCACACAGCCTGTGCACATGTCCCTTCTGTTAACCTGGCCCTTCTTCCCTTGTGAGAAGAGGTCTATCAGCTAAAGGAGGTGGTGATATACACCACTGTTTCTTGATGAAATGGGCTCTTTTCCGGCAGTATCTCAGATAATGCTAGACAGTTTTATGTTGAAATTCTGGAGGTCATTACGTATAATCATAAAACAGGACAGGAAGAGACTTAGAAAAATTACTCAAGCAAATGATACTTTCCAAGCTATTCCACCCTTCTGATTTGAAATTTGTATGTGTGTCTATTGGGGGGTTACCATTATTTATTGTCTAGCTTCTGCCATGAGGCTGTTCTTGGGGTTCTTTTGGTGTTTGGGTTTTTGTATTTCATTGCAGGTATAGTCACTTGTAAGATGTTATGTAAATGCCCTCAAGAGGGATGGTTTCCTAGCTTCTCCGTATTAAATGTGAACTCTGTTCTGAGGCAGTTGCCACCAGCCATAGTGATCACAATGGATGCACCTACTCTTGGGCTCCCTGACGTGGCAGCCACATATCGCTAGAGCGCATGGTTGCAGCCATAGTACATATTTACTTAGCTGTTTTGCTTGTTTGGGGGATGGCCGTGGCAGGAAGGCTAAGATTTAGAAAGGCTATATCTAGTGCTTTTATTCTGGGGGAAAAAATGCATCCTAATCCTTTGGGGTGATTTCCAGTAGTCTTGCCCCCAGCCTGCTCTCTGCCTGACAAGCAGCCCTTGGCTATGAATCCAAGTTCTAGGACCTGATCAGATCAGAGTCCAGAAGTTTGTTGCCCACTTGCCGGTGGAAAGGGCCTCATGTGCAGTGGGGCTATCTAGATGACATTTCATCTCTAAGTGTAGGCCGTGAAGTGTCATCTTCTGACATTCGCTTTTATCCCCGGGGGCGGGGGGGTGGGGGTAGGTAGGGAGGCAGTGCCCTTTAGACCCTGGAAGGTTGGAGCAGGCCAGGCAGATGCCCACATGCTTCCTTTATCCCACTTCCAGTCTCTAGATTGTACGGCTCTTTGAAAATGTCTTAACTTTGATGTAAATTTGTAAAGCCAAGCCCTAATCGAGGTAGCGGGTTTGGGTCTTTTGTACACAGGGTTCTGGACATCCCCACGTGTGCCTCTTGCCAGCGCACACTTGCGCATGTCCAGCCCTGGGGTCCCTTCAGCGGCATTGTGCGTGTACAGATTTATAGGCTTGTATGACTGAATGAATGTACATGTGTTTATATCTATATATGTACAGTGTATATAGTGTGTGTATGTGTACATAGATGTATATTATGTATACAGACATGTAGCCATGTATCCAAAATTTCCTTATGTTTTAAAGAGAGTCTATGATAGAGTTGCTAAAGTAAATGGATGTGGGTGTTCCAAGGTCCCTCAGCAGGATGGATTTGCTGATATTTTAACTCCATTTTCCTTTGGGTGAGCCTGGCTGGGAAAGGCCATGAAGACAGAATCTCCACTCTGTACCAGGGAAGATTCCAGACAGAAAAGGTCCTGACAGGAGGACACTGCCGTATATTCTCTAGGTTCAGTCAGGCAAGGGCCAGAAAGGTAGAAGACTGTTCATCCTTATGTCCAAAACTAGGTGGGGACCTTTAACTTGGCTGCCACACACCTGTTTATGGCCTGACTAGAAGGAACTTGATAGTAGGAGCTGTCGGCCTTCCCAGACACTCGCTCTGTCATGTGGTCCAGAGACAGGCATCATAGTCAGAGATTCAGAGTGGTCCTTGTTCTGGGGCCTGACTCCTCGTGTGGTAGTGATTTCCTATGCTCACCCGGATTTAGCAAACGGTGGGCACTGCCCGGTGAGTAAACAGATTCCCATGTCTCTAGTGCCAGTTGAAAAAAACCTACCAAGCAGTCTTTTAAGATAAACATGAATATGATAACTAAATTATGGAATATTAAGTTACAAATCTTAAATTACTTCTCTAGCATGTGAATAAAATCCAATGACGTAAATCCTTCCTATAAATTGATTTAAACATGTCAGATAAAAATTGGATTTTAATATGGCTACATGTGCCCTTTAAGCTACAGATACCTAATTTTCCTCGCCCAGGTCTATTCTGATGAATTTTCCCCCTTAATCGGGCTTTAAACTGAGACACGGCACGCGGGAGCCAGGGCCCAGCCCGGCGTAGTTGCTTGCAGAGCTGGTGAATGGGGCCTGCCTGGCGGGAGGGCTGAAAGCTGGCCCGCTGAAGGGAACTGGAGAACAGCAAAAACTCACATAGCCCATAGGTTTTCTGTTGTTTTTTAAAATAAGCTACCGAAATGTTTGAAAACACTTCATTGAGACTATAGTACTCAGTGCCTTTTGTGAGACGGTGGGTCATTTAGCCTTCAGCTTCCCCTATATTTGATGTAAAAGAAGCTCCTACTTCGCTGGCCTCATCCAACAGTACTTCCTGACCTTCCCCTGTCCCTGCCTGTCGTGACAATCACACTCTTGAAGGTGGCTTTCCAGTTAAAATACAAGAGGAAGCTTGACAGTCTCTCAATCTTCAAAGTAAAAGTTTTCATTTGGGGCTATCTTAACAGCAATCTAAGAGTAATTAAAGTTTGAGCTTAAAAAGAGTATCTTAGGGGTGGGGAATGTCGGAGATACTTTTAGGGCCCAGCTATACTTCCAGTTCAGAAGCCAGTAATTCTGGTGTCTCAATATTTATACACACAGCATAGAAAAAACGCTATAAAAATCAATGTTCAGCAACATTTATCAACTGACAGACTGTGAGAAAGCTTAATATTTGGATAACATTTGGAAGTAGTAGACTTTATGTTAAAAACGACTTCTCTTTAGGAACGTGTACTCAGTTACCATTTTAACGACCAGAGCGGCCACGGGCTCAGATGATGCCGCCACACAACTCAAGTGCTGGGATATTTTTCTACAGCCTCCGTTCTCCCAACTACCTTGTAATAAACCAGTGTTCAACTAGTTTTATAACTGAAAAGCTGCACATTTTTCATAGTACAAACCCTAGTTTTTACCTGTAGTTTGGACCTCTCCGTTAAAATGTAGCTGCATTACCGGCCCTTTTAAAAGACATCTGTTAAAGGAAAATTCGGGTGTTAGATTTTCTTGGGACCGTTTCTGTAACTTCTGCCCTTCACAATATAGAAAATACTGTTCATGCCATTACATTTTAATTCCAGGTTTAAAACCTGTCGAAAGCTGGAGCTTGAAATCAGCTTTATGTGATGGCATTTAAAAAATAGCATGTTCTTTTTAAACTGAGTTTTATATCTAATCAGTGTCTTCAGTCTTGAAGAAGAATTTGCATTGTTGTGTTTGTATATAGAGTATTGCAGTGCATGAATTAGCTTTTATGCATTTTATTAAATGCTGTCTCAATGTGGCATTATTGTTGTGGCTTAATACTACTACCTAAATGAGGTTTATACTATTAAAAAAGTGAATTAAAGACTAATGTGCATCTGCTCATTTCTTCTAATAGTAACACCAGTAATGCCTGACCCCCAGGAGCACCCGCAGGAAGTACCCGCAGGTACTTCCCTAGCCGTCAGTCTACTTGATGGTCCACCTGACTTGCAAATACCTTTAGTGGGAAAGAAGGTGTGGAAGTCCAAAAGCCAGGTCGGTGGTTCTGGAGGGGAGCACAGCTGAGGTGCCAGGCTACACAAGCTGCAGTCACAGATGATACTCAAAAGCCAGGCCTCCAACCAGCCGGCTCATCCTGTAAGGGTATTCACTATCCAGAACAAAAATGTGTTCTTAAAGTTGTAGAAGTTGGAAAGAACTTGCTCCGTGGGGGGATCATGTGACCTCTCATTTTACTGGTGAGGATTCGGAGGTCCAGAGTCAGATTCTTGGCAGAACCCACTGGCAGCCAAATAGCTTTAAATGGCTGTGCCAGGTAACTATTCAAAATGAAAACCAGTCACTTCAGAAGAACAAGGTCTAAAATCTATGCAAATAGACACTATCACAGCAATCTTTTTTTCCTCCTATTTCTGTACATTTTAAACCCATCTTTTATCACTACTAAACAAAGTAGGAAACAGGAGACAAAAGGGTCAAAGAGATAATGCCCCCAGTGGTGCTTATTCCAAGTCTCTGTAAAGAGTAATAAGGGCGGCACTGGCTTGCCTTGCCTCCCGGTCAGCAACCTTTCTGGGCCCCCTGTGGGCCATGGAGGGAGAGGTACTTACTTCCCCAGCCCTGGCTCACTTTCCGAAAAGCTCCAGCGGCCCCAGCAGCCCAATCACAGCCTCAGCAGCTGGCATGAAGGCCAAGGCTAAGTCAGCTGGGAGGGGTTATTAAAAAACATGACAGAAAGGGTTAGAATGGAGAATAGAATTCTCTGTCCACCCTCAAATGGTAAAGGGAGAAGGCGCACTGCGGTGTGGACCTGTAGTTCAACACAACCCTGGTGAGCCTGCAGCCATCCCAGAATGCCTCCTCCGTGCCCAGCCCCACCAGCCGTCTCCCCGAACACAAGTCTGGTACAAAATCACCACCTGAACATCAGGTGGTGTAAATGTAAAAGGAGACAAATCCCTCCCAATTTAATGGGCTGATCCCCCAGCATTTCTATAAAACATTCTGGTTCCACACAATTTCCCCAGCAAATTAGTTCCTGGTCTCCCCTTTCCTCTAAGCCCCACCGGCCAGGCATTTCCCACAGGGCAGCGTCTCAGCCAGGTAAGCCTTGAAGTAATCCTGGAGGGCTCAGGTGTCACCTGAGGGTTGAAACCGGCATTCCTCAGTGACAGCAGTATCCATGTCCTGTGAGGCAAGAACTAGGCGGACCTTCACCCCCTCTTGCAAACCTGAGAAAGAGGCAGGCTGAGAGGCACCCAGAGCAGGGCCTCGGAGTCTCGACCAGCCAGCACCTCACCCGTCTGCCCTCCTGGTCCGCAAACCTACCTGTGAACGAGGCCGGGGAGTGGCAGCTGGCAGTGGCTGCCTCACCAGGGCACACACCTGAGGGAGGCTGCTCTGTGCCCGCCACGGGCGCCTCCTACACCACCTGCTCGCCTGCAGCCAAGCCTCTTGGGAGGAATGTCAGTTGGCTTTAGTTTGAAAGGGGGCTTCACGCTGCCAGCCAGACGGCTCCAGCCAGATCCTGCCAGATCCAACCACAGCAGCTCAGGGTCTGGAAGAAAAATCGAAGCCAAGAGAGACTAGGAAAAGCCAGCAGGACTGACACAGGGGTGTCAGAAGGTAGGCCTTAGACCTTCTCCATCCCTACGCAGGCCTTCCTGTGCCTATCAGACAGATACGCATCACGCCTCTGGAGATCTGGAAGCATTTTATTGACCTGATGGAGTGAAGATCTTCGTCTGGCAGTTTGACGGCAGATACTCCCCCGACCCTCCCGTGTCCTTCCACACAGGTGTGTGAAGGGGACCCTCATGGCAAAGAGACCGTCAAAGTCCCTTCGAGGACAGCCAGGGGCTTCCCTGGGTGTGGTCTGGGGCCCTAGTCCTGGGCGCTGGCTTTCAGCATCGCTCTGTACTTCCCCGTCATCTCCTTTGGTAACGGCACCAGGCCCGGGCAGGGGACCTGCCCTTCCACCTCGCAGATGCACTCCCGTAGGCAGTACTTTCGGGGGCCAAAGTGAGCCGGGTGAGAAAGCTGCTTTTTCTCCTGCTCCTCTCTCTCCAGGGTTTCCCTGCCAAACAGCACAGACGGCGACGTGTGGGAGCGCTGCTGAGCCTCTAGGCATTGTGGGACTTCTTGGCCAAGTGCATCCCACCATCAGCCGGGAAACCTGGCTCTCCTGTGCCTCTCGACCTGCTCCTCACCCCCAAAGCCTAACGTCCTCCCCCACAGGCCTCCCAGTCCCACACTGGCCACACACAGCACTGACCGCACAGCAACGGTCAGCTTTCCTGCGGCCTAGAGGCGGCCCCAGCTCTAACTCAGCACGTAGTCAGGATGAAGGGGCCTGTGAAGGCCTCAACGTGCTTCCTCCAAGACGTACTTTTCTTGGCTTCCCTCCTTTTGCTCCATCCATCCGTGTACAAAAGATGGATCCCAACACGTGCTGAGGCTAGATACCCACCAGCTCCAAAGGGAGATTCCCAAGGAGAGAACTGGCCACAACTGCCCAGGGCCAGTGCTCCCCCAGCACCTCAGCTTCCCGTCGAGCCCAGGAGACAGGGAGGTCTCTGTCCCCACCTCGCAGCAGAGGCACACACGTGGGGAGCAGCAAAGCCAGACCGAGCGAACTCTGCAGCCTGCGCTTGGGTTGGTGTGTGCCCTCCTGATGCCCCTTTCCTCCCTCGCTCTGCATTGAGGCTCCTGTTCCCCTCCAGGTCAGCCCCATCAACTCACTCGCTCTTCCCCAGGATTTTTTTGACGTGCTCCATGATCTCCTTATTGCTCTTGGTCTCCACATCCACGAGGACCTGCTCCCCGGAATCTGGAAATGGGAAGCAAAGGGGACAAGAAGCACTGAGGACTCAGTGGCACGCTTTGCAGCCTCAAGTGGTGGTGATGGATTTGCTTTTAGCGGAGCATTTTAACAATAAGATAAACGTGTGTCTACATAACCCATAATGCTACCCTTTTTCCATATTTCTTTAAACATGAGGAAACAAATTTGAGGTATGTGCAAAAGCATACTATTTTAATGGAAAGCAACTTTCCACGTTCATGGATAGAATATTCAGTATCATTAAGATGGAAATTCTTCCCACACTGGACCATGGATTCAGTGCAACCTCCATCAAAATCCTAGCAGGTGTTTTCATAGAAACAGACAAATCAAGCCTCAAATTCATGCAAAGGACCCAAAATAGCCAAAACAGTTTTGAAAAACAAGAAAATGGAGGCGCCTGGGTGGTTCAGTTGATTAAGGGTCCAACTCAGGTCAGCTCAGGTCATGATCCCAGGGTCGTGGGATAGAGCCCCACATCAGGCTCCATGCTCAGTGTGGAGCCTGCTTAAGATTTCTCTCCCTCGGCCCCTCTCCGTGACTTGCACTCTCTAAAAAAAAGTTAAAAAAATCCAAGACAAACAAGACAATGGGAGGATGTTCGTGTTCCAATTTCAAATTTACTATAAGCTACAGTAACCAAGACAGTGTGGTATTAGCATAAGAACACACTACAGACTGATGGAAAAGAACTAGGTCCAGAAATAAACTCCTATTTTCAGCAAAGATGCCAATGCCAACATAATTCCTCACAGCATTTAAAAAAAAACAGAAAAACCTGAAAATGGATCAGAGGCCTAAATGTATGAACTAAAACCACTATTAAACTTTTAGAAGAGAACAAAGAAAATCTTCATAACCTTACCTACACAAAGATTTTTAGATATGACATCAAAAACACGGTCCATTAAAGAAAAAATCTGATAAACTGAAATTCATGACAGTTTAAAACTTGCGTTTCAAAAGATACCAAAAGCCACAGACTACGACGAAATATTCATAATGTATACATCTGATAAAGCACTCATATCCCAACTATATAAAGAACTCACAACTCCTTAAAACAATCCAACTAAAAATACGAAATATGTAAAACATTTAACAACAAAAATACAACGGTCAATAAGCACATGAAAAGATACTCTTCATCATCAGTTATTAACAAAATGCAAATTAAAAGGACCATAGGACAAGATTGGAATGGCTCAAATTTTTTTTAAATGGGTAATAAAAGCACCAAGGAGGATGCAGAGTAACTGGAACTTTCCTTTTTTTTTTTTTTTTTTTAATGTTTATTTATTTTTGAGACAAGGCGAGAGATAGAGTGCAAGCAGCAGAGGGGCAGACAGAGGGAGACACAGAATCTGAAGGGGGCTCCAGGCTCTGAGCTATTCACCCCAGAGCCCGACACGGGGCTCGAACTCACAAACCATGAGATCATGACCTGAGCCAAAGTCAGACACTTAACTGACTGAGCCACTCAGGCACCCCGGTAACTGGAACTTTCCTACACAGCTCATAAAAATGCAAAATATCACAGCCACTTTAGCCAGTGAATACACAGAAAAAGAAAAGGAAAAAAGATCGGAAAGGAAGTAAAACTGTCGTTATTTACAGATGAACTTAGGAATTTAGAAAATAAAACCTACTAGAAATACGAGGTCAATTTATTACCAAGGATGCAAGACACAAGACCCACACACAAAAATCAATTGGACTTCTATAAAGGTGTAACCAAACAACTGGAAATGAATTAAAAAATAACACTTTTCACAACAGTCACAAAACATATTCAACATTGTTAAAATGTCCATTCTCAAAATGGTATGTAATATGATTTCAATCAAAACCCCAGCAAGCTCTTTTCAAGAAACAGACAAACAGATTTTAAAGTTAATATATAAATGCAAAGAACGTACATATAAAGTGATTTGGTGGGGTTGGGGGGTAGAACAAGTCTGAATTTAAAACTACGTGATCTTAGGGGCACCTAGGTGGCTCAGTTGGTTAAGTGTCTGACTTTGGCTCAGGTCATGATCTCACAGTTCACAAGTTTGAGCCCCACGATGGGCTCTGTGTTGACAGCTCAGAGCCTGGAGCCTGCTTCAGATTCTGTGTCTCCCTCTCTGCCCCTGCCCCTCCCCGCTCGTTTTCTCTCTCTTAAAAACAAATAAAAACGTTAAAAAAAATTTTTTTAACTACCTGATATTAAAAGACTTACTAGAAAGCCACAAACCAAGACAGTGTGGTATGAGACTAAGAACAGACATATGATCAGTGAAAGAATGAAGAGGTCAGAAATATATGGTGAAATGATTTTTGTGTGTGGTAAAATACACATAACAAAAATTACCATTTAAAGCCTGTAATTCCGTGGTTTTTATTCCATTCACAATGTTGTACAACTGTGACTATCACCACTATCTTGTTTTAGAACTTTTCTCATCACCCCAAAGAGAAACCCTGTACCTATTAAGCAGTCACTTCCTATTCACACGACACCAGCCTCAGCCCTGCACAACCATTTTCTGTCCCTATGAACTGGCCTGTTCGTTCATACATTTTATATAAACGGAATTATATAATCTGTGGCCTTCTGCGTCTGCCTTCTCTCATTTGGCTTATGTTTTCAAGCTTTGCCTGTGTTGTAGCATCTGTCAGTACTTTGTACCTCTTTGTGGCTGAGTAATATTCCACTGAATGGATATACCAAGTTTTGTTTATCCATCTACGGTTGACTGTGTTTTGACAGAAATGCCAAGGAAACTAAATAAGGCAAAGGATGGTCGTTCATCGCTTGGTGCTCTAACACCTGAGTATCCCAACCCTGAAAAACAGGGGCGCCTGGGTGGCTCAGTTGGTTAAGCGTCTGACTTCAGCTCAGGTCATGATCTCACGGTTCGGGAGTTCAAGCCCTGCATTGGGCTCGGTGCTGACAGCTCAGAGCCTGGAGCCTGCTTTGGATTCTGTGTCTCCCTCTCTCTCTCTCTGCCCCTACCCCTGCTCATGCTCTCTTTCTCTCTCAAAAATAAATAACTGTTGGGGCGCCTGGGTGGCGCAGTCGGTTAAGCGTCCGACTTCAGCCAGGTCACGATCTCGCAGTCCGTGAGTTCGAGCCCCGCGTCGGGCTCTGGGCTGATGGCTCAGAGCCTGGAGCCTGTTTCCGATTCTGTGTCTCCCTCTCTCTCTGCCCCTCCCCCGTTCATGCTCTGTCTCTCTCTGTCCCAAAAATAAATAAACGTTGAAAAAAAAAAAAAATTTAAAAAAAATAAATAAATAAATAAATAAATAACTGTCAAAAAAAGAAAAAAAAAAAAAAAACCTCAATCCCTATTCCACTTAATACACAAATAACTCAGATTATATATCAGAGAAACAAATATGCAATCTACAACTATAAAACTTTGAACAGAAATATAAGAGAAAACCTTTGTGACCTTACAATAGACAGATTTCTGGGACAGGACACAAAAAGCACTAGCCATAAAAAAGAACAACCGACAAGCTAGAGTTCATCCAAATTAAAACTTGTGCTCTTCCAAAGACCCCATTATGAAAAGCAAGCCAAAGACTGAGAGACAATACTCACAATACACATACCTGAGGGAACTGCATCCAGAATATATAAAGAATTCAATAAGAAAGCAAAGAGCCTGATTTTTTTTAATGGACAAAGACTCAGAGACACTCTTTACAAAGAAATCTTATGAGTGGCCAATAAGCACACGAAAAGATACGGGGAAATGTAAATTAAAATTTCAATGAAGCCTGGAAAGGCTAAAATTTAAAATATTTAATGTGGTAAGTAGAATGGCCTCAAAACCTATCCCTGTCCTACTCCTCCATAACATGTAAATAGGTCACCTTTCGCGACAAAAGGGGCTGTGCCTCAGAACGTGAGTCGAGGACCTGGGGATGAAACCATTCTGGATAATGTGGGCGACCTAAGTTAATCACACGGATCTTAAAATCAGAGAACCTATCTGGACTGTGTTCCAAGGGGCATGTGACTGTGGAAGAATGGCTATATATGCCATGCTGCTGTACTTGAAGATGGAGGGTAGGGCCACAAGCCAGAGAATGGGGGTGGCCTCTAGGAGCTGGAAAAGCCACATAAATGAATTTGCCCTTAAACCTCCAGACAGGAAGGCTCTGCGGACACCTTGATTTTTGTCCATGTTGGACTTCTACAGAAATGGAAGAAATTTGTGTTAAGCCACCCAGCCTGCAGTCACTTGTTACAGCAACCACAGGAAACCAATGTAATTAACAGGGAAAAAAAAAACCTAATGCAAATGACAGCAAATAAGGATGGAGAGCCACCACGACTGCCACGCCCTGCTGACTGAAGGGTGAAATGCACTAGTTGGAGAAAGCAGTTCACAGCAGTATCTGGCATGGCCTATCCCATCGTCCAGCAACCCCATCCTGAGGCACATGCCCAGGAGAACAGGGCGCCTGTGTCCACAAAATCCACTCATGCAGGAAGGTGCTGAGGCGCACCTTCTCTTAGTAGCCAGAAACTAGACACGGCCCTCAACAGCCACAGAGGCCCTCCTGTGACAGCGCAGGTGTCCAGGACCTGGCCAGTTCTGCCCAGCACAGAGCTGGAACTTCCTGCTGGGCTGGCCCAGACTTGCTCAGGCCTGCGCCACCTTCTAAGGCACATCCAGACTCCTTCCTTCTCCCTTTCCTTCCAGAGATGTCCAACCTGCTCTGCCACCTGAAGACTTTCCCTGCCTTCCCCCTCCCTTTATCTCCAATAAACCTACTTCTTTTTTTTTTTTTTAATTTTTATTTATTTTTTTTTCAACATTTTTATTTTATTTTTGGGACAGAGAGACAGAGCATGAACGGGGGAGGGGCAGAGAGAGAGGGAGACACAGAATCAGAAACAGGCTCCAGGCTCTGAGCCATCAGCCCAGAGCCTGACGCGGGGCTCGAACTCCCGGACCGCGAGATCGTGACCTGGCTGAAGTCGGACGCTTAACCGACTGCGCCACCCAGGCGCCCCCAATAAACCTACTTCTAACTCTGTCTCGGCATCTAACAAAAACCCAAATGATGATCAACAGGTGAACGGATAAACTGTGGTATGTTCCTTCAGTGAAACCCTACTCAGCACTAAAAACAAATAAACTACTGATACACGTAACTGAGGAGTCTCAAACACATAAGTAAAAGCCAGACACAAAAGAATATTTATACACAGAAAATCTGTGTGTTTTACTCTGGGTAAATTATAACTCAATGAAATTATTTTTTAAAATGCAAACACAAAATATATACACAAAACTGCTCTAGCACCAGCATTCTCTTCACCCCCTTGACCTTGCTCTAGTTTTTCTTTCATAGCACTTATCCTCTGACATACTATCTGAAGTTTCTTGTCCATTCTGTCTCTTCCTGCTAGGATGCCATCCCTACAAAGGCAGAGACCTTTGTCTCTATGGCTCCCTAATACCTCAGGCACTGTGTGTGCCTGGGCCCAGCGGACACTCCATACATATTTGCTGAATGAATTTAAGAACAGGATCATATTGCTTCCTGAAGCATTTCCCAAACTGCACCTCAGTTGGTTCTTGTAACCATGTAAGCCAGTTGTTGGACCTTCACCTGAGAAATTAATCAATGGGAATATTACTCTCTCGTGGTCAGAATGACTGAGTAGAGAGCTGGATCAAAACATCTAGGTCTGACTTCAAAGCACTGAACCCAATATAACCAAACAAATATTCACTCGGTGCCTCATGCGAATAGGAGAGCATCATGAAAGTGTGAGCTCCAGAAGAGGACACACACAGATACACACACTGCTCAAGAGGACGTGGCCAGCACTGAGAGGGCAGCTAGGAGACAGGGGAGGACCAATGTAAGGGTGCAGGCAGAGCTTCCTGGAAGAAGTGGTGCCCAAGTGGAGTCTCTGAAGGATTTTAAAAATAAATCAATAAGCAAAGTAGAAAGGGGATTTCCAGCAGAGGGTCCAGCATGAGCAAAGCATCGAGGTGGGGTGTGGCAAGGGAATTTGGAAGAATCTGCTGCATGGTGTGAGGCAGGTAGGAGACACGGGGGCAACAGGAGACAAGGCTGGAGAGATGGGGGAAGATCCAAACCTCAGTGGCCACTGTGTGCCACGGTCCAGTGCCAGTAACAGAAAGTAAGGGATGTTTACAAGAGCCCTTGCCTCAGATCTCCCCTGAGTGCTACGGTAGGAGGAAAGGACGGGAGGAAAGACTGTCCTGGCCTCAGCAGAGACCACACTCACCCAGATAAAACCTCAGGAAGGGGGACGGCGTCATGTTCTTAAACATTATGATCTGTACCCAAGGGTTTTTGTACTGGATCTGAGGTATGTTGAAAAACACAAATTTCCTGCAAAAGGAAAGACGTTAATTAAACATGTGAAACAGAGTTTTCAACTTGAAATGCTGTACACTTCCATATTTTGAGGGAAAGTCCAGAATTTTCATCTGATTCAGAGGGGACCCTGCCCCACAAAAAGGCTGAGAAAAGCAGCAGTCGGGAATTTATTAGTATATTCTCTCAACAGTGGGTGCTGGTTAGACAGGTGTGCTCATTCATAGGTAGAAGTTCATCAAACTGTATACTAACAGGTGTGCACTTCATGTAAATTAACCCATAATATAAAAATAAATAAAAGCATTGGGTCACCTCAGTGGCTCAGTCAGTTGTGCGTCCAGGTCTTTTTTTTTTTTTTTTAATTTTTTAATGTTTATTTACTTTTAAGGAAGAGAGAGAGACAGAGTGTGAGTGGGGCAGGGGCAGAAAGAGAGGGAGACACAGAATCTGAAGCCGGCTCCAGGCTCTGAGCTGTTAGCACAGAGCCCAACACAGGGATTTGAACTTAAGAACCATGAGATTATGACCTGAGCCAAAGTCAGACACTTAACCGACTGAGCTACCCAGGTGCCCCAAGCATCCAACTGTTAGTATCGACTCAGATAATGATCTTGTGGTCGTGGGATCAACCCCCATGTCAAGCTCCACGCTGAGTGGAGCCTGCTTGGGATTCTTTCTCCCTCTCTCTCTGCCCCTCTCCCACTTGCACACACATACACACGCTCTCTTAAAATAAACTTTAAAAAAAGAAAATAAAAATAAATAAAAGCAAACATGGAAAATAGTTTTACAACCTAAGAGTGGAGAGACCTTTAAACTTAAGTTTAAAACACAGATAGAGGCACCTGGCTGGCTCAGTTGATTAAGCATCCGACTGTGGCTATTCATGGGTTCAAGCCCTGCACTGAGCTCTGTACTGACAGCTCAGAGCCTAGAGCCTGCTTTGGATTCTGTGTGTGTGTTTTTCTCTGTCCCTCCACTCACAGGCTCTCTCTCAAAATAAATAAACATTAAAAAAATAATAAAATAGAAAAAACACAGATAAATATGACCACCTTTAAACTTTGGCAAAATTTATCAAAAACATAATCAACATTTGCCAAAAGAAAAATGTTTGTAAGACATAAAACAAAAAGCTAATTCCTTTGATAAAGTTTTACACATCATAAGATTTACAGTTCAACAACAATGGCCACAAATAGGCAGAAACCCAAATAGCCTATCATCTTGAGAGTCTCAATACCTTCCCAAGAGTCCTGTAAATTAAAATAGGATTGACACCTGTTAGATTGCTACAGATTAAAAAAAGAAGAAGTTATAGAAATCAGCAAATACCTCCTTAAGAACTGGTTTAACCTCTTTGGAGGTCACCTTGGAACTAGCAAAATTTTAAAAGCTTAGATCCTGACTCAGTGATTTCACTGCTTTTTATGTTCACACTTGAATGCAAAGACATTATTTGTTACAGCAAAGGAACAGAAACAACAAATGTTCCTTGAGACAGGACTAATTAAGACGTTGCTATATGTCTGAATCCCTCTCCTCCTACTCTCCATCCTTGATGGCTAACCTACTTGGACTAGGAGGTGGGCTTCCTTGACCTCTGACCTCATGTTGGGTTTGGCCAACAGTGACCTTCGGCAAGACTGGAAGTAGGGGGCAGAGTCAAAGTATTCTTTCCCTGACTTGTCTCCTGGCTGAGTCCCAGGCTCATTAGGCAGTTCTCTCCCTCGCACTTCTGCCAACCTAGACCCGGGGTCCTGCACTGTTCCTTGTGGTTTCTTTTCCCCATCCTTGCCCATACCTCTGTAAACAGTTCCTTAATTAAAGGCTCCCCAAATGATCCTAATTTAAATGTGCCCTCTGGGGCGCCTAGGTGGCTCAGCCCGTTAAGCATTTGACTCTTGATTTTGGCTCAGGTCATGATCTCACGGTTGTGGGTTTGAGTCCCATATTGGGCTGTGCACTGATAGTGTGGAGCCTGCCTGGGATTCTCTCTCTCTCTCCCTCTCTCTCTGCCCCTCCCCCATTTGCACTGTCTCTCTGTCTCAAAATAAATAAACTTAATATATATATTAAAAAAATAATAAAATAAATGTGCCCTCTGCTTCCTGCTGCCACCCTGCCCCATACATCAGATGACAGACAGGTACAAGTAGTACACGGGAAAGAAACAGTTTCCCAGCTTTACCACTTCTCAGCTGTCTGAACCAGGGCAACGTATGGCTGTGTGCCTCAATATTTACAAGACGATGACAATGCAGGACAACCAGTCCCTAGTAGAGCTTGTAATTTATTTTTAAAAAGATGGAATTGACAGAATCAACAGAAGGTGACTATGTGACCATTTACTTGGGGAGACTTCCATAACCAGAGCAGTCTACAATTAAAACAAAAGCAAGGACAATTATTAACTCCAGGGAAAACAAAAAGCTTTGCAAAAACAAAAAGGAAAAATAACCATAGTACTCTGGTTCAACTGTGTGGAGTGTTCACAAAGTCACATTAATTTAAACAATGAATACTATTCTATCCAAAATTCTGAAATGACTACACTGGGAGGATGAAGAGCTGAGTAATGTGTTGGGTTCGGTTGGGGAATGGCAATGTTGGGGAAAGAGAGCTAAATCCTCATCTTCCATAGTGGCAAGTCAGTAGATAATGCCTAAAGCTAGAAAAGTAAGAACTAGCTTTCTAAGTACAGTGTTCAACTATGAAGGGGAAACTAATTAAATGGTTAAAACTAAAAAGTTGCTGACTCTATGGGAGGCAACAGAGATAAGGTCCTACTGTAGGCCTTGCAGATCATGACAAAGCTAAATTTACCTTCCTAGGCTTATGATACCTCTGCTCAATTCCCACCCCACAGCAGAGGATCCCAACATCATACCAAGAAACCAGGGCATATTTATACAAGAATTGCTGACACCTAGAACTGCTGGGACAAAATCTCGACAGGAATGTTTAAATGGTTCTTGAAGCCTGGGAAGAAAGTTGACAATGGTAGGAAACCTTTAGTTGAGCACCTGCTGTATATGTCAGACATATTGTTGGGTATTTTATTTTACTTTTTTTTTTTTTTTAAGTAGGCTCCACACCCAAATGTGGGGCTCTAACTCACAACTGTAAGATCAAGAGTCAGACGCCCTACAGACTGAGCCACCCAGGCACTCACCTGTTAGGCAATTTAATACACTTGAATCCTCACAACGACCCCACAACGTAGGGTTTTATAACTAAGGAAATCAGGTCAGAAAAGTCAAGTAAACTGCCCTAGGTCACACAGCCAGGGGTCAAAGAACTAGGACTACGAGCAGCTGGACTTCAGCCACACTCTTCTGTCACTATCAAATTACCAAATTCACCTAGATCCTGAGGTTCAGCCTGGAAAGAAAACTCAATAAATGCTAGCAGCTGTTACTTTTCTTACTGCATCTGAATGGCAAGAACATCTGGCAGAGGTGAGCAGGGATTTAGCCCTCAGACACTAAGGCAGCTCCCCACACACCCAGCAGACACCCAAGACTATGGCTCTCCCAGGGCTGTGTGTACACTGTGGCACTTGGAATGGAGGCGATCCAGGGAGGAGCAGCAAAATGCTACGGGTACATGAACACTCAAAGGCCTGTGGTGCGAGAAAGAGCCAAGTCAAGTAGACTCAAACCCAAGGGCACAAAATCCCCAAGGGCACACACAGGTGAGACAGGCAAGCCTTTGCCATGAGGAATAATGAGGCACAGAATGGCTGTTTGGTTTCTGTTGACCTAGAGGGTATTAAACTACTTGAACATGCAAGTATAAGGCCTACAGGCCTATTTTTTATTGGCTGATGATTTAAAAACCAGATTCATATACAAATCTGAATTTCTGGCTTCTTGACAAGTCAGAAATTCTCCACGGGGCCCACAAAGTTAAGCTGTAGCCAAGTAGTAAATGGTCTCTTGTGACGGGGCATAGTTCCCAGTTCTAGTGGGCCCATCCAGACTGCCTCCCTCCTTACTGGTACTGCCTGGCCTCTGCCCTGACTGCCAGCATGGACACATTGGATGGGATGCACAGTGGGTTATAAAGAAGTATCTGGATACCCATTCCAGAAGCCCTCAGCACAGCTGATCCCATGCAAGCAAGTCCAAGTTACTCGCTTCACCTATGGACAGCAAACAGCTAGGAGGTAGCCTCTGGCTGTCCCAAACAGCTGTGCAGCAAAGGCACCTCACCATGGGAGACCATTCCATACTGGGAGCACTCCCCCTGTCCCGTTTTGATCCACCCCATATAGCCAGTCCCAAAGCTTCTGGAGGACAGAACTTTTTTCTTAGGCACTGTTGAACTCCCAGCTCAGAGCCAAGCATTCAGCAATCAGTACATTTATACTTAATACCTGAAAAGCCCAAAGCACCAATACTGCCTCCAGGTTCACTTCAAACCCTCCATTTGTAAACTTCCGTTTAAGGAGTTCCTACTCTGCTCCAGGATTAAAAAACCACCTTAAGGAGTCTATGGTGGGGGTCGAGGTATGGAGCCTGAGGCTACACAGCTGACATAATCAATTACAAGGGTGATGAGTCCTGCATATGAGAAGCATGTGCACAGCCAGCCTGGTACCTTGAACAACCGACTTACTAACATCTCTGTGGCGTTTCTTCATCCCTAAAATGGGGATAACCATGGGGCTTCCGTAAACATCAAATAAGATAATGCATGACAAACATTCAAATAATGCATGACAAACATCCTTCTTATATGCTGCAAGTGCATGCATAAGAAGGGCTCAGGAAGTGCTAGCAGCTATTACTTCTTTCAGTGCATCCCCACAGCGACCCTGGGCACAGGTATCAGCCCGGTTTGGGACAATGAGAAGGAGCAACTCGCCCCAAGCCAGCAGTTGTTAAAGCTGGGACTTAAACAGGGTCTGTCGCCGCCGGACCAAGCTCCATCCAGAGCAGAACGTGTGCCGCCGCTCCCCACGGCTCGCCTGCCAGGCACAGGTAGTTAAAGGAGGCTGTGGCCTCCCCGGTTAGCCTAGTCCTCCACCGGGGAGGCAGGAGGGAGGAGGGGGCCCTTGTCCTCCGCTCCCCCACCTCCGTCATGACCGCAGCCTGCACGGCGTGGCCCTGCTGTCCTCTTCTCGCTGTGGAACCTGGAGCAAGCTGCTCCTCAGTCTCCTCGTCTGTAAAATGGGGCCGATGGCACCCAGCTCAGGAGGCCGGCCTCAGGATTAAGTGGCACTTAGAGCAGCTCCAGGTCTCAGCGTTACTAGCCCGTCATTACGGTGAGCACAGTACGGTCCGCGCGGCCTGAGGACGGCCTCGGAGAGTTCCGACTGACCTGGCGCCCTCGCCCAGCTCCCCGTGCGTGTTGTAGTTCACTGTCATGACCTTCACTGAGTCCTTGAACACCACGTCCCCCTGGCCCAGGTACTGCAGGGTGCGGCGGATAGGGAAGCGGCCCTTCATGGGCATGGCGGCGGAGAGGTCGGGCCACTGGCCTAGCAGCAAGGGCCCCGCTGCTGCAGACGCCGCCGGCCCGGCGGACCTCACACCGCGTCGCCTCACCGCTGGTTTCCACTTCCCGCGCAGACGCACGGGAGACGCCTCCCGGCAGGCTGCGCGCTCACCGCAGAGCAGCTCGGAACTTGTAGTTCCCTCTGGCGGCATTAAGCTTAGAGGCGGGGCACCTTTTCGGTAAGAACACCCTCGCTCAAAGTTTGGTTTTCACACTCAGTATATTAGCCTTTCCCCACCCCACCCCGCAAGTAAAAATATTTTTAAGAAGGCTCAAACTCAGTTAAAAAATATTTTTAAATAAATAAATAATAAATAGGTTCAAACTTAAGACAACAAAATTGCAACAGTGATATATCAGGAGAGCTGAGTTCAGAGGCCCAGTGGGCTACCTTGATCTTCAACCGCAAATAAGTCAGTTTTTCTCTCTCAACTTCTCTGGATTCAAAGTGAAGTGTTCCAAGTGCAGATTTTCTTTCTCTTTTTTTTTTTTTTAAGATTATTTATTTTCAGGGGCACCTGGGTGGCGCAGTCGGTTAAGCGTCCGGCTTCAGCCAGGTCACGATCTCGCGGTCCGTGAGTTCGAGCCCCGCGTCAGGCTCTGGGCTGATGGCCCGGAGCCTGGAGCCTGTTTCCGATTCTGTGTCTCCCTCTCTCTCTGCCCCTCCCCCGTTCATGCTCTGTCTCTCTCTGTCCCAAAAATAAATAAACGTTGAAAAAAAATTTTTTTTAATAAAAAAAAAAAGATTATTTATTTTCAGACAGCGAGTGGGGGAGGAGCAGAGAGGGAGGGAGGGAGAGAATCTCAAGCAGGCTCTATGCTGTCAGCACAGAGCCCAGCTCCAGGCTCAATCTCACAACCGTGAGATCACCACCTGAGCTGAAATCAAGAGTCTGATGCTAACAGAATGAGCCACCCTGGTGCCCCAAGATGCATCTCTCAAGTACACTTCCTGATCTTATAAAGTTTTTCCTTCTCCTTCACATTAGAAGGATAATTTTGCCAGATATAGATTTCTAGGTTTGTGGGGTTTTCTTTCAAGACTTTAAATATTTCACTCCACTCTCTTCTTGCATGTTTCTGAGGAGTAATCAACTATAATTCTTTGTTTTCTCTTTAAAATAATTTTTTCTTCTGACTTCTTTCAAGATTTTCTCTTTGGTTTATGCAGTCAAATAAAATATACCTTGATATAGATATTTTATATTTACCCTACTTGATATTTATCCTACTCTGAACTTCTTGGATCTGCCATGAATTTTGTGAAGTTCTCAGCCATTACCTCAAATATGTCTTCTTCACTCTTTTTTTTCTTCTGCTGTTCCAATTACATATATTATATCTTTTGAAATTGACACATTGTTTTTGGATATTTTTTTCTGGGTTTGTTTTTCCTTCTTTCTTTTTCTCTTGTCATTGCAGTTAGTGTGGTTTCTACTGACATATCTTCAAGATCATTGATTCTTTGCACAATTGTGTCCAGTCCACTGATGAGCCCATTAAAGGCATTCTTCATTTGTTAGCATTTTTGATTTCTAACATTTGCTATTGACTATTTCTTAGAGTTTTATCTCTGCTTACATTACCCATATAGTCTTGCATACTATGTATTTTTACCATTAGACTTAACATATTAATAAGTTATTTTAAATTTCCTGTCTGATAACTCCAACATCTGTGTCACAGAAGTCTGTCTGGTTCTGGTGCCTGCTGTGTCTCATCAAACTGTGTTTTTTTCCTTACCCTTTAGCATGCTTCTAATTTTTTGTTGAAGGCCAGATGACATTGGCTGTATTGGCTAGTAGGAACTGAGGTAAATGAGCCTCTGGAATGAGGGTTTATGTTAATCTAGCTAGTTGTGTTTAATGTTTCCTGTAGGTCCAGAGGCTTGGAAACCCTTTAGTGTCTTTTTGTCCCACCTCTTGACTTAGCTATTCGCTAGATGTTACTCTTCAGAGTGTGTGTCTTGAAGCTCTTCCAGCTGTAGTCCACAGTTACACTGGAGCCCTGTTGGTAAGGTGTGAGAGAAGGGAAGCATTCTATTAGTCATTTGATGAAATCTCAGTATTTTAGTGGGCCTGTCCTCGGGCTGTGACCTTCGTAAGTGTTTCTTAATCCCACTCTGTGATGTTATAATACAATAAGAAATATATAAACTTGGTCTTTGTTCCTGACTCCTGACCAGAGTTCCTGAAACTCTTGTAATTTCCTTAATGATAATATAGGTGCATCTTCTGTCCTATCTGGGTTTTGTCCCTGTTCCTGAAATAGCTCTGGAGAGATAAAGGTGAAAGGAGCATCTTTTGTTATAGTAACAAGCTCCTTTTAACTGCACCAGTTTATGCAGATGACATGAGCTTTTGGAAAGCCCCTAAGGATAGAGGGCTGGTTGCCACAGATAATTAGTTGGAACTTTCAGCCCCAGACCCCTAACCTCTAACCTCTGGGAGAGGGGCTGGAGGTTGAGTTAATCACTAATGACAATAACTTTAATCAATCATGCCTATGTAATGAAGCCTCCATTAAAACATACCCTAACCAAAGGAGTTGGGAGAGCTTCTGGGAGGGTGAACGCATCAGTGATGGTGCAGGGAGAGTGGTGTGCCTACAGAGGTCATGGAAGCTCTCTGCCCCTTATTCCATATCTTGCCCTATGCATCTCTTCTCTCTGGTTGTTCCTAAATTGTATTCTCTTATAATTAGCCAATAATCCAGTGAGCCGTTATAGCAAATTATCAGACTTAACGAGAGGCTTGTGGGAACCCTAACTTATAGGCCATCTGTCAGAAGCACCAGATGCTTACACTTGTGATTGGCATCTAAAGTGGGGGGGGGGGGGGGGGGCAGTCTTGTGGAGCTAAGCCCTTAGCTAACTCCAGATGAATTATGTCAGAACAAAATTGCATTTGGAGGACATCTAGCCGGTATCAAGAACTGGT
The DNA here is from genome assembly GCF_016509475.1 of Prionailurus bengalensis. NCBI lineage: Eukaryota > Metazoa > Chordata > Mammalia > Carnivora > Felidae > Prionailurus > Prionailurus bengalensis. Next base: position 54,655,061 of record NC_057348.1, on the reverse strand, counting down.
TAGTGTGGGGAAAAACACACATGTAGCATGTGTGAGTAGCAGAATGTATAAACAAGTTTTCTTTTACCCTCCCCCCACTTAGATGAGATGGAAAGGCCAGAGGGTGTGGGAGTGGGAGAAACCTGCCCTTCCCAGAGTAGGATCAGACTCTGGTACAGTATTTTCCCCTGGGGAATGCTCAGAGTTTATTTTACAAAGATTACTCATCCCCTTCCCGTCAGAGCCACCAGGGGATCTCTCTCAGCAATTAAGGCCACAGGTGGCATTCCCTGAGATAAAACCATAAAGGTGTGTGGTGTCCCTTCAGCTGTGGCCCCTAGGAGTTCCTCACTCCCATGCTAGTCTGTGCTCAGCCTCCCACATTCCACTTGTGTTCCTACCAGGTTCCAGTGGCTTCTGCTCCAGGTGAGCAGGTGTCTGCTACGACTCTCCAGGTTTTGAAGCAGCAGTTTACCCCACACTCGGTTCTCTGGTGGGTCCAAAGAGTCGCTGATTTTCAGTTTGTCCAGCTTTCTCTTGTGGTAAGGACAGGAGTGACAACTTTCAAAATCCTTGCATGCCTGAGCTGAAACCAGAAGTCTTTCTGAAGGTATTTTTTTTCCCCTTCCTGAAGTATTTTAAAAACCGTGCTAAACTGAAGAGTTTTAGGCAGAAGAGCTCTTGACCTTAAAGTCCACAGAAGGCACTCCCCAAGGATGCAGTATCCCATCCCACATTACAAACGGGAGTGTCCATATACATAGGCCACAGTGCTTGGGCACTCCAACTGTGCCTGACCCAGATGGAACTGTTCTTGCTACTTAGGGCAAAGTGAGTCAGGCAGCCCAAGCTTTAAATCCTCATTCTACCACTGACTGGCTGTGTGGTCCCCTGCCAGGCTAACCTCTCTTAATTCATCTGTTCCTCTGCCAGATGAATATCTGAGGAACTACCTCACAGGCCTGCTGCTGGTAGAGCTAAATAAGGGGTATGTGAAAAGGTAGCAAACTGCATGGCACGAATGGCAGCCATTAAGCTCCTCAACCTCTCTGAGCCTCAGTTTCTTCTAGCATGAAATGAGGTTGATGGATTGTAAAGGGTCTGGCACTATTCTTGCATGAAACAGCTCATTTAATCAACACTGCAGGAATAACCAGGATTAAGGACAGAAGTGGAACCCACATTTATCCCGTTAAGAGCCCAGTGACCTTCTGTCCAGTATCTTTTGATACTCAGATGGTCATCTAGAAAGGGGTGAGGGCAGAGATCTGGTAATTCTTACTTGCAACACATGTGGACATACACACACATACACCCAACCACTAACATCTGTTATTTTATTTTTTTAAAAAAGATTCCAATACAAGGCCCCAGAGTAGTGCATGCAAACCAATGACCCTCAAGCTGTCACCATCAAATGACCCGTACAATCTGCTACCACATTCTGTGACCTGGTAAAGAGACCAGCTTCTCCCTTTGAGTACCAGCATCTAATTATGCCAATGTCCAACCTACCACCTGGCTCATGATGACTCAGAAGTACACTTTAGTATCTGAACAGCAAAGACACATTGAGCTGCAAGTACTATTAGTAAATGTCCTTAGTGTATTAGACATGGGAAAATACAAACAAGGTGTAAAAACAAAGGCCAACTTCATGTGATATCTGAATCCCCAAAGTCTCTTCCATACATGATCTTTGTCTAAGGAGATCTGCCAACACCGCATCAAGAACTTGCTCACTTTTGGGGTGCCTGGCTGGCTTAGTCGGAGGAGCTTGGGACTCTTGATCTCGGGGTCATGAGTTCAAGCCCCATGTTGGATGCAGAGATTACTAAAAAGAATAATTAAGACAAAAAAAAAAAAAAAACTTGCTCATCTTCTCATGAGATGGAGTGGTTTGCCTTGAAAGACTGCGGGAAGAGTAAAATATTCACATGAGGTAAGAACTTGAAGCTGTGGTTGCAATCCATAGGCCATCTTTACCCTGATGATAACTCATCTCTATAAAGCCAACTTTGTGCCTGTGTGAATTCTGGGAAACGTTAGGGATAGAGAATTCTAATTCCTGTCAGGTCTATGATTATATAGAATATAGCCATAGAAGAATTAAATGGAAGAATATACCCATGGAAGAATTCAATCACATCAGAAGGTTTTAGTTTGGTTTAGTATATTCAGTGTTTTGTTTTGTTTTTAAGTTTAACTTTTTAAGTATGTGGTTCTTAATGCTCTTAGTTACTTACAGATTGCTACCTGGGTTGACTTCAGGAAAAGGGTATGTTCAGTAAACTAGTCTGAATTGAAATCACCAGCTAATTATGAGATATATTTTCATAAGAAAAGTAATTATGACGGAAAGCAGCATTTAGCTTCTGGAACTACCTGCTTTTTGGTGCAGAGAGTATCCTCCTCTTCAATCAGAGAGCAATGACAGACTGAGCAGCAGGGAGCATGCCAACCATCTGTGAAACCCTCCATAATAACAGCGGGAAGGGCATGAGAAGGAAGAAAGGTGCCTGTACCAGGCAACATCTTACAGACCTGGTTGCCAACTTCCCAACCCCCCCCACAATCAGCAAGGCTGGTAACTGGTTGATATTAGCAATCCACTCATATTCCTTTGTTTGCAAACAGAACAGTGTCCTCCACACACCCTCCACCCACTTCCCATTCCCACACCCCTATACAGGATCTTTTCACTCAGCCCAAAAATCCAACAGATGCTAAAGAAATGCGACTAGTGTCAACACAAATACAGATCACCTTTAAACCACAATGTTTTTCAAACATTCTCAAGACCAGCAGGGGTCTTCCCAGAAGGTAACAAAAGGAATCTCAGCTCTCACACCTGTAACCAGTGAGAGTATGACCCAGAGTTAGTTAAGGGATATAAAGTGACTAGTGGTCAGTTATTGTTCATTAATCAACAAGCCTAATTGCAGGAACTCTACCTAGAGCTGAGCACACTTGGGTATCATGATGTCAGACGTCAGGTAAGGATTACATTCCTGTAAACCAAAGCACCAGAGCTAAAGTAACAATTTCCCTTTTTGCCCTTACTTGATGAAGAATTCAAGTAGTGTGGTGCTACCAGAATGATTCTGGCTTGTGCCTCTTCAAACATTTCCACTTCTTAATACTGAACATTGGTAGGAAAATACCTCCCTGGTGCCCAGATCAGGACGGGATGACCCAAAAAGGAAGAAGGCTGATCAACTTGCCCTGAAAATTATTTTATCTTCTGACTCAAGGAAGTTTCCACTGCCCTGGCAATGTCCCACAAAAGCTTCCTGATTACAATCCTAAATTATAGACTGGGCCCTCTGAAAAAGCCCAGGCCAGAATAATTTCACCAAAGCTCTAGAGGGAGGTTTCTCTGGGACAATTATACCATCAGTTATTCAGTTCCAACAGAGTAACATTTGGCTAGACACTCTTCTCCCAAAGACTACTGCCTCCATCAACCAAAAAGTTAACCACTCCCATCTTCTGAACAGCCCACGGTCAGACCCAGTGATAGCCGGGACTGGAAGTTTAACTTCCTGAAACAGACAACCAAGGACTTAAATTGTATGGAAACACCCTGGTGAAACATCACCCCCTGCCACCGCCTCTTAAAAAGAGGTGCTGGGCTCTCCTGGGTCTAAACTATTGCCTTCATGCAGCACCTCTCCCCTTCTACTGCATGGGTTGGGATGTGCCCAGCAGGGCAGAGGAAGCCCCAGGTGAAAGAAGCCTAATAGGGACAGACTTCTGTCTGACCAAAGAAAGGTTTAAATGAATCCACCTTGTCTGTCTTGGCTGAACAAAGTGCCCTATTTAAGGCTTCCCTATAATACTGCATAAGGACCAAAGACTAGGCAGGAGCACATGGACTCACGAAGACTGCCCAGCAGAACTGCATTTAGTTATAGTCGGTAATGAAAATTTAAAATCCCTTCTAAAGGGAAAACCCAATTCAAAAAACAAGTAACAAAAAACCAACCCAGGAAATACAGCAAATGAATGCTTATTCTTCCTGTTCTGGTTCCCACTTTACTAATATTCAACTGTAGTGGAAAAACCTCCAAGTGCACAGCACGAAACAGCAGATTCCCTGCCCTAACCTGTGTGCACACCTTAGATGTTACCCTTCCCCTTCCCTCTCGCCCGCCGAGCCCACCAGCCCTGCCCTGCTCCACAGGCTCCTGCCAGGCCCTGGGCCCAAAGATGCCCTGCCCACGGTCAGTGGGGTCAGTCAGTGCCCCCCTTCTGTTTAGCCAGGGTGCGCTTCAGCTCCCTCAGGTTCTCTGTCAGCAACTCCACCTCATCCAGGCGGCCACACTGCTTGGCATCAAAAATGTATGCCTTGATGTTATCAATCTGCTGGAGAAGGAGCTCCTCCTCTATGGGCTCCTCGCCCTCTGGCCCACTGTCACTGTCCATCTCAAAGGGGTTGGTACAGGTGGCTTCCTCAAACGGGTTGCCAGGAACAGGAGGGCTTGAGGGCCTCGGGCAGGGATACTCATCTTCCTCATCGAAGGGGTTGGGCGCTGGACTGTCTGGGTTAGTGAAGGGATTCCCTGCTACGGCCTCCTCCTCTTCTTCCTCAAAAGGATTGTATTCTTTGAGGACACAGGCTGAAGGGCCAGAGGCAGGCTCTGCAGCCGGAGGGCTGGTAGTGCCGTCTGCTGTGGGGCTGGAGGGGTCTTCCTCCTCGAAGGGGTTTAGAGAGGCCAGCTCACTCTGCTGTGACACGGTGCTCTGGGGGAGGGGTTCCTGGCCAAGGGCTGGGGGCCCAGACCACACTCTGACCGGCTCGAGAGCTGAGACGGGCGAAGGAGTCTTCTGAGCTGCACTGCTCTGAACTGGGGAAGAGCCTAGATCCAAAGCATAAGCAAGGTGGGTGCGAGGCTCCCTGCCAGGCTCCAGCTGGAAAGGCCGGATTTCTCGAAAGTCCAGGGACCGAGTCCGTGTGTGTAGGGATGCGGCCTGGAACTGCTCCCGCTCTCGTTCCCACTCCCGCTCACGCAGCATCTGCAGCTGTTCGCGCTGCAGGTCCTCCTCCTCGGCCTGCCTCCGGGACAGCTCGATGGCCTTCTCCGTCTGCTGCTGGTCGTACTCGTCCTGCAGCTGCCGCAGATTCTCCTGCAGCGTGCGCACCTCGTCCGCCCGCCCAGCGGCCCTGGCCTGCCTGATGAATGATGTGATGTTGTGGATCTGCTGGAGGAGGGGGTCTGAGTCTTCGCTCTGCCCCTGACCTCCAGACAGCGGGAGCCAGCCCTCAGCCTTTCTCAGGGGGGCAGGCCCCCCTCGAAGGGACGCCACCTCCCCATTAGCCGTACGAGGCGCCAGGTCACTCCGCCGTTCCTTAAGCCTTCGCTGGGATTCCAGGGCAGCCTGGGGAGACACCAAAGCCGAAGGGAAGAAACACAGTCACCAGGCTGACAGCAGCCATATCATCAGCTGCCCCTACGGTCCCACCGCCCCTGTGCTGATGAGACTCCAACTGCCCACCTCAGGACTCAGGGATCCAACTGCTAAGTCAGATCATGCTTTGTGTGCTTTAGGGGAGAGGAGGCACATGGCCTGGCTTTCAAAAATAAATTCATAAATAATAGTAAGTTAAGGGATAAGATTTTCTCTATCTTAGATTATTCACTGGCCACATGCTGGTCTTAAACCTGTGAGGTCTAGTATCACTCGTCTACACTAGAATCTCACCCAATATTAAATGCACACATTATTCTGTTTAATGTTGCATCTTCCAAAGCATTCTACAAGGAGCTCCCTGAGGTCTGGGTCCCCTGAAATCTGTGCTACAGGGAGAACTGGCAGCCTCCATGGTATTCTGGATGGGAGAAAATCAGCAGAATCTCTGAAGAAATATAGGACTGACGTGGGGAGAAAAACAACTATTCTGGTATCTACAGAGGAGAGGCCAGAAAAGAACAGAAGAGAGATGCAAACGGGAGAGCACGAGAAGTTGCGGTTTACCACGACCTCACAGAGGACCCCTTGGGAGCCTGGGGCAGCCTCTGTGCCCAAGAGGCTGCCAGCAGCATTTCACTTGCCTGTCTCTCCAGGATCCTCTTCCTCTCCATTTCCTGCTTCCTTTTCTTTTTCAGTTCCTCAAACTGTTCTCTGGTTGGCAGTGACATCAAACCAAGCAACTTTTCCTGTAGGAAGCCACAGACAATTTTATGTTTTAATCCTTTTAGGAAGAACATCAGCCTAATGAAGTCTGTTTGTAAGCCTCCATCTGAGCCCCATGCACGCCCGCTACCCCTTCCCTGCTCTATGTTTCTCCACAGCACTTTTCACTATCTTCTAAGCTATATATTTTAGTTACTTCTGGTCTATCCCCATCTAGAAAGTAAATTTTACAAGAACAGGAGTGTCTTTTTTCATGGCAGGACACCCAGCACCTAGAACACTGCCTGGTACACAGTAGGCACTCACCGCATGACTGCTGAATACACCACTAATGAAAAGGACAAGGGGCCTGGGCGCCTGGGTGGCTCAGTCAGTTAGATGTCCAACTTCGGCTCAGGTCAGGATCTTGTGGTTTGTGAGTTTCAGCCCTGTGTCGGGCTCTGCGCTGACAGCTCCGAGCCTGGAGCCTGCTTTGGATTCTGTGTCTCCCTCTCTCTCTCTCTGCCCCTCCCCTCCTCACGCTCTGTCTCTGTCTTTCAAAAATAAATAAACGTTAAAAAAAAAAAAAAAAAAAAAAAAAAGGACAAAGAGCCCACTTCTCTGCAATACGGTGTTGGAAAACTAAGCCAACAGGGCTCTAGTAGATCACCCTATCATGCAGCCCCAGTGGCTGTGGCCCTTCCAAGAGGTGTGCTGAGGCAGAAACAACTCTGCTCTAACCTCCCAGGGTGAGTCAGTCTGTGAACAATCAGCTGTCTCCTCCCAAGCAATGGCCCAGGAAGAGTCCCTTAGGAGCTCATCCTGAGGAAGAAATGGCATGTATAAGTATGTTTGTCAGGCAGTATTCATACAAGCAAAACACGGGAATCTATCAGATACCCGGTGAAAGGAGAGTGAGTAAAGGATGGTGCATGCAAAGTCATATTCTGTAGCCATTCAAGTGACAGCTGTTTAAACAAAGACTATGTAAAAAGTGTTTGTGATACAAAATTCAGTGTTAAAAAGAGAAAACATAAATTTGCAAATATGTACTAATCGTAAGTGTTTATATAACAAATACAAATGAAAAAAAAGGAAAATATGCCAGAATGATGTGTCATGGTCCTGGGGACATAGAATTAAGAAGTTTCTACCCTTCTTTGTAGTCCAGATTTTTCTCTAAGTGTGACATGACTGTATTTATAATTTTAAAAAATAAGTGTACAAATAGGAAATAAGCCTTTGGCACGGTCTGCCTTCTGAGAGGCAGAAAAGCAGGGAAGGCAAGTGAGACGTTCCTATCACCCCAAGATGGCTTTACCTGCACAAAAAGCGTAGCTGAGTATCTGATCATCCTCTGCAGCCGCAAAGTGTTTGGATGTGGTGGAGGGTCCTGGTTCAAGCCCAAGGTTAAGATCTTCTTACTGAAATGGAACAAACATATCAATGTAACAAGCATTGCTAGCCCCAGAAACAAGGGAGCAATCTCTGAGCTGCCAGGCTTTCATGCCAGAACCATCCGTGGAGGAAACAGGTTAAAGACTTCACGAAGTGTCCTTTAAGGCAAAGCCCGTTTCTTACCCTGTGGTTGTACCCAAGGCCCCCAGCACAGCACAGGGTAAACAACCAACACTCACCCATTAAGGGACTGGCCACACATGTAGGGCCAACTTCATGAGGGAGTAGCCAGGGCCTGGTTTAATATTCTGCTGTCACAGTCTTAAACTTCCTAATAATCCCTACTGTGGACTTGCATTGTCATTTTGCACTAGGTCCGCAAATTACATAGCCAGTCCTGCACAGACGGATGGACAAGGCTGCCCCATCTCAGTTCTCCCTCTAAATCATTATACTTTCTACACTTCAAAGGGCTGATTTAACCCCAACAGTAAGTCCATGGTTAAAAAGCAGCTGTTGACCAGCAGAAAGAATCTGGCTTCCTATCCTGGCTCCATCACTTTGCCAGCTGTGGTGTATTTTCTCACCTACAAAATGAGCATATTAATCCTTACCACACCGGGTAACTTTGGTCCAATAAATGAGATGTGGATACAACCAATGGTTGGCACAAAGATGGTGTCAATAATCAGTTCCTATTTCTTTAATAATAAGGAACATTAGAAGCCTTAACCAAGTTACTGAGACGTGTTGAGAGCCACAGCTGGCGCCTACCCTCAGCTGGCTCCTCACACATACTCCCCAGGACTCCGGGTGGCCTCAGGCCTGCCAGCCACCCACCTCCCTCATTGAAACCGTATCTCCTCCACTCAAGGCAGCGAGTCAAACATCACCTTACCTTAAAGCATCTATGAGCTCATACACTTTCTGCACTTCTATTCGAAGGTCACCGGCATGTTCCAGACTGTAGGTGGTCTCCCCAGCACTAAGAAGAAATCACAGAAATGTTTAATCCAAGTTTCATCACGCTTACTGGAGAGCATTGTGTAAAAGGGCTCTAAAGGTTTAAGGCCTTACAAAGGTAGACACAGCTAATTCTCTCCAAGCGGTATTATCTCAGACTTCTGTATATAATGCAGGGCTCATTCCTCTTCTAAATATAAGTGCTAATCACGTGGAAGCTGCTTTCTGTTCTTTTAGTCTGCAGATACCACAGGAACAGATTTGTGCCTAGGCCTCTAAGGACTAGCTCTTACACTCGTCACCAAAATAAATGCAAATGAATCTACTTCAGCCTACTTTCCCTAAACAATTTCATTATACCTAGTAAGATATATGAAGTGGTTTACTAAATAAGTTGGCTACACCACATCAGAGGAAAAAGCACCTGGCTTTTCTCACTCAGACTACACAGGGAGACCGTTCAACACCTAGTGATACCCAGCACAGCATTAGATCAATTGCCCCATGCCCCTGGGTCTCATGAACAATTGTTCCCTACATGAGAAAAGCACTTTGACTCCAAATTAAGAAGGGAGGAGTACCCAGGGTGGAGCAGGCGACTTCAGAGAAGGCCAGAGGTGGCTTAATTCCACTTAACTCCAAGGAACAATAGCAGTCATCATGTGATCTTAGAACTGTTCATTTACAAGTCTGTCACCCCCATCAGGCCCAAAATCCAAGTGCAATAATGATGGCTTTTCATTTTTATATCCTCAGGAACTAGGACATGGCCAAGCTTCATCCATGTCCACTGAAAACAGAAACACTTCAAGGACCTTGCAGCTATTAATGCAGCCTCAGCAATGGCCATTCAACCCCCTTTCTGAGGCAGCAGCAATTTAAGTGAAATAAACAGAAAGGACTGAGGCGCTGACCTAGTTTATCATCTACGAGAAAGTGTGAGCTGGAAAAATCTTGCTGTGCGCTGTAACTAGAGGATCCAATAAGGTGGTTTCATCATCTCAAACTGCATAGTTTGCAAAAAGAACATCAGACCAGAATTGAGGATGCATCCACTTCGTCTTGGTATCTCCAAGTCATGTGGAAAATAACAAGGTTGGCCCAAATCTGAAAGCACTCCCAAGGTTTTCAGTCACATCAACCAACATGTTTCCCACAGAGCACCTATCACGTCTGGAGTTATCTTGTTCATGACTTTTTCAATTGGTTATGGCCTGTGCTCCCATGATAATGAAGCTCTATAACAGTGGACACGGTCTTCACTGTTCATTGCTACAGTCCCAACACCTAAAATAGCACTTGGCACGTAGGTAGTGTTCAATAAGTATCCATCGAATGAATGAGGGAGTAAAATTCACCTAAAGCCCTTTAGAACCAATCTTTGGAGAAGGAGTAAGAGTTAGACATCTGGAAACACGTTGAGCAATGGCAGTTCCCCAGCTGGATGGGGAGGCCCATTAACCCACAAGCGTGTCTGAGGCACAAAGCAAGAAAAACAACAGACTCAGGGACAGGAGCCTCATGGGTAACAACATCATGAGACAAAGTTTAGTGCCAGCTCAGACCGCCAGGAACACAGCTCTCCCTGCTGGGATCCAGGAAGAAGATAATCCTGTCATGATTTCAAACCAATGGGCACAGGTGGGAGGAAGGTGTTCATTCCAGTAAGTTCCAGGGAGGAAGAGAGCATGAGACAGGTGCTCCAAGCCAACGAGTTTCCATTTAGGGGAGCTATATACCAGCATGACTTGAGCTGCTTCTCCCAACCTACTCACAGGAAGGATATATGCTCCACGGATCGAAACTGCTCAGTGAACTGCAGGTAGAAACGAAAATGTGTCCTTTCCTGCCGTTCTTCATTCTTGGAATGAAAAGAGGAAGAATGGGGTACAGAAGGTGCAAATAGAAGAGAAGGCGCAGTGGAGGCTGAGAGGGCTGGAGAAACAAGGGTTTCCTCCCCTGACACTGTCTTCTGCCAGAGGCTACAGACATCCAGGTGCTAGGACTGGGGGAAATGGAGGTGGTCTGCAATGGTTTCTTTCTTTTGTGTTTCCCTCCCACCTCTCTTTTCCTTCCCTGTGGACTGGCGAACACTGGGGGAGGGAACAGGGACTGGAAGAAGAGCCCTGAAGCAACAGCAGAGGCAGGGAGACATGCAAGGGAAAGGATATTTTTTGCCACAAACCAACTGGGTTTAGCCATTCGTATTTTGTAAGTCAGACATTTACAGACTCATAAGTCAAGAAATTCCTTAAGGACCTTGTAAATGAAAAGGTTAATTTTCTTTTCATGTGAGACCCACACGATAGACTTAGAACGTAGTCACTGACGTCATGAAGGAAAAGCCAAGCTTTGCTTGTGGGGACACTATAACATATTGCCACAGTAAGTGGGTAAATAAAAACAAAGGCAGATAATTCTCAAATCGAAAGCACTGGATGCCATAATTTTCTTCCCTGCAGATTGGGGAAAGACTGTGGGGATCCGATTCTAATGGTAGCACTTCAAACTCCAGCTCACATATCACTAACCTACAGAAGAGGCAATGCTCCTAAGAAAATGTCAGCATATTTCTTCTGTAAAGGGCCAGATAATAAACATTTTTAGCTTTGCCAGATAGTCTCTGTCACAACTGTTCAACTCTGCTGCTGTAGTTTGTAGTTATAATCAAACAAATGGGCATGGCTACGTGGCAATAAAATTTTACTTATAAAAACAAGTGGCAATAACAAGCGTTGGCAAGAATATGGAGAAACTGAAACCTCATACACTGCTGGTAGAAATATAAAGTGGCGCAATCATTTTAAGAAAACAGTCTGGCAGTTCCTCAAAAAGTTTAAAACCCAGAGTTACCATATGACCTAGCAACCCCACACCTACGTATATACCCAAAAGAAATAAAATTGTATGTCCACAAAAAGACTTATACTTATACATGAATATTCACTGAAGCATTACTCATCACAGCCAGAAGTGGAAAAACCCAAATGCTCATCAACGGACTAATGGATAAACAAAATGCGGTCTATCCATACAAACGCATTCACACAAAAGGGATGGAACACTAACATGTGCTACCACAGGAGTGAACCTTGCAAACATTACACTATGTGAAAGAAGCCAGACATGAAAGATCATATATATTTATGATTCCGTTTATATGAAATGTCCAAAATAGGCAAATCCATAGACAGAAAGCAGACTAGTGCCTGCCAGGGAGAGGAGAAATGAGCAGTGACTACTAATGGGTATGGGGTTTCTTGGACTGATGAAAATGATTTAGAATTAAGATGATGGTTGTACAACTTGGTAAATATATTAAAGACCACTGAATTGTACACATTAAAAGGGTGAATTTTTTGGTGTCTGAATTATATCTTAATTTAAAAAAAAAGAAAGAGATGACAGGTTGGATTTGGCCCATTAGCTAAAATGTGCCAATCCCTGCTCTAAAGGAAATGCTTGCTCTAAGTCCTGACACCTCAATGCCACCCTGAAGTAGCATCTAGCTAGGCAGGTGCATGAGGAATACTGTCCTTGCTCACCTCCAGATGCCATACTTGGCCGTGGGGCCTATGAACCTGCTCAATCAGAATGACTGGGGTCACGGGACGCCTGGGTGGCTCAGTCGATTGAGTGTCCGACTTCAGCTCAGGTCATGATCTCACAGCTTGTGAGTTCGAGCCCTGCGTCAGGCTCTGTGCTGACAGCTCAGAGCCTGGAGCCTGCTTTGGATTCTGGGTCTCCCTCTCTCTCTGCCCCCAACCCACTCGCATTCTGTCTCTGTCTCTGTCAAAAATAAATAAACATTAAAAAAAAAAATTAAAAAGAAAAATGACTGGAGTCACTTGAACATGGCTACATGGGACTATACAGATATGACAAAGATTCTCCACAGTTGCTCACAGAAGAAAAGCACAGCCAGAGTTAAGATTTTCATTTTCAGCTACCGAGGGGCTGCCCTAAAGGCAAGAAAACAGTCATCACTGAATTAGAAAAACAGAGGAATAGCTTACTTTAATGATGCTGCCATCCTGATGTATTCAGGAGCTTTTTGGTCAACTTTCTCCATGCAAAGTCGTAATTTCTAAGAACAAAAAAGAAGTGAGTGGTGCTTTCAAGGTACAGAAAAGTTACACTGTTATCAATAGAGAGGCATTTAAAATCTATAGTTTTCAGGGCACTTGGCTGGCTCAGTCAGTAAGAGTAAGAGCATGCAACTCCTATTCTCAGGGTTGTGAATTCAAGCCCCATACTGGCTATGGCGCCTACTTAAAAAAAATTTTTTTAATTAAAAAAAAATAATACGTACAGTTTTATAATATAGAAATATGCAGAGAGTGCTTTTTGTTTGTTTTTACTGTTATCAATTTCCTGATTTACAGACCTCCTTTAGAAGCAGTAAATCTTGCAGGAAGGAAAGTGACAACAAAACTTTTTACCGGATGTTTTTGCAGGGAGCAAGGCCTTCCAGGACACAAGCCAATGAGTTTACCAAGGCAGACGAAAGGAACTGGTTGCTACATTCTTCCTCTGCCAGGTGATGAAAGATACCAGCAAAAGGCATTGCCAGGGCTCACTTCAAAGATGAAGGAAGGAAAAGCACAGTGGCTATTTACAAAAATGAGTTATCAGGTCACGAACTCCATACACAGAATGGATAATGGCTACACCTGCAGCTCAGTACAGGGTTTCATTAACACCATTTCTAGTAGAAGTCTAAGTATTTTCATGGTGACTCCAGAAACACAGCCATTATGACCTGCAGAACTGCTAACAGTGACCATTCAGTGATCATCAGACAATATATAGACAGTCCCCGACTTACAACGGTTATTGGACTTTATGATTTCTCAACTCTACAATGGTGTGAGGCACTGATAGGCATTCAGCAGAAACTGTACTTGGGACTTTGAATTTAGATCACTTCCCAGGCTAGTGGCATGCAGTCTGACGCTCCCTCCGCGAAGCTGGGCAGCAGGCAGCAGCTACAGGTCAGCCATGCGATCACGCGGGTCAACACCCAATACCCTTACAAGCACTGTTATTCACTTCCAGGTACAGTATTCAACAGTTATAGGACACACTCAACATTTCATTATCAGATAGGTCTCTGTTAGAGGATTTTGCCCAACCGGAGGCTAATATAAGTGTTCCCAGCACGGTTAAGGCCAGGCCAAACTATGATGTTCAGTAGGTGAGATGTATTAAATGCATTCTTGACTTAGGATATTTTCAACTTTGGTTGGGTTTATCAGGATGTAACCCCATTGTAAGTCGAGAAGACCTATACGCTCTTCCTCTGCTCAGGGTTGTGCATGAGCTGCTTCTGCTGCCCAGGCTGATCTCCTCCCCATCTCCTATCACCTCCCTGCGAAACCTTCACTTGGCAATTTCTCCTTGGCCTGCAGGTCCCCCTGGCCACTGGGAGGCTGAGGCAGTCTCACCCCCAGGCTGACACTAAATCCCATTTTTCATTACACTACGTTCCTCTCAAAGTGAGCTTCTACCAATGGTGTTTTGGGACTGCTGGTGGTAACGACAGCTGAGGCAACTGAATGGACTTAATAGGGGAAGCTCTATCTCGCAGTTCATGGGTTTGAGCCCCACATTGGGCTCTGTGCTGACAGCTCAGAGCCTGAAGCCTGCTTTGGATTCTGTGTCTCTCCCTCTCTTTGTCCCTCTCCCACTCACACTCTGTCTCTCTCTCAAAAATAAACATAAAAAAATTTTTTTTAAAGGGGAAGCTCTATGCTCATGGGCAGTCACTCAAACTCACAAAGCCTGAAGCTTCCAAGTGAGTTTCCCAAGACTCCTCTGGCCCACTGTTTACCACCTGCTCCAGCTTCTGCCCTCACCCCCAAATCCTGCCCACACCCCACGGCAACCATCCTTCTTCCTTTTGCCCCTAGGCCACCAAAGTCTCCAACTTCCTGCTTTCAAGTAGGCAAGGAAGGGAGAGGGAACGAGGTTGTTGCAACACACCCCCAATGACTCTGTGAATTACCCAGGGCCCTAGCTAGGAAATCACACTATAGCCCTTTGGCAGAGACTAAAAGTGATTCAGAGGAACAACTTCCCAAAGCATCTCCAAAATGTGCAGGCGTGTACATAATTAACAGCCAAATCTGCATCTTGCATCAGACCAGGACCGCACACAGTGAGTCACCTCATACAGCTTTACAATGTCGGGGGTGTGCTCCTTCTCATCAATCTGCTGCTCTCTCTTCAGTAGCGTGTCCTTGCAGTGTGTACAGCAGCGGATCCGGTCGTCATCCTTTTCATCCAGGACAGAGCTTACACTGCTCACGCTGCTGATACTGCCCCGGCGGGAGCCATGGACACTGTTGGGTGACTGGCTGGGGCTGGTGTGGGTGCTCAGGGAATCCTTGCTGGCACTGGTAAGCTTATCTGTAAAGCACAACACAGGACAGGCAGCTGTGAGCCCGCAGACTCCAATCACCCTAGTGCTCACAACAGAGGGGAGTGCCACAGGTGCTGATACAGGCTGTGTCTATTGGCAAGAAGCACCAGACCTCTGCCGTCCTGGGGTCAGGCTCTGCGGTGGCAGAGACTCTCACTGCCAGCCAGGAAAGAGCCACACAGTCTAGGAAGGTCTCTTTGAGGCTCTGAGGCCCATTCCTAACCTGACCCTAACTGCCCTCCTCCATTTGCTCTGCCTCCAACCAATCTAATCCCTAGACTGTCCTGACAGACTTCCCCGCCTCCAAACATCTGACTCCTACCGTTTCCAAAGCTCAGCTCGAATGGCACATCCTTCAGGAAGCCCTATATTCCTTGAGACAAAGGAAGCCCTATATTCCTTGAGACAAAAAAAAAAAAAAAAAAAAATCTGCCCTTCCTATCAGTTCCTACCATATCATCCCTCTTAGAGCACTCTCCACTTTTGTCCCAGTATGACAGTTCTATGTATACCCAGGGCTGTTCTATGAATCTGTGACTCTACGATGGTAGGAATTGCCCTTTCATACTTGTAACCCGATATATACAACAAGGCTACCCCATAGCAGCTGCCCAGTAAATGTTGATTAATTAGCTCAAGACAAGAAAGGTGAATAGTGTCCCAAAAACATAGCTTATGAAGTCTCAGGTGAGACACAAAGTCAGTCTCAGGGAGAAAGGGAAGGTATCAAGGTAATGTGTGCCTGCTGACTGTGAGAACTGGACAGAGGAAACATCTGCTTCTGCCCCATGTTGCCCAGATGCTCTGTAGCCAACAGCACATGCAGAGTTAGCAGAACTCTCCAGGGTTGCAAAACCACACTAAATGTCCCAGAACTGGGGGCGCCTGGGTGGCGCAGTCGGTTGAGCGTCCGACTTCAGCCAGGTCACGATCTCGCGGTCCGTGAGTTCGAGCCCCGCGTCGGGCTCTGGGCTGATGGCTCGGAGCCTGGAGCCTGTTTCGGATTCTGTGTCTCCCTCTCTCTCTGCCCCTCCCCCGTTCATGCTCTGTCTCTCTCTGTCCCAAAAATAAATAAACGTTGAAAAAAAAAATAAATAAAAAAATAAATGTCCCAGAACTGGCCCAAAGCCCAGGAGATCATCTTTAACAACTTTTAACTAGCTGAGACTCAGAGTTCTGATCCTCTGGTTCAAGCAAACCTTGTAGCCACCGTCCCCATAATTCTCAAATGTGTCCTCTACACTCCCCCAACTATTCTACTTGCTCATCTACTAACCTTCCTCAGGGCCTTTCCACAGCTTTGCTCCTGCTCTTCACTCTACCCAGGTTCCCTCCTGCTCTCTTTGCAATCCTGATTATCTTAAAGGCTCTTCTCGAACATCACCTCCCAAACCTGAACATCCATGCTCTTGATCTCCCCAGCACTCAGTGTCTCTCATATTATGATGTTACAGTCTGTTCTATATGACAGTGAACGGTTTGTGACTTTAACCTCAAAAGGAAGGACAGCCTGGTACTCATATTTTAAGACCTTCTCTTACAAGCTCCACTTCCAAGCAGGGCTGACCACAATTGGGTCAGCTCTCTTGAGTGTCTGACACAATGTCTCTCATAGTACTTATCTCTTTATAAAGCAATTATTTGTTTGTAAGTCTGTATCCTCTGCTAGATGCTAGACCCTTTGGGAGAATGGATGATGTCTTAAAGACCAGAGGTAGGCAAACATGACCTGCAAACCAAGACCAGCCTGCTTTTGTATGGCCCTTGAGCTAAGTATGGTTTTTAAAAGGTTGTTTAAAAAAAGACAAAGAGGGGCACCTGGGTGGCTCAGTCGGTTAAGCCTCCAACTTCGGCTCAGGTCATGATCTCACAGTTTGTGAGTTCCAACCCCACATCGGGCTCTGCGCTGGCAGCTCAGAGCCTGGAGCCTGCTTCAGATTCTGTGTCTCCCTCTCTCTCTGCTCCTCCCCCACTCATGCTCTCTCTCTCTCTCTCTCTCCTTCAAAAATAAATAAAAACATTAAAAATTTTTTAAAAAAGAAAAAGAAATGTCACAGAGACCGCCTGTATCACACAAAGCTTAAAACATTTACCATCTGATTTTTTACAGAAAAAGTCTGCCAGCCCTTGTTATCCACCATTGTATCCCTGGGCCCTGGCAATGCCTAGCCTATAGCAGGCTTCATGGAGTCAGTAAGTGAATGGATGAAGATCCCATAGAACATTAACTCAGACAGAAATGTTCAAAAAATCACTAAGTGGTGATCAGCAAACAAGGTAGTCACAAGAGGAGATCAGGGTCCAGGGCACCGCCTCCACGTTACCTACTTGCAAAAGGGAGACTGATGAGTTCCATACACTTCTTGCACATAATAGACCCGCAGAGCCGGCAGTGGTGGCGGCGGTTACGGATGCTGAACTTATTCCCACAGTCTGGACAGAAAGGAACATCCTGGTCATTGACCCAAGGCACCACTGACTTTTCTATTGCTTTGGGAAGAACAAAACAAAAATCAAACAGAAAAACAAGCCATTTTTAAAAAAGAGGTGTGATCAGGAAGAAAGATAAACAGAATGAATGTGAGCAAAATTCTGGAGTTACCTCGTATCTTAGCAGACTCGGTATTCGTTCTGTCGAATGCAGTGAGCTGACAAAGAGAAAACAGTGCAAACAGAGTTAAACAGGTGATGTACACACTTTCCACAGGCAAAAGGCATCAAGCGGGAATTTGCACATCTTCATTTCTCAAGTCTCATTTGTCATCACCAACCCTACAAAGCCACAAAAGCAATTTTGCATGAGACAGAGTATTAGCTTTGCATCTGGAAGGCAGCTCCCTTTCCGTGACCTGATTCCAATCTCTTTATTGTCAGCTTCCCATTTAAGCAATAAGCAGGGGTAGGCCAAGATGTGGTGGGTGTGGCTATTGAAAGCAATGGAGAATTCCTGATTCTCCATGGTCCTCCTGGACAATGAAACTGGCCACATATTTCTGTCCTACAGAGTACACATCAAGAACTATACCTGCAGGTGCTACCATGCCCACGACACAATCCAGGTCATACACAGCAAGCATTTCTAGGGTCAGAGTAGAACAGAATGACTGTGGTATTAGGGTGTCTCGAAGGCTCAGTTGGTTAAGTGTCTGACTCTTGATCTTGGCTCAGGACATGAGCTCACAGTTCCTAAGTTCTAGCCCCACATCGGGACTCCATGCTGAAAGTGTTGAGCCTGCTTGGGATTCTCTCTCTCTCCCAATCTCTCTGCTCCTCCCTGATCACTCACTCTCTATCTCTCTTAAAATAAATAGACAAACATTAAAAAAAAAAAAAAATGACTGCGGTATTGAAGATGCACTCTGGTACTACAGGACAAGAAGGCTCAGTTAAGAAGTTCCCACACTAACACTGGCCCTGGCTGAGTAGTCCTCACAAACGTTGTCACCAGTTTCTCAGTTTGCTATCAAGTATCACACACCATGCCCCATTGCGTGTTTGTACTTGGGACACCCAAAAGAGGAAATAATTTGAAGGCAGATAGGTTTTCCAGCAGCCAAGTAGGCTTCAGAGAAAGGAAAAGGAAAGCCTGGCTATGTGGCAAGTCTGTCATCCGGGGCCGTGTCCTTCAATAAAACCAGCCCAAGCTAGACCTGCCCAAGCAGGTCCTCTGCACCTCTCTAGGTGAGCTCTAGATGGGGCATTTCTCTGCCAGCATCAGATAGATACAACATACATGGTACACACTGTAGAAATAGAATTCTTTTCTCCCAGAAAAGTTACACTTGCAGAAAAAAAAGGTTTGAAAACAACAAAATTTACCTTCTCTAACCTGATTATTAATTTATTGACTTCAACAACATAGTGGTCAATTCTGGCAGCTCGGTGTTTTTTGAAGTCGGAAAGATGGCTTCTCACAGCACCTAGAAGGAGAGGAGATGGGGAGACAAATGACCTGTCATTCCTATGAAAGAGCCCCTCTCCCTTGCTGCTTATCCTCAATGACTTTTACACGCAAGTAGAAATTCTAGTTTAGAGTCTTACTAAAAATTCAAAGACAAACAAATGGAAACAAATTTGCTAAAATGTTAATTAACCATGGTTACCTTGGAGGCCACAGAGTACAATACCAGAGACCTCGGAGTACAGTGGATAAGAGCCTGAACCGGAGCCAGCCTGTGCTCAAGTTTCAATTCTGCCACACATTGTGCGACCTTAGACAAGTTCCTTAACATCTCTGTAACTTGGGAGCATTCATCTATAAAATGGGGATAAGAATAGTACTTGCTCCACAGAGTTATTAGGAGGATTAAAAAGTTAAAATTTATAAAGCCCTTAGAGCGCTGTCTGGCACATGAATTTTTGTTCAGTAAAAAGGACACTAACATTATGGGCAATTTTTAAAAATCTCTCACACTTTTCTGTACTTTCCAAAGTTGGTACACTATGGTTTTTCATCAGAATCAAAACAGTCCTTCTCAAAATAGTCCCCAAAATGTAAATGCTAACAGAAGCCACAGGAGGAGCCAGTTAAACTGATACCTTGCTCAGTCCAGCAGCAAAGACCCAGGATGAACATTCTCACACAAATGGAATCAAGTAGCTTATTGTCTCAGCAGATCTGAAATATTCCCTCTTCCAAAACACCAACCCTTCCCCTTCACCTGGCCCCACCCCCCCAGCACGCAGTCCCCCTCCTCTTCTCAACCATGGCCGGTTCATTTATACCTTGGACCCTACCTGGAGCTTCTCACATGCTACCCTCTGCATCATCTTCGTTCTTTTCTCCCCTACCATACTCTCTAACATCTAGTTAAATTTAATTTCAAATTCCTAGGGATGACCTAAATATGAACTTCTAAAATCTGCCATTCTCTTGACCTTCCACAATTTTGACTTCGTCGGTTGTTGAAAACAGGCAAATTAATAAAACGGGCTATTGAAAAGCTAATAAGAATCCACAAATTTTCCTACATACTTTCATATTAACTCATATGTATAATTACTATTTTGTAAAAATGAAGTATAATTAACATATGCTATATTAGTTTTAGGTGTACACACGTTGATTTGAAATTTTTAATTTTATTTTTTTATGTAAATATAATTAACAGACAGTGTTACGTTGTATACTATTATTTTTAAAGCCATTTTCTCCTGCCATGATGAAAATGTTCCCATTCTCCACTTTGGCAGCCACTAGCCACAGGTGCAGATTGAACACTTGAAAAGTGGCTAATGTATGATTGAGGAAATGACTTTTTTTTTAAGTTTATTTATTTTGAGAGCGAGAAAGAAAGAGAGGCAACAATTGAGGGAAAGGCAGAGAGAGGGAAGAGAGAATCCCAAGCAGGTTCCGCACTGTCACAGAGCCCAACTCAGAGCTCAGTTCTATAACCGTGATCATGACCTGAACTGAAATCAAGAGTTGGACACTTAACCAACTGAGCCACCCAGCCGTCCCTAAGGAAGTGATTTTAAATTTTACTTGATTTTAATTTATTTAAATCTAAATAGCCACATGTAGTTAGTGGCTATCCTATTGGACAGTGCAGTTCTAAGATTTTTCTCATCCAAAAAGAAGCATTCCATAGTGGCCCTACAAGAAGAAAACAGTAGATGACCCTGGATAAATATCAGTTCCCTTCATACAGCCTATTTCCTCATCTGTAAATGGGAATGAGCATCACTACCCTTTACAGCTCACAAAGCTTTTGTGAAAGGTGCTGAAGATAATAAATATGAAAGTTAATAGAGCCTCATGAGTAAATCATTATTTATCTATTGCATGGACATAAAATGTTATATTAAATTTATTATCATTCAACAGTTAAAGGACATGTAAGATTAGCTAGTTCAACACCACATGGCAGTTTTGGTAACAGCTCTGTTATTATTCATGGACATACAATTCACCATTTAAAGCACACAAATTCCATGGTTTTTAGTATATTCAGAGTTGTACAACCAACCATCACCGAAATAAAGTGTAGAACATTTTCATCACCCAAAAAGATGATTATTTTAAAAGTCAGTAGATGGTATGATAATTATGTGTTTCGAAAATTAAGTTGCACAAATCAGTGAGTGCCTCTTGCCAGACAGGTAATCTACTACGTGAGAGGAGACAGCCAAGTCAATGCCGGAGCTGATGTCAAACACCTGGATTCCTATCTCATTTCTGTAGCTGCTTAGCTGTTTGATTCTGGGAAGGTCCCCATCAAGTGCAGTGAGGATTAAATGAGTCCACGTGTAAAGCATTTAATGCAGTGCCTAACACAAAGTAGGTGCTGGGCTCGTTCTGGTCCATTTTCGCCCCCCACTGGGACATAAGGACCGTGAGTTTAGACCATTCTGGTTTACTGATGCCTCTGGTTTACTGATGCCTCCTCAACTCTTAAAACATCACCTAGGACATAAAGATGCTCAAACATTTGCTGAATGAAGGAACAGAATTTCTTACCAAGTTCCTGGGGTTCCCACATGTAAGGGTCAACCCCTCCATAGCTGAAAGACTCATAGCCCTGTGTCCCCGATTCTGCTCGGTCATCTCCTTCTCGTTTCAACAGCCTGTTCTTGGCTTTCTTAGCCTTCTGGACAAGACCTGGAAAAATCAAACAAACACCATAAATGAGTCCACAAAGAACATCTAGCACAAAGTCAAGGGAAATCTCAAACACAAAAAGTGATGAAATGACTATACTTCATTTGAAAATTTTTGGATCCCAAACAAACTGCAATGATAAACCCCCAGAGCAATCCATTCACTAGTCAGTATTAGCAGTAAGTTGGTTTATGTAGCCAGTATGTAGCTACATTACTAGTTGTTGCCAAATTTAAGAGCCCAATTAAATAAAAGTATTAAAGCCAAATTCAATGAGGGGACCAAGGAAATGGAAAATTTTTTTTTCTAGATCTTAATTGGGGAGGTGGTTACATGGGTATATACATTTTTCAAATCTTACTGCATTGCACTTAAAAACTTATTTGTAGGGGCACCTGGGTGGCTCAGTCAGTTAAGCGTCCGACTACGGCTCAGGTCATGATCTCACGGTCTGTGAGTTCGAGCCCCGCATCGGGCTCTGTGCTGACCGCTCAAAGCCTGGAGCCTGTTTCAAATTCTGTGTCTCCCTCTCTCTCTGACCCTCCCCCGTTCATGCACTGTCTCTGTCTCAAAAATAAATAAACGTTAAAAAAAATTAAAAAAAAAACTTATTTGTAAAGTATATTTAAATTAAAACAAAGTTTTTAAAGTTAAATTCTACAGTATTAATTTATTTACTCTATGGACTCATGAGGAAACACTTCTTATTTACTTCCAGGATGGAAGTAAACCAACACCTGGGCTGGTGCTCCCCATAATGCTTATCTGTACATAGAGTTCTTCTTCCCCCACTCACTTAATGAATGCATGTGTGCTGACACTGACAAAAAGCTTCAAGAAACAGATATAACACCTACAACATAAGCAAAGGGAACCAGACTTGGTAACAAGAGAAAATGAACGTTTCCTGGATTGATTCCTTGCATGTACCAGGCACAAAGTGCTTTCAAATACATTAGGCCAATTCATGCTCACAACATTATGAGGCAGGTGGTATCCCTACTTATAAATGAGGACATGACATCAAAGAGGGGGAAACTTCCTGCACCCAAGATCACAGAGCTTATAAGGCAGCAGTGCTGGAAGTGGAAACCCCATCTGTCTGAAATGAGAACCCCAGCTCTCCCCGGTCAGCACAACTCAAAAACTATGCCTCCACAGAACAGGGGTTCTGCCCCCTGTGCTAAGAGGACCTGCTGTTGAAGGAGAACAATCAACTGGTGGGAAAAAAGAATTCTTGATCCTAAGTTGCTCTCATTAATGTTCTTAAGTCTTGGATGACTATCCCTTACTGCCACTAGAATCTAGTAGAAAATACGAGGTTTAACACAAAATGTAATTTCTTTTACATTTAATAGATCACTACTTCATGGAATTCCCTGACTTCTGAACTGCTGTTACCTGAACAACATTAAAAACTACCAAAGCTTGGGGCGCCTGGGTGGCTCAGTCGGTTAGGCGGCCGACTTCGGCTCAGGTCATGATCTCGTGGTCTGTGAGTTCAAGCTCCGCGTCGGGCTCTGTGCTGACAGCTCAGAGCCCGGAGCCTGTTTCAGATTCTGTGTCTCCCTCTCTCTGACCATCCCCCATTCATGCTCTGTCTCTCTCCCTGTCTCAAAAATAAATAAATGTTAAAAAAAAATTAAAAAAAAAAAAAAAAAACTACCGAAGCTTTTCAAAACTCTAGGGAAATGCAGATATGGAGGGGCTGGCAGGCAGAGGGAGAAAGTGTTAAGCTTATATATATATGTCTTTGTTAGGCGGTCAAGCTAATAAGCAAATTCCCTGATTATCGGTCACTCTGAGATGGCTTTCTCCACCTGGAAAAATAAGGTCCACCAGATGATATTCTTAACAATAGGGGAGAGAAAACAGAAAACGGTAAACAAAGGGTTAGCAGACAGGCAATTGGAGTTAGCAGACACAAATTCACTTCTGCAAACAAAACTAAGCTGTGTCCAGTTAAACAGGCAAGTCCATGTAATTTAACCGCTTTAGGATAGAAGAGAATAGAAGAACGCACTGGCCACCTTCCCAGGTATAGCCCTTCAAGAGGAGGCCAATTAAGAACAATCCCATATATCTTTAAAAGCACA
The DNA here is from genome assembly GCF_016509475.1 of Prionailurus bengalensis. Taxonomy (NCBI): domain Eukaryota; kingdom Metazoa; phylum Chordata; class Mammalia; order Carnivora; family Felidae; genus Prionailurus; species Prionailurus bengalensis. The sequence continues at coordinate 54,631,483 of NC_057348.1, read as the reverse complement.
AAGCAGAGGGAAAAAAACTACTAAAAAAAAAAAACACACACACAAAGCAAAAGCCACAGGTAATTTTCAATTACCTTTTCTTATACTTACTGTACATGTGCTAAACTGAAGCTGAAGCAGGGCTGGGGCCCAAACTCACTGACCACTTAATGACAAGTTTATATTTTCTTTCTTAAACCACCTCCAACACCTGGTATCAAGGTTTGCTCTTTTGGCTTTAATATTTCACTTGACAAAACCAGCAATGTCATAAAATGTCTAAGAACCAAAAGACCAAATGCTTTTCAAAGGACTTCTCAAAAATCTTTGATGTCAATCTTTAAAACTTTACTTTCCTGGTTCCAAAACACAGAAAACTCCCACAGAAGCAAGATATCCTTCCTGACTGAAGAAATGCTCATTAGTACTAAAGAAATGCTTAACTCAATTTCTTAGGTCTTCTGAGGTAGAGATAGGGGGAAAACAAAGAAAAACACAAGAGAATTCTTTCAAGTTTCTTTCACAACTCATAAAATCTCTATTACTCTTTAAGTGGATTCTCACACCTATTATTCCCTACGTAACCTTAAATGTTTTTCCTCTAATAAATGGGTTACCACAGGAAAATGAAGACATTGTCTAACTTCTGAACCCACTAGCATCAAAGTCTTAGTGACATCACGGTATATGACAGCTGACACTCAGACTGGATGCTCATTAAAGGTCACAGAGGTGCTCCAGCTGTCCAAAGAAACTTAGATGAGCAGTTTTTGTTTGCATTCTAGCTGCAGGGCAAGCTGTGATTGGAACACAGGGTCTGGTATCATCAGTGATGCCAAATGGAAAGAGCAGCACTAGACTCAGAGGTGACAGAAGACCTGGGGTCAAAGTCTACCTCTATAAATTCCTGTGTGACCTTGGATAAGTTGCTCAACATCTCTGAGCCTCACTTTTTCTCTGTAGAATGAAACCAACCACCATCTTGCAGAGTTGCTGGAAGAATCAAATGAAATAACGATGTTTATAAAGGAACTCTGAAAACGACAAAATACAAAACTTTTTTTTTTTTTTTTTTGCTAACAGTTATGGCTCTGCTCCAGCCTCTACAGACACCTTATTTATCACAGCCCTCAGGATTATGAAAATGTTTGACTTTGTCATGTGGTTAGAAAGAGGTAATAAATGATAATGCTTTCAACAATTTTTTCTGAACTGAAAAGTGAGACATGGAGAGGGACTATTTCATTACAGGGTGCATGTGACTCGCATGTGTGGAGGCCAAAGTCCATTTAGAAATATATGATCATCCCCTTCTCTCCCACCCAACACAGAATTGTCAATACACATCCAGGCCTTTGTAATCTCGCTGCCTTCAGAAATGCTGCCAGCTAGGAGAAGCAGATTAGCTGAATCACTAGGAAAGTGAGTTCCAGAATACTGGCATCATATTTAGGAGTTAGAATCTGAATTCCAGAAATGAACACTATGTATGGTTAAAATTGCTTTGAAAAAATCCTTTCTGTGACTCTCTACAACCTAAGGCCTGAGAAGCTCAAAAACCAAGTTTAACTTTTTAGGTTGTTTCTCCTTGCTTTTCAACTCTGACCTTCCTTTTCCTGGGCTGCAGAGGACAAGGTATAGTTGAAGAAGGAAGGATGGCAGGAAGGCTTGAATTTGTAACAGAGTAATGGATACACAATGGGCCTCCACTTTCAGAGCTAAGGGAAGAAATTCCACTCCATATTCCTCACAGGCTGGCAATTAGATAATTCAAACAGTCTAGCGAGACAGCAGAGAGCACAGTGATTACATTTATTAGGTTCAAAGCCACGCCCTACCTCACGGTGTGACTTCAGGCAAGTCACCTAATTTCTCTGTGACTTAGTACCCTCAACAGTAAAATGGGGTCCCACAGTCCGATAGGTATCATGAGGATTAAATGAGGTGAATTCATGGGGAAGACTCTGAGCAATGCCTGGCACATGGTAAGCATTAGATATACGTTCACTACTATTATTATTAATTTACTATTGTTTATCACCTTCTGGTGGGATCATGGAAGCTAATGAAAACCATCCCATGAGTTAAAGCTCCCAAGGACAGAACAGGATAGGCAAAAAACTCACGCCTCTTACTTTTAATTTGCCCTTTGACATCACGGTCTTCCCCAGAGTGCTCTTCCTCATAATGTGACTGAAGCTGACAGAAGGACTGCAGGTCCTTCAGGCACAAAGGGCAAAGGAAGCCCTCCCTGACTTCCCCAGGGTCATCCAGAGAAGCCATAGCAGTGTCCCTCTCAACCCCTCATGCCAAGAGTCAGCTTGATTCCTCCACAAGGGACCAGTGCTCTCACAGCATTAGCTTAACCAAGCGGCACACAGGTGACGGGAAAGTGGTATCATGGCTCTGGATGAGGTTTCCTCTCTGGAGTAGGAGAAGCTCTGAAACAGGAAAGAAGGGACAGAAAAGAGGCAATTCAGGCAAATTAGCAGCAATTGAGAATTTTCTTTGCTCTTTTCAACGCTCAACAAGATTATTTAATGTTTGCTCACTGCAAGTTTCAGAACACAAACTGCCTTCTCAAACCCTTACACTGAAATACAAAACCTTCAAAGATTTGAGAACATCACTGGACAATGGCAACTCGCTGAAGTAGGAAGCACAGATTCCTGAAGATAAGAAAATTCAACTTCAAAAGCAAACACAAAACCCAGGCAGTTCTCTAACATGCACTTCAGTTGGTCCAACTCCATAATTTGTATGCCACTTCAGCCACTGAGGAAATGTCTGAAGTACTTGCCAACACACAGAAATTTGTTTTTAAGTCTATTTATTTTGAGAAAGAGAGAGCACAACTGGGGGAAGGGCAGAGGAGAGACAGGATCCCAAGCAGGCTCTGTGCCATCAGCACAGAGCCCGACACGGCTGAAACTCACCAACAGTGAGATCATGACCTGTGCCGAGATCAAGAGTCGGTCGCTTTACTGACTACCCCACCCAGGCGCCCCCACACACAGAAATTTTTGACTCTTTACCTTGGTCATTTACTCAACCACATATACTTACATCACAAATGCAAAGAGTGGGGCGCCTGGGTGGTTCAGTCATTTAAGCATCTGACTTCGGCTCAGGTCATGATCTCACGGTTTGTGGGTTCAAGCCCCGAACAGGGCTCTGTGCTGACAGCTCAGAGCCTGGAGCCTGCTTTGGATTCTTTGTCCTTCTCTCTCTCTGCCCCTCCCCCACTCACACTCTGTCTCTCTCTCAAAAATAAACATTTAAAAAATTTTTTTAATAAATAAAAATGTTTCAAAATGCAAGGAGAAAAAGAGATAGTGTTTGCCCTAAAAAACAAAAGCAAAGCTAAAACCACACCAAACAAAAATCCCAACCTTAGTCTAAGGAGGAGCACTAAAAATCCAGTGGTAAGGCGTGCCTGGGTGGCTCAGTTGGTTAGGCAGCTGACTTCAGCTCGGGTCATAATCTCGAGATCTGTGAGTTCGAGCCCCGTGTCGGGCTCTGTGCTGACAACCTGGAGCCTGGAGCCTGCTTCGGATTCTGTGTCTCCTCTCTCTGCTCCTCCCCTGTTTGTGCTCTCGCTCTCTCTCTCTCTGTCTCTCAAAAATAAATAAATGTTTAAAAAAAAACTTTTTTTAATCCAGTGGTAAAAAGAAAAATCTATTTTGTGTTTTATATTTGTACTTTTTCAACAGTGAACACAGTGGGTTTTATAAGTCAATAAACGACAGCTGAAAAGCCAGCCTAATGTTCTCACTGCTTCAAAAATAAAAGGATTTAGTGCTTAAGACATCCAGGGCTTAATAGGTTACATTTTCACTTTTACTGGGCCATGCCAAAGTCACTTCCAATGTCACCTCAGAAAAACACCCAGCCTTGGGAGAATCCAGATAAAACCATTCCACAAAAGCAGAGAAATTTCTCCCCAAGAACCTGTGGTCACAAACCGCAGTAGAGAGTAAGAGGAAATGTATGACTCTCAGCTTCGGATAGGCCTGCTCAGAGGGCCTGTGAGGACGGAATGCCTGGTCCTCAAAGCCGAAGGGTAGCCATGACCCAGAAAATAAGCAAATGAAACACCGGGCCCCTGGTTTTTCCCCTCTAAGAAACCCCACGACTATATACACCCAGATCTCAGCCCCTTTTCCAGACGGTCACTGAAATAGCAGTTCCAGTTTCCTCCCCAGCAAGTGGTTATGGGATGCGGGGACTCTAAAAGCTCCTTTCCTTCCCAGGCACTCACCCTAACAACCACAAATCAAACACACACACCCTTCACATCTCAACCCAACCTTGCTTCCTCAAGGAAATGCCTCTCACTTGAGGCATTCTCCCGTGGGACAGCACTCGTATCAACTTATAATCACGAGTACATAAAATAACTAAGTACAGAAGGCTCTAAGCTCTGTAAGGGCAGAGACTATGCGCTTTTCCCACCACCTTACCCCAGGGTCTAGCACATTCCCTGGCACCTACCACGAAGAAACGCAAGAAAGCTTCATTTGTGAATGAATGAATGCCTCACCGAACTCTAAAATCGCATAACCAAACACACACCACAACCAAATAAATCTACAAACCACGAAGCCAGACCCCACAACCGTAACATGTGCAAGCCCCTCTCGACCCACACCACGTAAAAAATAAAAATTATACCTACATATCCTGAAATTATACGCCCAGCATGAATGCTACACGGCTACATGCCGCAGAGACTACACATCCCACAGTCGCACTCATCACGGCCTCGACCGCGCACAACACCCTCCACACAATTCAACACGATTATGCACAGGTCGCATAACCACACACGACATGAAAGACTCGACCCCACAGAGCGGACATGACAACTTGACACGGCGCACAGACGCCACACCAAACGCTACAAACGACTCTACACAAACTCAGAACCCAAACGCCTCAACCTCACACAACCAGGGAACCAAACGCAAGCAATCGGGAGACCACCGCTCACGCACCCTCAGCCGTATAGCCAAACACAACTGTGCACGCCCCCACGTAACCACACAATCACACAGAGCCCAATCGTCGCAAGCACAATGCAGGCGAAACTCACGGCCCGAAAGCCACATCTCCCACCAAGCACGTCACACCCACCACAACCGCATACCTCCCACACCCGCACGGCCCGCCCGTCTCTGTTCCTGAGGTGAGCCGAGCTTCCGCCACTCAGACCCTTCCCGGCCCTCTGTACCCGGCCGCGCTCCCCCTGGCACGCAGGCCCGTCGGCTCCTCCCGCCGGGGTTCTGGGCCTCTGCGGTCCCTCACCCAGCCGCGGCCGCCATCTCCATCGGTTGCTCGACGCTCGGCAGGCGCGCCTGCGCGGCACCGAAACCGGAAGGCAGCCTGACAGACGCCTGTCGAGCGCCGAATCTCTGAGGGCGAGAAGGGCGGAGGTGGGTTTCAACAGCGCCAAGCTTGTGCACTGGTTTCTGCGCAGGCGCTGTAAGAACCAACAGGGGAGGACTGGTAATTTTGCAAGGTTTTGCTGTCCCAGGCACTTAACGTGCGAAGCGTTAAAGCCAGCCGGTGGTTCTCCACCAGTTGTAGAGGTGGAAAAACAAAGCCCGTGATTCTTTAGCTCTTAGCCAACGTGTGCCATGGGTGAAGAAGTGGTGGTGGGCGGTGGGGTGCTTAACACTTTCTACCCCACTCCCAACCGTGGCTCTGAATTAATCTGAGTCAATTAAAGTTCCTGAGAGCTAGAGAGAGAAGGAATGTTCAGGAGACCTGGAGAATGCGGAAAGAGCCAGAATAGAACCACGTGAGAGTGGGGATTTGGAATGAGGTGGAGTATCTATCTGGAGGGCATACAGCATAGTCAAATCTGTGGGAAACCTGTGGTGTTTTCAAATGCAAATGAAAACCTTGATGAATATCACCTGACACCTGTTAGAATAGCTATTATCCTAAAGATAATAACAAGTGTTGATGAGGTTATGGAGAGAAGTGAACACTTGTGCACTGTGGGTAGGAAATTGATGCAGCCACAATGGAAAACAGTATGGAGGGTCCTTGACAAATTAAAAACACAACTACCCTGCCATCCAGCAATTCCACTTCTGGGTATTTAGCCAAAGAAAGTGAAAACACCAACTTGAAAAGATATATGCACCACCATCACCATTCCCACTACGTTCTTTGCAGCATTATTTCCAATAGCCAAGATACGGAAACAATTTAAGTGTCCACTGATGGATACATAAAGGATATATAGAATATCATTCAGCCATGAAAAAAAAAAAAAGGAATAAAAGCTTGCCATTTGCAACAACACGGCTAGACCTTGAAGGCATTATGCTAAGTGAAATAAGTCAGAAAAAGACAAATACCATATGATCTTACTTATATATGGAATCTAAAAAAAAAAAAAATCAAGCTGATAGATACAGAGAACAGATTGGTGGTTGCCAGAGGTTTGGGTGGGTGGGTGGGGATGGTGGTGTAATGGGTGAAGAAAGTCAAAAGGTACGAACCACCAGTTATAAAATAAATAATGGGGATGTGATATACAGCATGGTGACTATAGCTAATAATTTTGTATTGTGTACTTGAAAGTCGCTAAAACAGGTAGATCTTAAAAGTTCTCATCACAAGAAAATTATTTTGTAACTATATATGGTAACGTTTGTGCCACTTATTGTGATGATCATTTTACATAATATACAAAGTCAAATCATTTTGTTGTATGTGAAATGTACATAATAGTATATAATATATATATATAGTGACATCTATATGTCAATTATACCTGAATTTAAAAAAAAAAAAAGGATGATCACTCAGCACCTACTCTGTGCCCTGCATTATACTAGGTAATACAGGGTATATAGAGACAGTACTTCATCCCAGTCCTGGGAAGCTGTTTGCTTTGTGTCCTGCACAAGGGCTGGCCTTCAGCAATGTCCTGGGCTCCAGAAGAAGAGCTGCAGAGCATTATGGGAAGATCCTGGGCTTTGGGGTCAGAAGGCGGCTTCAGTTCATGTTCCAGGAGTGGTACTTGACTCCTTTGCCTCTTGGTATCACCATCTATAAAATGGAATGAAAATAATAGTTTCCACTTTATAGAGTTATGAATATTGAGTGAGATGATGTATATGTGGGAGTGAGTGTGTGTGTGTGTGTATATGTGTGTGTGTGGAAGTCTTTAACACCTGGCTTTGGACAGGAGCACTGCTTCTGTGATTAGCACTGGGCCTCCAGCACCTTCCATTTAAGGACACAGGGCTCCCAGCACAGAGATCACTGAGTGAAAGGCAATGGCCAGTGAAAGGGCAGTGAGCTAGCCATGCAGAGGCCTAGGTTCTAACCCTGGCCACACTTTACTTTGTGATTTTGAATAGTTCCCTTCCCTCTCTTGGCCTCAGGTTTCTCATCTGTACAGATAAAATGAGTTCCAAAGACTTGCAAGCTCTTCTACTTGTTTCAACCTGATGACCAATTTTTTTTTTTTTTTAACTTTACAGGGTTAGCAGGAATGGACAGTGACTTCCCTTTGCACATTGACACAGACGAGAAAGAGACCTTGCCAACCTCTCAGAAGTAAAACAAGAGACCAAGCTTTGCCTGTCTGTTGCCGGCCTCTGCCTTGGATCCTGGTAGCCAGGACTTGGGAAATGAAAACACCATATTAAGTGTCTGGGACCATATAAATCCCAGAACAGGACACTCCTATGGGCAAGACTATATTTGGAGTCAGGCGATGGACCTTTTGTTAAACCATTATGATTTTGCCTGTCATTCTACCATTTACAAAAGCCAGGTGTCACATTCACCATTTTATTTGCTAAAAAAACACAGTGGCAATGTGGCCTTCAGGTTGTGAATTAATTCTGGAAATCATGATGGATGGGCCACTGCTGTTCTATTGGTGTTTTTAAGAGTGATGATGGCAAAGAACTTCTTGTATACTTTACAGTTTATCAAGAACATTTTCAGGGGTGCCTGGGTGTCTCAGTTGGTTAAGCGTCCGAATTCAGCTCAGGTCATGATCTCATGGTCCGTAAATTTGAGCCCCGCATCGGACCCTGTGCTGACAGCTCAAAGCCTGGAGCCTGCTTCGGATTCTGTGTCTCCCTCTCTCTCTCTCTGCTCCTCCCCCACTCACTCTCTCTTTCTCTCTCACTCAAAAATAAATAAACATTAAAAAAAATTTTCATTATTTAAATCCCTTGGGTAACTCTATTACTATTTCCACATCAGTAATAATAATGACTAATATTTACTGAGTGATTCACACGTGCCAGTCACTGTTCTATGTGCTTTACACATTATGACTTGTTTAATTGTCATACAACACTATGTGCTACCAACTAATACTGTCCCCATTTTATAAGTCAGGAATCTGAGGCCCAGAAAGATTCAGCGATTTGCCCAAGGTCACACAGTCGGTAAGTGCTAACTAAACCCAGAGTCCTATTGCCTTTCACAACCCCCACTTTTTCTTCCTCTGTGAAGTCCTGGTTTCTGAGCTATACTGCATCTCTCAGCATTTTCCAGGCACCAACCATGTACCGGGCACGGAGATGGAAGATGTGAGGAGAATAAGGCAGGATGGTCTCTCAGTCTTGGAGGAGGCCATAGCTGGCAGAGGATACAAACACCAGCCAGTTAGTTAAAAATAGAGAGAGGGGGAGAGAGGGAAGTGTGCACGTGTATGCAGATGCTGTGGCATCAAAGTGGGGGCTGCTGAAATGTCCCATGGGAGTTCAGGGAAGTTTCCCAAAGGTAGCAACACATAAGCAGAGCCCTCTGGTAAAAATGATCATGAAAGGCCTTCCAGGCCAGGGAACAGCAGATGCAAAGACATAATCATGGGTAAGAACATGTGTCCTTTGAGAAACTTAAAAAAGTTCATTCATGCTTTGAACATTGTTCCCAACACTGTAGGGAGCTGCTTCTAAGGGTGGAAGCTGGATCCCTTCGCCACCTTATGGTTCTCCCGCCCTCTAGCTCTGTCTCTCTCTTTCCGGCCCCTTATTAAGTCTATCCCAAGAAGCACAAGGTGTCTTGGCATCATATTAAAAACCCCAGAGCAGAGGGCACCTGGGTGGCTCAGTCGGTTAAGCACCCGACTCGACTTCAGCTCAGGTCATGATCTCACAGTTCGTGGGGTTCTGTCTCCCTCTCTCTCTGCCCCTCCCCTGGTTGCTCTCTTGCTCTCAAAATAAATAAAAATAAACTTAAAAAAAAAAAACCCTGAGCATGAAAGGGAAATCATGATGTGGTAAGCATACGTCAGAAGAAAGTGTGCAGCATGTCGTGTAACTCCCCAAAGATCTGGCTTCCCTTCAGGCTGGCCCAGACCCCAGTTCCACCGGCCTCTGCCAGCTGATGCTGTGGTGATGAGCAGGCAGGTTGAAGGGGTACAGGTTGGCACACCCCATCTGCTGGCATAGGGAGACGAGAGTAATGAGGATAGGACTGGCTAGGCCGTGGGAGACAGAGCCTGGTCTGCAGAATTGGCAGAGGGTGAGCCAAGCTGGGCAGGTGGCACCCGTTCAGGCTTGGTAAGGGAGGAAGCAGAGAATGGAGGAAAGAAGAGAGGGGAAGAGGGAAGGAAGGGGAAGAAAGAGATGGAAACCAGTAGGGAATGAGAGACAAGAAGGACAAGCAAAAAATTAAGAGATGGCAAAGCATTGTGGTTATAAGCACAGACTCTGGGCTTCCCAGCCCCATAGCGGTGTGATCCCAGGCAGGTGACTTAAATTCTCTGAGCTTTAGTTTCTTCAGCAGTAAACTAGGATAATAATACCTCCTTCCTAGGCCAGAGGATTAAATAAGATACTATTTGGAAAGTACTCGGTAAGTGCTGGGCACATAGGAAGGACTCTGTCAATGTTAAAGATAAAGGAGGAGAGGTGTGGTTCCAATGCCTTGGCAATTATGTCAAGCTGGGTCAGTGCCATAGGAAGTGTGCGGATCCAATCTGGTGTCATGGAAACATCCGTGAGAGTCACGGCCCTGCCAGGTGGGAACTCAGAAGAGAATCAAGTAGCTACATTCACTGATCCAGGGAGGCTGGAGGTGGGCAGTGGCAGCCTCACAGACCTGAAAAGTGGGACGCACATGGACGTCTTGGCTGGGGGGCTCGTGAGCTGCACAGCCACCCATCTACATGTTGTAGGCTGGCATCTCCTTTGATAAAGCAGGGCCACCACCAGCCATAGGGGCCTTTGGTGGATGGGAAAGAGCCCTCTCCCCCCCAACAGATGAGTCCTGTGCCAGGACTCAAGCCCTGCACTTAGCGAGTGGGGCAGGGACTGGATTTCTGCTCCCTCTCAACCCCCCTCCACTGTGCTATCCACAGCCTGTACAGGAGTCCCGGGGCCAGGGACAAGAGTGAAGTCTCAGATTTTTCAAGAGAAAAATCAGGCTGCTTATCTGCAGCTTCAAATCTCATTCTTCTGACCTAAATCTCCGGATATATGTGTGCTTGGCTAGTTGAGAGGTTATCCCAATTCCAACCCAGATTTGAAAGAATCCATGTATATGTGGTATGTTAAGTATTTAGGGCATTTAAGAGGATCTGGCATGTGAAGCGTCTAACACATTAGGCTCGTGACTCCAGTTTAAAATGTGTAACTAGCAGTTGACTTACACTTGCGATTTTAAGTTTGCTCAACGAACTCTGTATTAAGCACCTGCCTACGTGGGAGCCTAAGATAAACCAAACAGGCAACAATTCTTGCCGTTAGGGAGTTGACATTCTAGTGGAGAGACTTAGACACTACATGATGGATATACTAAAAAATTACATTATACAGTATGTTAGAAAGTGAGTGCTATAGAGAAAAGAAAGCATAGGAGGGGGAGTGCTGGCTTGTAGTATTTAGTAGGGTGAACAGAGCAGGTCTCACGAAGAAGGCACCATTTGAACAAAGACCTGAGGACTGTGAGGAATGAGCCATGTGGATCTCTTGGGGAAGAACATTCCATGCAGAGGGAACAGCCAGTGCAAAGTCCTCAAGGCAGGGGTATGCCTGGCAGATTGAGGAAAAAGTAATGAGGCCAACACCCATGTCATAGCAGCACTATTCACAAGAGCCCAAAGGTAGGAACAACCCAAGTGTCCATCAACAGATGAATGGATAGACAAAATGTATATTCTGCCCATACAGTGGAATATTATGTAGCCATAAAAAGGAATGACATTTTGGTATATGCTACAACATGGATGGACCTTTTCCTTTATGCTTAGTGAAATAAGGCAGATGCAGAAGGACAAATACTACATTGTTCCATTTACACGAGATCTCTAGAATAAGCAAGTTCATAGAGACAAAAAGTTGAACAGAGGTTACCAGGGGCTGGGGGGAGGGGAAGAAGGGGAGTTGCTGTTTCTCTGGTCCAGAGTTTTTACTGGGGATGATGAAAGGCTTTGGGTAGAGAGAATGGTGCTAGCTACACTGCACCGTGAACGTATTTAATGCCACTGCATTGTATGTTTATGAATGGTTAAAATGATAAATATGTATATTTTACCACAATAATAAAAAAAAAAAGTAATGAGGCCAATGTGGCTGGAACAGAGGGGGTGAGGGAGAGAGAGGAATTGGTCTGAGAACTCAAGGGGAGAGGGCAGGTCATGGCTATCATAGGGACCTTAGGCCTTTACTCTGAGTGAGGTGGGTGCCAGGGAAAGGTTTGGAGTAGGGGAGGGACAGGATCTGACCTCTGGCTTCTGTACTGAGAAGAGATTCAGACGGTAAAAATGTCTAGTGTGCTTGGCACATACTGAACCTTCAATGAGTCGACAAGTACGGGCTGGAAGGATTCCTGCTGTGTCTCTGAAAGGAAGCACAAATTCTAACAGCTGTCGCCCCTGGGACCTGGGGCGGGGAGCTGGAGGTGGAGGGCTCTGCAGTAGGGTGAGCCGAGGGTTGTGAGGAGCCAAGCCAGCCACCAGGGGGCACCACAGGAGCACGTGAGAGCGCTGCAGACTTCCCAGGTTTTCAAAGTCAACTTAGTTCTGCTAGTTCCTGCTGGATGTTTTCTGAGTCTCCCTCCTGCTGTCCCGCACAGGAGGGTGAGGACCTCAGCCCTGTGGGGTGGGAGTGTCAGTTCCCCCACCAAGCTCCTGCACTGCTGAATTTGAGGCCCCTTCCTCTTGCAGGGGCTCGACAGAGCAGCTGATGATAGTGTGGAACTCAGATGGCACCACACACAGCCATATTCTGGACTGGCCTTCGGCCTTCAATAGAGCTCATGGGTTCTTTTCTCTCCTGGACCCCAGCCCAAACCAGCTCCTCCCACAGCCCTTTAATTACAGTAAGCAGCGCCTCTGTTCAGCCACGTGCTCCCCACAAAGACCTTGATTGAGGTCATCTTTGACCCCTCTCTCTCACACTTCGGTTCTAATTCATCAGCAGATCCTTTTGGCTTTTACTTTGAAATGGATCTACAATAGGCCCATTTTCAGCCATCTTGCCACTACCCAGGCATCTCTCACCTGGGTGACTCGCCTCCTCCCTGAAGCCCCTGCCTCTGCTCTTACCCCATCCATCCCTGCAGCCTCTGCTCCCTGGGCAGACAGGGGGCTCCTACTGGACCAAAGTCAGATTATGTCCTTCCTCTGCTTAGCACCCTCCGATGGCTCCTGCCAAAGTCCTCACAATGGTCCACAGGGCCCTGCATGACCTGATCCCAGTGCCCCTCAGAGTCATCTGTTGCCACCCTCCCCCACCCTGGGTATGCAGGCAAGGTGGCCTCCTTGGCTGCTGTTCCCAGGCAGAGGATGTTCCACCTCCGGGCATCTGCACTTGCTGGTCCTGTGCCCAGAACACTCTTCTCCCAGGTTTCTAACTGCCTTTCTCCTTCACATCTGTGCACATGTCACCTCTTCCCTGACCGCACTATCAAAATAGCACACCCTGGGCCAAAGCTGGGACCAGGAGAGGCAAGTGAGGTATCCAGGTTGCAGGATTTAAGGGGCACTCACTCCCAGGCCCGTGCAAGCACTAGCCACCTTTTTTGCACTCTGGGAGCCTCACTCGCCTCCCCCTGTTCCTGGCTGTTCACCAGCATCATTTCCCCTTTACTCTCTGTGCCCCTACCCTGTGTTTGTTTTCTCTCTCTCTTAGGAGCATGTGCCGGAGTTGACTGACCGCCTTCCTGCTCCTGGGATGCCAGCTGGGAGGAGGGTAGGAATTTTGTCTCATTTACTACTGTTATCCCCAGCCTCAAACTGTGCTGGCCCATAACAGGCCCACAGTAAATGTGTGTTGAAGGACTCAGTGAACCAATGTGTATCTTGGGCAGGTTGGTGAATCTCTCTCAGCCACCATTTCCGTGTCTGTAAAGTGGAGATGACAGGAGCCCACACTTCTCCAAGCTGTGGTGAGGACAGAGACTGTGCATCTGACACAAGTCCTGTGGTTTCTGATGTACAGCAGGTGGTCAATAAAGGCCAGCTGTTGTCGTTATTCTCATGAAGCCATGGACCCTCTCCTAGGGAAGGTAATACTAGTTGCTGGAACAAACCACCCCCAGAATTTGGTGCCATAATAACACATAATGGCCAAGGCGGGTTTTCCTGGTCAGTAGGGCCAGTGGGGGAAGAAGGACGTAGAGGAGAACTCTCTCCAGGCAGTCATCCATTCCCTTGGAGACTGTAGACAATAAAGCCATGCTGGCTTCAGTGTCTGGCTTCCAAGGTCACCTTGGAGTTCATGTCCAGCCAGGAGATGACAGAACAGAGAATGGAGAAAGTACACCCACTTCTAAACCACCTGAGCCAGAAGCAGCTCACATGACTCTCTTGTACCTTCACTGGCAAGAACCAGTCACATGGTCTCTCCCAGCTGCAAGGAGGGCTGGAGACTGTCGGCCCAGCTGGGCGGCTACTTCCCAGCAGCTACACGCCACAGTAGAGAAGTGCACGTCTCTAGTGGACAGCTGGCTGTTTCTGCCTCAGAGAGTTTCCCAAAGTCTCTACTCCCTGAAAGTCTTAGGCTGAACCTCTGCCAGCCTGTCAAGTCACCAACTTTGCCAGGCTGGTGAGACACCACCCCAGGTATCAACCGTGTGTACCTCAGCCCAGGGGATTGGAAAAGATAGCGGTGGAAATCTCTCAGCCTCAGCATCTCTCTCTCTCTCTGAATCAGGAGGACACAACTTGTCCCAACCGTCTTTAAGTCTGAGCTTCTCGCCAGTTCTCTGATCTGCCCCGCAGATCAGACAACCCTGGTTGTTAATGGTTAATCGCATGGTTAATCACAGTGAACTTGTGAGGAGCAGAAGACCCCAAAAGTGTTGGAAAAAGAGAGAGAAGAATCTAGGAGAGGCCAGGGCTTCCCCTACGTGTTTAAGGCTCCTTTCCACCTGACTCTGCATAGCCAAATCTCCCCCGCTCCTCACCTTTGTCCCCTCTCTACATCATCATCATTATCACCGTTGAGCAGACATCTCTGGCTCTTTCCTTGGCCGGCATACACCCTCTTCCTACTAGTAACATCTCCATTCCTTGGCAGAATCACTCTCCCCTGCCTCAGTCTCTGGTTCAGGTAATTTCCTTGATCTCACGCTACAGAATTTGGTGCTGAGTCCAGAATTTTCATGCGAGATTTAAAAGCCAGCTGGGCCCCACCCCTGAGCAACCCATCACACTCCCACTGGCCTCTCACCTCCTTAGAGTCTTCCTTCTCTAAAGGTGCTGTGTCCAGTCCTGGAAAGCCCCTCAAAATCAGTGGTGCAAAGCATCTCTGGCCAGGCACTGGGTGACACGGACTGAGTGCTGGGAGGCTGGTTTGGGGAGGGAGCTCCCCTCATTACAGAAGCTCTGCCAGTTAGCTATTGCTGTGTAACAAACACTCCTAAACTCAGTGGCTTCAAACAAACCACTAAACTCAGTGACATGAGCATTTATTTTTGCTCTGCAGCCCACATGCCAGCTGGGCAATTCTTCTGGTCTTGGTTGGGCCCTCTCCTACATTCAAAATCAGCCAGGGACCAGGTGGGCAGCCCTGCTGATCTTAGCAGGGCTCTCTCACATGTCTGGGGATTGAATGGTTTAGCACAACTTTGACTGGGATCGATGAATTCTGCTCCACGTGGTCTGCCAGCTTCTAGCAGACCAGTCTAGGCTTGTTCACAAAAAGACAGCCATTAGAAGCATGCAAGGTCTCTTGAGGCCTAAATTCAGAACCATCACACGGTCACTTCCGCTGCCTTTTAAGCCTTCTATTGGCCAAAGCAGGTCACAAGAGCAGCCTCGATCCAAGGATGAAGAAATGGACCCATCTCTTTCTGGGAGGAAGCACCAAGAGGTAGGTGTCAGTTTGTAGGCCGCCATAACAAAGTACCGCAGACTGGATGACTGAAACAACAGAAATTTGTTTCCTCACAGTTCTGGGGGCTGGGATTCAAGATCCAGGTGCTGGCAGGATTGGTTTCTTCTGAGACCCCTCTCCTTGGCTTGTAGGTGGCCACATTTTCTCTGTGTCTTCACATGGTCTTCCCTCTGTGCATATTTGTGTCCTAATTTCCTTTTCTCATAAAGACACTATATTGGATTAGATTCACTCTGATGACCTCATTTTAACTTAATCACCTCTTTAAAAACCTATCTCCAAATACAGTCACATTCTGAGGTCCTGGGACTTAGAACTACAGCATAGGAATTTTGAGGCTCCATAACGCAGTGCATTATGGATATCTTTGTACTCAGTCTAGCACAGACCCCTAGCTTTATCCTGAGTATGATGATGACCCTGCGAGGTGGATGTTAGTCACCATTTCACTCCCCAGGAAGCAGAGGGTCCCAGATGGTAAGTGGCTCATAGAGCCAGCACAGAAGGCTGGGTCCTCCCAGCTAAAAAAGCTCACTCACATCGTCTTTTCCCCACTCCGAGTATGTACCTGGGCAGGGCCCAAGCTGGGCACAGGTCATCTGGAAAACCAGCGGTTCCTCTTGAATAAGCTGACATGAGAAACAAGGCAGACCAACCGTTTGGTGCCTCCAGGGCCCCCACCCCCACCCCGGGCTATGTCTCCCGACAGAGCTAACACAGAGAACACCCAGGTCTCCCTTCCCTCGCCCTGAAAGCACACTGGCTATTTCATGAAACTGAGAACCTTGAATTCAGGACCTCAGGCACACTTCCCAGCCTCCTGCAGGGTGCCATTCCTGGCCTGTTCCAGGCACAGTCTTAAAGCAGTGAGTAGTATCTATCCCACACTCGTATCAGACTGCTTTTTACTTATGGCATAAATTGTGCTGTTTTCTTGCCTCCTCATCTTTGCACATACCGTTCCCTCTGCCTCAAGTACCCTTCCCTCTTCTCCTACCCCTTCTAAGCCTGGCTAGCTCCTTTTTTTTTTTTTTTTAAATATTTATTTGGGGGAGAGTGCAAGTGGGGGAGGGGCAGAGAGAGGGGGACAGAGGATCTGAAGCGGACTCTGCACTGACAGGCTGACATCAGCGAGCCTGATGCGGGACTCGAACTCATGAACCGCAAGATCATGACCTGAGCCGAAGACAGAAGCTCAGCCAGCTGAGCCACCCAGGTGCCCCTAAGCCTGGCTAACTCTTAGTCGGCCTTTAGAACCCATTTCAAGGGGCTGTCCTCCCCTACCCCTCCCAGACAGAGGTGCGCTTCATCTCTTGTGAGTCCCCAGTTACGTATGTTTCTCAGGTCTGTCACTCCACTAGACTGTGAGCTTCTCAAAGGAAGGAGAGCTGTCTTAATCACACAGCAGCCACACCATACTTGTGAGAACGTGACCAAGTTATTTAACCTCTCTGTGCATCAGTTCCTTCACAGTAATTCTGTGAGACCCAGTGAGTTACTAGATGCAAAGTGCATAGATAGAACAGTATCCGGCACAAAGTCAGTGTTCAATAACTGTGAGCTATTATTTGTGTTATTGTCCCCCAGCACCCTGAATAGGACCCAGCCCAGGAATTATTTGCTGAATTAATAAATTATGAATGACCTTCAATTTCGTGAGCAGAGGACCAGTGCAGAGGGATGGGAGAGAAATAAGAATATCACCAAGCGCCTTAAGCATTTTAATTAGAGCCTCCTCCACGCCCCCATGCTGTCTGGCCGCTGCCTTCCGCTCCTATTTTTGTTTAGCCTGGGTGGCACTTTGAGGATCAGAATTTGGGGCATCGCCTTCTGCCTGCGTCCTGAGCCCATGTGCCAGAACGCGTGGCCTCCCACGTGCTCCCAGCCTCCTGCTTTAAATAGTCTCCTCTTGCTGTTAATCTAAAGCCTGGAGCGGAGTTTATGTAAACTGACCAGCCTCTCCCCCCAGTTTGGCTGAGACCCTGAGGCCCATAAATCCCACCAGAATGGGAGCATTTGGCTCCTCCCGCCGGCAGGGGCCCTGCAATATTGTTCTTCCCTGAAGAGACTCTGGGGAGCTTTGGGAATCACTCACCTGTCCCTGGTGGTGCTTAAAGAATTCTGACGCTTGTCTAGCATCCTCCCATTGATCTGGAACGCAGCCTGAGCACCGGGATTTTTAACACTCTCCACGTGATTCTGATGTTCAGCAAGATTGAGAACCATAGTGCGAGAGCCTCTTCCTTCCTCTACCAACCTCTGGGTGCGCTCTTTCCAGGCATTAGGCAGGGGTCTCACTTTCCTGGCTCCCCACACCCCACCCCCACCCCCGCCCCTTTTATAAATGACAGCTGCATTTCCAAGCTTCGGAGTAGTCCATGTGCCTCTGGTGCACTATCTACAAAATGCCTATTATTTACTTTGAATTCTACTCACTTTTAAATTTTAACGCCATTCTTGGGCTGTCTGGGTGGCTCAGTCGGTTAAGCATCTGACTTCAGCTCCTGTCATGATCACAACGTTCGAACCCCGCACGGGGCTCTGTGCTGACAGCTCAGAGCCTGGAGCCTGCTTCAGTTTAGGTGTCTCCCTTGTTCTCTGCTCCTCCCCCACTTGTACTCTGTCTCTCTCTCTCTCTCTCTCAAAAAATAAAACATAAAAAATTTTTTTTAATAAATTTTTTAATTTTAATAAATTCTGGGGCACCTGAGTGGCTCAGTCAGTTAAGCTTCCAGCTTCAGCTCAGGTCATGATTTCACCGTTCATTAGTTCAAGGCCCACCTTCGGTTCTGTGCTGATGGCTTCAGACTCTGTCTCCCTCTCTCTCTGTCTCTCCCCTGCTCATGCTGTGTCTCCCTCTCTCAAATATAAATAAACATTTTAAAAAAATTTAATTTCAACCCCATTCTAAGAAGATGTGACATGATGGGTTGGATGTACTAGTCTGTTTTCTTTAATATACATTTAAATAAGAGCTAAACTATTAATACTTAAACCCATATGCCACACAAAATCATTTTGTGCAGAGGGAGGGATACACTCACCACACCTTAGAGGGAGCAGAGAGGGGCCACCCAAGGATATGTGGGATCAGGGAACAAAGGCTGCCTTCCAGGGTTGCACATCAAGGAAGGCCAGGGGATAACTCCCAAGTCAAGGACAGCACAAGTATGCTGAGAATGCTTAGAATATCTCTAGGGGAATCTATAAGAAACTAGTAAAAGTAGCTATCTCTGTATCTTCTAGACCTCTTTTTTTTTTTTTTTTTACTTTTAAAAATAAATCCTTTTTTTGCTTGTTTATTTACTTGAGAGAGAGAGAGACAGAGAGAGCACAGGGGAGGGGCAGAGAGAGAGACACACACACAGAATCCAAAACAGGCTCCAGGCTCCGAGCCATCAGCACAGGGCCTGACACAGGGCTGAAACTCACAGACCACGAGATCATGACCTGAAGTCAGACGCTCAACCGACTGAGCCACCCAGGCACCTCTAAATCTTTTTTTTTTTTTTTAAGAGAAAGAAAGGGTTAACAGAAGGAAGTGTCTCAGATAGAAATGCCAGTGCCAGACTCCAACTTTGGCTGAGAATATCCAGTGCTGTCCAGGCAGGAGCAGCATAGAGTTGGGTTGGGGGCACCTGGCATTCCAGTCACCGGAGACCCACTACCCTTGTGTAGGACACCGGGGTTTGCTCAGGCTTCATCCAGGGCAGGCCCAAAAAACAACCTTTTCTCTGAGTTCTGGCTCAGCAGGTGCTCTCTGAAGACACGTAGGCTCTCCATCCTATTCTTAGGTGCTGGGCCCTACACGAGAGCTAGGCTGAGTGTACCCAGGGCAAGTAGGAGGCCAAGAAGGCACCAGTTTCAGTGAGCTGGAGGAAGCATCCTGAGGGGTCTCCTGCAGCAAGCTCACAGGGCCTGAGGGCCCAGAGGACAGGGCAAGGAGCCACAAGTGCATTATGGGGCAGTCACATATTACCAGGTCTCAGTTAAGAGAGCAAACTCTTTCTTCCCAGCAAAGTTGTGCTGGTTAAGAAAGTTGTTCTTGAGGAAGTGAGGTTCCCATCACTAGAGGTATGCAAGCATGGACTAAAGAAACATGTGTCAGGGAGGCTGGGGAGTATTTTCCTATATTCCCTGACTTTTAAATCTCTTTGAATGTTGAACTTCTGGGATTCCAACTCCCTGACATGAGGCCTGCCTCCTCTTTTGTTGGCAGGCAAAATGTGAGAGAAGGGAAGAGGTACTCTCCTGCCTCCATGACAATCTCCTTGCCTCCCAGAGAAGAATCTAGGTGGGTCAGGAGCACTGTGATAGGATGACTGGGGAGATCCTCATGGACTTCCAGTATCAATGGTCATCGTTTGGCCTTGAGATACGAACTTCGGCCTTGGAAAAGTACCTTCAGGAACATAGGAGGTGATGGGATCCCTGGCAAGTGCCTCTCAGAGCAATGTGGGACCTCAGGCAGTACAGTGGCCTGCGACTCAGGCCTCCTGCCCAGTTTGGGCCTCCAAGATATAAAAACTGCGACGAATTTAGTTCAAGTCAAAATAATTTTAAAATGTTCTAGTTTTTTGATCAGTATAAATTAAAATAATCAGCAAGGTCATGTAGTAAAAAGTGAATCTCCCTTTCATACTTCTATCTGGAACAACCACCAATCCTTGGCATCCTCCAGAACTAGTCTATAAACACGCAGCCAAATGCATACATCTCTCATGAAATGTGTTTTGAGCACCTACTAAGTGTAGGGAGGGGGGCTGCGGGGTGAGGAAGCACAGACCAGAGAGTTAGGCCTGGGACCACGAGTCAGCTGGTAATAAGAGCAAATGTTTACTTCCTGTGATCTTTCTGGTTTTTTCTCTCATGTAATTCCCACCATGTATTAGTTGGGGTTCTTTGAGAAACAGGTACCCATATGACATTAGGCATGAAAGAGATTCTGGGGGGGAAATACCTGTGAAGGAAAATGGGGGAGGAGCTAGAATAAGGTCACGAGATTTAGTAGACAAAAATATAGAACATCTAGTTAAATGTGAATGTCAGATAAACAATGAATACTTTTTTAGTATAAGTATTTCATATGCAATTTTTCTGATGCATACTTAAAAGAGTATTCACTGGGGGCGCCTGGGTGGCTCAGTCGGTTGAGCGTCCGACTTCGGCTCAGGTCATGATCTCACAGTTTGTGAGTTTGAGCCCCGCATCAGGCTCTGTGCTGACCGCTTGCTCAGAGCCTGGAGCCTGCTTCAGATTCTGTGTCTCCTTCTCTCTCTGCCCCTCCCCCGCTCACACTTTGTCTGACTCTGTTTCTCAAAAATAAATCAATGTAAAAAAATTAAAAAATTAAAAAATTAAAAAAAAATAATAAAAGACTATTCACTGTTTGCCAGAAGGTGTAAATGTAACTGGGCATCCAGTATTTCATCTGGAGGCAATCGAGTCACCAGACCATGATGCAGGTCCCCAAAATGCCCACATCCTAATCCCCAGGACCTGTGAATGTTACCTTACATGGCAAAGGGAACTTTGCAGATGGGATTCTGTTAAGGATCTTGAGATGGGGAGATTACCCTGGATAGCTGGGTGGACCCTAAGTGTAATCAAAGGGCCCTCAATGAAAGGGAGGCAAGAAAGTCAAAGGAGGAAGTGAAACACGTGACAAGGCTCACAGGGAGGCCTGTCATATAGGAAAGGGCCTGCCCATAGGATCTGGTCTCTGTGCCAAGGTTGTGTTTCCTTTAGAGCATAGCACTGAGCCAGTCAGTGACACTCTCCATCCTTGGAAACCTCAGAGGCACATTTTTATGGCTGCCATATGCCATAACGTTATTGTTCTCATTCTACTACAAAGAAAACAGTGTACAGAGAAGTTAAGAAACTTGCCAAGTTCACAAAGCTTTTCAGTGTTGTTGGTGTGGTTAGAACCTAAGTAGTCTAACTTAGGAGTCCACACAACTGAACCATGATTCTAGAATGCTTCCTTCACATGTCTCTGAGTAAAAACTGCCTTTCGATGCAAGTAGAGGGTATCTTGAAAATAGGTTGATTTCAAAAATATTACAGGCTGATAGTGATGAGGGAGCATGAGGCAGGCTGAGCATGAGCTAGCACCACCGCCCCCTCCCACCCCAGGTGGGATCTGTGTGATATTCCCTGGAAACTCCCAGCTACCCAAGAACAAAGGAAAGGGGTATAAGTGCTTGCCTTGGTGATGTGGGAAATTAAGTCAAATGAGAAATTAAATTCCCTTACTGGCTATAGTCCATTGACAAGTCCATGAGACCAGCAGGGTGTCCTCCCTCTAGGAGCTCAGTTGCCTCAAGGATGACACTTTGTTGAGGCAAAAGAGAAACTTAGCTTAACATGATCCCAACCTCGAGGACCCTGTAAGTCTATTTCTTGTATCTCAACTGCCCCAACATATATGCTGGCAATCACACTCCAAGCTTATGGTCCCTGATATGTATCTGAAGGGTCTCATGACTGAGGTTTTATTAAACGGTAATAAATGGTGTTTCCCTAGAAACAGCTAGCCCCTCAAGGTCCTGGAAACCTTGCTTCTAAAATTCCTCAGAGGGGCGACTGGGTGGCTCAGTTGGTTGAGCGTCTGACTTCGGCTCAGGTCATGATCTCACGGTCTGTGAGTGAGTTCGAGCCTCCTGTGGGGCTCTGTGCTGTCAGCTCGAAGCCTGGAGCCTGCTTCGGATTCTGTGTCTTCTTCTCTCTCTGCCCCTCCCCCACTTGTGCTCTGTCTCTCTCTCTCTCTCAAAAATAAATGTAAAAAAATTTTTTTAAATTCCTTAGACACTTACTCTATCCCTGACCTCCTCCCAACCTGAGGGTATATAATGAGTTAGCCATCAGGACCCCAGTGCAGCTCTTCCTGGCCACAGGTCCTGTCCCCATGCTTTAATAAAATCACCTTTTTGCACCAAAAACATCTTCAAGAATTCTTTCTTGGTGCGGACCACCGCACCTTCTCCCCAAAACATCATCAATAGTATCTAGTGGTGGAAATGGCATAAGGAAATGAGTATTCTCAATGTTCATGCAGTAAGAGAGAAGTATAAATTGAGCACAGCTTTTTGTGGAGTGATGGGCAATATTTACAAAGGTTTTCACTGCCACACCCTCTGTCCTAGCAACTTGACTTTAGTCTGTTACAGAACCAGGCTGGAACACTGGCGGAAAAACCAAGCGGCACTGGGAGATCTTGGTGGATCAGAGATTTATTTAACACCGGCGGGCTCAGAGGAGACCATTTCTCCAAAGATCTGAGCCCCAAATGAAGGGGGGAAGGGTAATTTATAGTTGTCACCTTCCATATGGCGGGTTGTCACGCATGCGGCAAACGGGGAAAGAAGAACCCGAAGAGGGGTCTCCAAGCTAGAGACCAGAGCTTGTTTTAGTCCCCTTGGCCATCTTACGGTGTAAAACTTTATTCATGTCTCCAGTCTTCTATCCCACAGGCACTCTCATGTCTGTACAAAGACAGGAATAAGACTCTTCATGATGACATTGATTACGGTTGGGAAGCACTGAAAATAACCTAAATGCCCACTGGTAGAGGAATGTGAAAATAAATCATGGTGCATCTAAACATCAACCATTGCAGGGGCACCTGAGTGGCTCAGTCAGTTAAACGGCTGACTTCTGCTCAGGTCATGATCTCGTGGTCCGTGAGTTCGAGCCCCGCGTCGGGCTCTGTGTTGACAACTCAGAGCCTGGAGCCTGTTTCAGATTCTGTGTCTCCCTCTCTCTGACCCTCCCCTGTTCATGCTCTGTCTCTCCTTGTCTCAAAAATAAATTTAAAAAACGTTAAAAAATTAAAAAAAAATAAACATCAACCATTGCAGTGAGTGAAAAAGAGCAAGATCTCTCTTTTAAGATATTTATTTATTTTTGAGAGAGCACGTGTGCGGCGGGGGGGGGGGGGGGGGGGGGGTGAGCGGCGGAGAGAGTCAGCCCAGAGCCCTATGACCTAAACCGAAGTCGGATGCTTAACTGAGCCACCTAGGTGCCCCAAGAATAGGAAATATCTAATGACCCCCAGGAGAGTATCCTGTCATGTTGCAGTATTAAAAGTGTCTTGGGGGTTGCCTGGGTGGCTCAGTCGGTTAAGCATCTGATTCTAGATTTCAGCTCAGGTCATGATCTCACAGTTCATGTGTTCAAGCCCCAGGTGAGAGGTCATGATCTCGAGATTTGTGAGTTCGAGCCCTGGGTCAGGCTCTGTGCTGACAGCACGAAGCCTGCTTGAGATTCTCTGTCTCCCTCTCTGTCTGCCACTGCACTGCTCACACTCTCTCTCTCTCCCTGTCTCTCAAAAATAAATAAACAATTTTTTAAAACCTTAGGTTTAAAATAAAAAGAGTCTTGGGACAAGGAGTAGAGGAACAAGACGTTTATGTAAAACAATAAGAAACAAGGTATGAGAGTTGTATGCTCATGTGAATGTGTGCAAATGCAGAGAGAAAGATCTAGAAGGTTACAGTCCTGGTACCTGATGCCTGGTGTATCCCAGAAAGAGCAAAGAGGCACGTGTGAGGTGAGGGAGGGAGAAAGGAGGGGCTTCAGTCTGAGGGCTCCCAGCAGGCAGTGGGCATCCCTGCAGGGGTTCAGATGTCACAAGCCCTGGTGGTGGTCACATCAGTGGGGCTGAGCCTGCCTACCAGCCTCATACCCAGAGCTTCTGGTTCCTCCCTGTGCTAATCATGCCTTTTCTCTTCTGTAATTCTCATACTCTGTGGCTTAGTTGACAGCAAATTGGCCAATTCCTAGAGGCAGTAAAGGACTGGCTTGGGGGCACCTTTCATATGCAGACTAACCAATCCAGAGCCCAGCTCCCACCATCGCCTTTGTCTGTAGGCTCTTATACCCTGGGTCACTAGCCCTCTGCCCTAATCAACCCAGACCTGGGTACCAGACAACTCAAGACAGCTCCTACATCCAGAGTTTGCTGGAATTATTCAAACCAGCCAGTCCCAAACCCACTCACCCTGCCTTCCCCTCTCCTTCCTGCAGAAAGTTTCCTGCCCTCATTTTCCTCCTGCTCCTTCTCCCTCTTGACAGACTCTGGTGCCTTACACACAGTCCTATGTGGCTTGGCGAGCCACTTCCTCTTGGGAGCTGTGAGTGACAAACTAGCTTCTCAAGGGCGGCCCCCCTCCACCTGTTAGCCTCACCATACCTGAATCATAACACAATCTACATTTGAAAGCACTCCCCCACTTCCAGACATGAAACACCACCCCTTGAGGTCTGGGACGGGAGACACTGGACGTCCAGATTCCTCCTCCCGGGCGTGCAGTCCATCCTGGAAGGTTCTGTGTGGAACGGACACACCCCACGAGCAGCCCTTATCACACCTTCTCATTACCTTCCGTACTGCCTTCCTCATCCTCACTGGCAACGACCTGGGCCAACCACCTCCAAACTGTGAGCTGTGGTCCCTCCGAGGGGTGCTGAGAGGTGCAGAGTTATAAAAGGAGACTCTGATTTTTTCTCTACAGATCTGTATATTACATGATTTTTTTTAATGTATTTATTTTTTAATTTACATCTTAGTTAGCATATAGTGCAACAATGATTTCAGGAGTAGATTCCTTAGTGCCTCTTACCCATTTAGCCCATCCCCCCTCCCACAACCCCTCCAGTAACGCTCTGTTTGTTCTCCATATTTATGAGTCTCTTATGTTTTGTCCCCATCCCTGTTTTTGTATTATTTTTGCTTCCCTTTCCTTATGTTCATCTGCTTTGTATCTTAAAGTCGTCATATGAGTAAAGCGTTATAATATTTGTCTTTCTCTGACTAATTTTGCTGAGCATAATACCCTCTAGTTCCATCCACGTAGTTGCAGATGGCAAGATTTCATTCTTTTTGATTGCTGAGTAATACTGCATTGTATATATATACCACATCTTCTTTATCCATTCAGCCATCGATGGACATTTGGGCTCTTTCCATACTTTGGCTATCGTTGATAGTGCTGCTATAAACATGGGGGTGCATGTGCCCCTTCGAAACAGCACACCTATATCCCTTGGATAAATACCCAGTAGTGCAATTCCTAGGTCCTAGGGTAGTTCTATTTTTAATTTTTTGAGGAACGTCCATACTGTCTTCCAGAGTGGCGGCCCCAGTTTGCATTCCCACCAGCAGTGCAAAAGAGATCCTCTTTCTCCGCACCCTTGCCAACATCTTTGTATATTACATGATTCTTTAAATGATGTGTTCATTTATTACTTTAGTAAATCCACAATATTAAAAATGATGATAGGCTTAGGAGAGAAAAAGGAGGTACGTTCAGTCAGCAGCTGTGTGTGTTGGCAGCCGGGGGAGGCTGTCTTTTGCTGCCTTGTCATTAGTTTTGAAGCTTCGCAGAGAAGCCTCAGCCTGGTGCTGGTGGTGGGGAAGGGGCCCCCTCCCTCACAGATGTGTTGGCACTCATCTTTGATGCGGGTGCCTCCTGCCACGCTCATCTCCTGCCGGCTTCCTCCTCCCCCTCCCCAGCCGTCTTCAGGAGCCTTTCGTCAAAGGACAATTATGGGGCTCATTTGTCTCTGCCTGTGCCTTGCCCCCACTCAGTCTGAATCTCATGGCGCTGGATGCGCCATGACAGCTTTTCTATGACGGCTGCCTGCTCAGAAAAGCAACACTCAAGGGACTATCCAAGAAGTGAGCCCCCAGTCGTACAATTAGTTCAGATACTGGGCTCACACGCTGTTTCTGCTACATAATTGCTGTGTGATCTTAGGCAAACTGCTTACTCTCTTTCAGCCTCAGTTTCCTCATGTTTAAAACAGGAATAAAATAAAACTTTACCTAGCTCATAAAGTTGTCAGGTGTTTGAATATACTTGAAACACTTAACATAATCCTCAAAGTCACCAAATTTTGTCATTACTAATCTCTCCATTCACTCATTTTCTAAACTACCATTTATTGAGTGCCTACTGTGTGCCTGGCCCTGCACTAGTTTCCAGAGATGTAAAATAGAGGTAAAAATACTTGTTCTTTTTATGTCACAGGCTGCTTTGGGGCCAGTGCCAGCAAGAAAGAGTTGGGTTAGACACCAAGAAGAACTTCCTAGAGTGAAAGATTACCGGATACTAGAAGTAGAGGGAGGAGGATTGAAGGAAACAAGTTTTCTAATGGGAGGAAACGCTAATCCAGAAAATATTTGGGCTCCTAAGATCCTCCTCACAAGCTTTCCGAAACATCCTAGTGGGGTGCCGGCAAAGAGAAGAGAAAAAAGAAGTATTTTCCCAGGCAACATTTGGTGCATCTGCAAGGAGCCATATGAAATTTACAATATATTCGTGAAGAAGCAGATGACCGGTAGTTTGTTCCTCAAGCTCAGCGGGCCCCCCGGCCTGGCAGGATTGGGGT
This sequence comes from Prionailurus bengalensis, assembly GCF_016509475.1. Classification (NCBI taxonomy): domain Eukaryota; kingdom Metazoa; phylum Chordata; class Mammalia; order Carnivora; family Felidae; genus Prionailurus; species Prionailurus bengalensis. The sequence goes on along the minus strand of NC_057348.1, from coordinate 54,604,778 downwards.
GGAAGAGAGGCTGATGAGAAATAAATGAGACAGGCGCTGAAATTTCTTCTTTGCCAATAAAAGAAAGTTACAATTTGAAATTGGGCAAGTGTCTCCAGGAAGTGAGAGCAGGGGATGTGATGGGGAAAATTCTCATCTGTAACAACTCCATTAGCTGGTAGCTCCCAGGGGAGCCGGCCACTGAGCCCAGGCCTCTCTCCCTTCTGCAGCAGGGGCTGGAACTGGGGCCATGTGGCTGGTGGTTGATGCAGCAAGGTGCTTCAAATGCAGAAATCTAGGGACACCTGGAGTGGCTCAGTCAGTTAAGTGTCTGACTTTGGCTGGTCATGGTCTCATGATTTGTGGGATCAAGCCCCACATCGGGCTCTCTGCTGTCAGTATGGAGCCCCCTTCAGATCCTTCCATCTCCCTCTCTCTCTGCCCCTCCCTTGCTCGTGCTCTCCCTCTCTCTCAACACTAAATAAACATTATATATTTAAAAATGCAGAAATCTAGCATGGTGTCGGGAGACTGGATTAGATGAGTGTTTTTCAGAATTGAGCACCAGCATTCTCCGAAGGGATTTCTACCACACAAATTGCTGGGCCCCACTCCCAGAGATTTTGACTTTGTAGTTCTGGAGGTGGGGCCTGACAATTTACATTTCTCACGAGTTTCCAGGTGATGCTGGACCACTCTAGATGAGCAAGGGCCAGGTCCCAGGGCCAGGCCCATGCAGCTCTGGCAGGTGTGAGCCCAGAGGAGTTGCCTGATGCAGTGTGGAAAGAAGTCACAGAAGGCTTCCTGGAGGAGCAAGTACTTGAGTTGAGTTGGAGACTGGGATTTTCCAAGTCAAAAGGAGAGGCAGGAAGAATTCCAGGCAAAGTAGTATTGTGTGGACTAAGAAAAGAAAGTCTGTACAAGTGTGACTGGATGGGGGCAGGAGAAGGGAGCCAAGACAGGAGCAATGGGCCACTTCCAGATCACAAAGGGCCAGGGAACATTGCTAAGGGATGTGAACAAGATAATGACAAGACCAGAGCTGAGTTTTGAACTGATGTCTCTGCAAACTAGGGGAGTGGTGATTCAGCTATAATTCTTTACCTCCTCCTTCCAGAGGAGGAAGCTGGGGTGCAGAGAGTAGAAATGATTTGCCTGGCATCTGGCTCAAAAGCTGGGGGTGGAGCCAGGACCCACCGTGGTTTGCCTGGCACCAAATGTGTGCGTCTGTCCACCACCCAGCAGGGGTCTGGAGCAGGGAGAGCAGAACAGTAATCCTGGCTCTGCCCGCAGCTCACTGACGCCTCATGTCCTGATCGACCCTCTCTTGGCCACTAGGAGGAACAATGAGTGAAAAATGGGTTTAATGGTGGTATAATGGCAGCTAAGGAAAAGGGCGAAGGTCTGGGGCTAGGGAGTCATGAGGGTGGGTGGGAGGGACGGTGCCAGACCACAGGGCCAAAGCCACTGCTTTGTGCTGACGACGATGTCCTCAGAAGTGTCTTGTTCCCTGAGTCATCAGTCTCAGACACAAAGGGGCAGTAGCCCCTGCACCACGCCTCCTCCTTCCCTTACCCGCCTCAAGCTGCCACTACCCTCTGCTTTAATGAAAAGTATTCTCTGCCCTGGCAACACCAGCCCCACTTGCTGGCTCTGCTCTCAGAAGGTGTTAATGAGGCATTTGGAGAACCCAGAGGTCACAGGGACCCAGGGCCTTGGGGGGGAGCGATGACAAAGGGGGAACTCAACCTGGCCAGATCAGGCAGCAGCCACCCTGAGCCCGCACGGGGTACCTTGTAGAAGCGACTACAAGGTACTCCGCCGGCAGACTTTATGAAGGCAAGATGTGTGCGCTTATTATGATTCCCCCACCCCAGCTCCTTTTGCTCCCAAACACTGGTTCTTGACCCTTCTGGATCACAGACCCCTTTGAGAATTTGATGGAAGCTTGAAACTCTTCCCCTAACAAAACTTAAATGCAAACTAATGAAGTAATAATCCCAAGAGCTGGCATTTATGAATAATTCACTGTGTGCCAGGCACTGAGTTAAATGGTTTACATGCTTTATCTCATTTAACCTTCGTGATACTCTAAGTTTCACCATCTCCACTTAGTAGGTGGGGGAATTAAGATACAGAGAGGTTGTTAGCTGTTGCAGGCTGCACAGCTAAGTTAGTGGTTGAACTCAGACTCAAACCCAGGTCTGTTTGACTCCATAGCCTGGCTTTTAACAAGCTCACTCTACCACATATATATGTGAGCATAACTTTGAAGGCAATTTCAGGAATGATAAGCCCACAAAGGACCTGAGATACACTCTTTGTGATAGGGACATAATTCTATTCACCCCAGTGATCTCACAGTTCAGTAGGGGACAGACATGCTCCCTGGTGATCAGTGGTATGAAGGGATATTAGGAAGGACATCCTAAAGGCAGTAATGTCATTAAGTCACAGGGTATTAAAAGATAAGTGGGCAAGGACATTCTTGGCAGACAGAATGGTAGATGCAAAGATGTAGAGGCAGGAAGTAATGTGTTATATTTGGGGACTGTGAACAACTAAGAGAGGTGACAGCAAAGGGTGGGGAGCATGAGAGCTGGGAGGTGGCAGATGATGAGGCTGTAACATCAAGTTCTATAGCAGTTAGAATGCTTTGGCCACCAGTAACAGAAACCCCAACCAGAAGTGGTTTAAACAACGATTCGGTTTTATTATCCTGTGTAGCAAGATGTCCAGAGTTGGAGGGGCTCCAGGGTTGGTTAATTCTGCATGGATCAATGACATTGTCAATGACTCAGATCTCTCTTTCTGCTCTTCCATCTCCAGTGGGTTGACTTCCATCTCCAGCTCATGCCCTGGAGCTCATGCCCTCATGGTCACAAAATGGCTGCCAGAGTTCCAGATATCACATGAGAACATTATGACACAAAGTAGAAAAAGAGGGATTATACGGTGCCTCTGTTTTATCAGCAAAGAAACTTTCCTCAAGACCCCCATCTTCCCTCCATTGGCATTCCTTACTTCACTGGGTGACACAGACACCCTTAAACAGATCACTGGCAAGAGAACATAATTTCCAAGATTGGCTTAGATCCATCAAGACTCAACTCTTAGGAGATGCATGGCTGCGTGATACCAGAACAAAACCAGGAAGAAATAGGAGAAATGCCTGTTGAAAAGGCAACTAACAATGTCTGACAGATTCTTAACACAAAAAGCTTTTATTGTGAAGGAAATGAAGAGTCATCAGGGTTTTTAAGCAAGAAGATGTAATGAAGTTTACATTTGAAAAGCTCACCCTGGTGGCCAAAAAGACAGATATTCAGAAGTCAGAAGAAGCAATGAAGAAATAGCAATAGCAATAGACCAAGGAAAAGAGAAAGGCTGCCCTAGATTTAGGAAAAGATGCAATTCTAAGATGCTTGGCAATCTTAGAATTTCCAAGTGTTTTCTTGTTCCCTAACTATTCCATTTCTATATCATCTTTTTTTTTTTAATTTTTTTAACATTTATTTATTTTTGAGACAGGGAGAGACAGAGCATGAACGGGGGAGGGGCAGAGAGAGGGAGACACAGAATCTGAAACAGGCTCCAGGCTCTGAGCTGTCAGCACAGAGCCCGACGCGGGGCTCGAACTCACAGAGTGCAAGATCGTGACCTGAGCCGAAGTCGGCCGCTTAACCGACTGAGCCACCCAGGCACCCCCATTTCTATATCATCTTATACCAGTTTTACGGATGCTGTATTTTATCTTATCTCTCTCTGAGGATACCAATTAGAGGGTGTTTTCTTTTCTTCTTCTTTTTTTTTTTTCAACATCCTTTTCTATTTTCGGAATTATCTCCGTTTTCTCTGGGGTCATTTTTTTCTGTTTTGTTTTGTTTGTCTTAGCCTCTTGTTCAGGTTGCAAGTTTTCTTGAAATATTTAGATCATCCTTGATCATTCAATAATGGAAGAGCTAACCATGTGTGACCAATAAGCTATCTTCAAACAGAAATCTCAGATATTTAAAATATAGAATCCACAGGAGTTACCGTGCCATGAGAAAGCAGATACCTAAGCTCTCAACAGAGAAGCATCCGGACTATTGTTCACAATGAGCTTGAGAGTTATTAATACCGGTATTAGCCTGGTGACCCCTCTCCACAAAGCCCTATAGACAGGACCTCAAACACACCACAAGACCTCATGACCCACATAAAGAAAGACAGCCCATTCTCACTGACTGTACCTCTAGGAACTTCTCCCTCGTTTGTGACTCATTAAGAAACGGTGTCTCCACAATGGTAGAATCTTTTAGAAGTTAAGCACCCTGCTTAAGATTCTCTCTCTCTTCTCTCTCTCTCTCTCTCTCTCTCTCTCGCTCGCTCTCTCTTCTGCCCCTCCCCCATTCGTGTACATGCTTTCTCTCTCTTTCTCTCTCTCTGTCTTTCTCCCTCTCTGAAAAATAAATGAATAGAAGTTAAGCACATGGTATCAGGAAGACATGAGTCATAGGTCATCCAAGGGGTGTAGTATGTATATTGTGAAGCTGTTCCCGAGAATGAAATGAGGTAATAGATGCAATGTGTTAAGCACTAGGTGTTGCAAGTGATTGATAAATGTAAGCTATTACTATAATTGTGGTTAATTAATGCACCCCTCATTGAGAAGGCAAGTCAGGCCCTCCATCTGGCTCTTCCAACTATGGCCACAAGAGAAGGGGAAGGGCCATGATGAAGAGACCCGTCTCCTCCCAGAGGTTGCTCTGGGCTTGGGTTTGAGAGGCTCGCATAGGAGCAGAAGCTGATGCTATAGGGGAGGAAGGCTGTCCTGAGAAGCAATGCCAAGCGAGATTAGAGAAGGCAAGATGGAGGCAGAATTTAAATCTCAGACAGAAATTTGATTCTGGACCCTGTCAACACAATCTATAGTGTAGTGGTTAAAAGCCTGAGTTTTGAGGCCATACAGAATTTGTAATCTTGGCTTAGCAACTCACTAGCTGTGTGATCCTAGATAAGTGTCGACCCTTCTCTGAACCTCGGTATCCTCATGTGTAGAATGGGAATAATAGCAAACATATACCTGATAAAATCATTGTGGGGATTCCATGGGATAACATACACGAAGTTCTGAGTTCAGTGAGCAGCTCTTAGTAAGTGCTCAGTAAATGTAGCTGCTGCAATAAAAAAAAAAAAATGATGATAATAATAATTGTCATTTGGTATCAATGGGCCTAAGGGGGTTATTAAAGTCTCCCATGATTCTGTAAACCAAACTGGCTTCTATCTCCACTATGGTACTATTATTGTGACTGCTAGTAAGGCTGTGTCCATCAAGGCCCTGGCAGGAAATGGCCACCCACTGCAAAAGAGAGAGAGAAATGAAGGGATTTCTTATCACGGGGAAGGCAGGGTGAGGAGAAACACAGAAGATAGTGCAGCACCCCGAGGTGGGAAACAGCGCCCACCAGGTGCGGCCCGCAGGGGTAAGGCAGAGGACAGTATCGCCGGAACCCACAGAGAGCTGGAGCAGTCGGGGAGGGCTGCCCCACAGGAGGCGTGGCTGTAGTAGGAATGAAGCCAAAACAGCAGGAAGCGGGGGAGCAGAAGTACCCCAGCCTTCCCTCAGCCTTGGGTCTCCTGAACCACACCAGAATCTGGAGGGAGAGGGGACCCATGTGGGGCAGTCTGCAGAGACTGGCTTGCTGGACGCAGACACAGAAGGGACAGAGAAGGGGTAGGGAGGGCAGACAGGTGATAATGCAAAGGCCAAGGAAGTCACTACCTGGAGCTCACCAAGCGACAGCCAGGGGTAGGAGAAACGTTGGTTGGAAATGTTGACAAGAGTGGTTATGATTTTGGAGGAAGGAGTGGTAGGGAAACTATACCAGATGAGGACAGGAGCTGTCCCCAACATTCCTCTCTAACCTGGGCAGTGACCCCGGGGAGTAGTTGGCAGGAGGTAGGGTGGGAGAAAGGAAGGAGTATTCCCCACTTGGAAACATGTAGGGACGCCTGGGTAGCTCAGTTGGTTGAGCATCCAACTTCAGCTCAGGTCATGATCTCGCTGCTCTGCTTCGGATTCTGTGTCTCGCTCTCTCTCTGCCTCTTCCCTGCTCTCACTCTCTCTCTCTCTCTCTCTCTCTCTCTTTCAAAAATAAATAAACATTTAAAAAAATTTTTTAATTACTGAGGATCCCCAAAGAACATTTGATTACGTGGCTTATATCCACTGATGTTTCCTATATTAGAAAATAAATTCAGACTTTTTAACGTTTATTTTTTCATTAAAAATTTTTTAAAAATTAAAATTTTTCATTAAAAATAGGGGCACCTGGGTGGCTCAGTTGGTAAAGCGTCTGACTCTTGATTTCAGCTCAGGTCATGATCTGACAGTTCGTGGGTTCAAGCCCTGCGTCAGGTTCTGTGCTGACAGCATGGAGACTGCTTGGGATTCTCTGAATTCTGTCTCCCTCTCTCTCTGCCCCTCCCCTGCTTGCTCTTTCTCTCTCTCAAAAACAATAAAAACGTTTAAAAAATAAATAAAAAATACCTTATAAATCCATTATGTTAACATAAATAAAACATTTTTATGGAAAACAGAGTTTTCCAATAAAAACAATTTACTGAGAAGAGTGGCATTGGTTTAAATTTTTATGAGTTTGAAGACAACTACATTCTCTTATTTGCTTCTGTATTTAATCAACAGATTAGGGGTGCCTGCGTGGCTCAGTCGGTTAAGTATCCGACTTCAGCTCGGGTCATGGTCTCACAGTTCGTGGGTTCAAGCTCCGCATCAGGATCTATGATGAAAGCTTGGAACCTGGAGCTTGCTTCAGATTCTGTGTCTCCCTCTCTCTCTTCCCTTTCCCTGCTCATGCTCTCTCTCTCTCTCTCTCTCAAAAATAAATAAACATTTTTTAAAAATCAACAGATTAAATTTGGGTTGAAGTCTGTGAAGATAAACTGGCCTCACACAGATATGTGGTTAGGAAGGTGACAGCCTCATGGATCCCCTGAAAGGGTCTTAGGACCCTAGGGGTCTTCAGAGCAATGTCAAGGAGGGACGGCATGTATGACACATGAGAGTCAGCATTGCTAGAGCTGCTTAACTTGGAAACAGACTGTCTGAATGTAAATCTCAGCTATATGGGCAAATCACCCAATCTCTCAGTTTGGGGGGCTCAGTTTCCTCCTAGAGAGGGTTAAATAACTTGCTCCTCACAGAGTGATTTAAGCAGTGGAAAGTGCTAATAAACACTGACTTATTGTTAGCCCAGAGCCTGGTACTAATAGGGGCTCTTTTATTTTCCCAGGTTGGACATCCCCTCCAAGACAATGTTCAATCTCCCAAGGATGGCCTGGACTTCGATGTTCCCCAGGGGAACATCCCCCTGAGACCCTGTGCCCCTCCCAGGGGAGACCCAGGCTGAGCCCAGCATGTGCCTGTGCCATCTCTCTGGCCACGGGCTCAAAGCAGCCTCCCCCACGTGTGCCTGCCAGCCTCTGGCACGTCAGGCCAGTTGTACCTACGTTGGTACAACGTACCAAGCTCTCCTCCCCAGCAGCTGGCAATTAGGAAGTCACTCTCCATAATGGACAAGACCTAATCAGCCTGCTGATAATTACCAGGCCCGGAACGTGGTTGTGATTCAGGAAAGATGATCCCTGAAGACCAGAGCCACTTAAATCCTGGCACTGACCATGGGTCCCCTTGGTAACCTGTAACTCAGCACAATTTAGCCACTGAGCTAATTGATGTTCTCCAAGGCAGTCAGCTCGCACTCGGGCAATCAAAATGGGCTCTAATTGCCAACATCCTTCAGGTAAGAAACTCCACATGTTCTCTTGCCACCCAAGAGGCCCAAGCAGGAACTGAGTCTCTTGGCAAACTAGTCCTCTGATTGGATTTAATTAATCAAAATAAGGTTCGAAGAAAGAATTAATTGAAGAACATATTAGAGGAAGTTACGATATTGAGATGTTTCACAGCAAAGCTGGGCAGGCAGCTTCGCTGAATTCATGAGAGGTGGCTCCTTGAAGAAACATTCCCCAGGCTCCCAAAACTGCCTGGGCAAGCAACAGCAGGGGGAGAAGAGGGACTTCCAGACTTGCTGTCTTACAGAACCCAGGTGAGCCCCGTGGTGCCGTCCACATGAGACGTGTGGCCTGGGCAAGTCAAGTCGTTTCACTTCTGAGCCACGCGTTTCCCACCCATAAAGTGGGGGGTGGAAAAGGTGGGTGGACAGTGCCTTCCACAGTGCCCTGCACAAACTAGGTTCTTGGTGGCACAGTGCAGAGGTGAAAACTGGCCCCTGAAGAGGGCCCCTTTGTGCCCTCCAAAGTGTTTCAAAAGGCAGAGTAATTGGGTAGATGTTACACTGGGTTGCAACATAAGCTCTCAGCTCCGTGGCCGTCTGTCCGTGGGGCCGGGTTCGCAGGTCTGTAGTGACTGCATAGCACCCTACGATATATGGGTTTGCCTCACCACCTCGCTCTCCGACTGGGGAATAAGGCATACCTGGTCTCAAATCCCAGGTCCACCCTAGCGAGTGGCCTTCATTCATACTCAACAAATATTTGCTCTGCACCAGGCACTGTCCTGGGTGCTGGGGCGCAGGAGTGGCTCCTGCTTTACGGGGCACAGAGTTTGGTGAGGGAGGAGTCTCTTATGAAAAAATCACCCAGGAGGACTATGACAGATCCTACTGGTACCTCACCCCATCCCCTCAGCTCTCACCTTTGCGGTACACATAATGGCATCCTGAGATTCTTCACGCAATGGCCTCCTTCTTGTGGCAGGCACACAGGGCAAGCTGGAAGCAACAGGAAGTTAACATCCCCAGGAGCAGCCCCCACCCCCTGATCAAAGGGAATCAGTGGAAAATCTCCACCTTCCTCACCCCATCGAGTAGGACAATTCTAAGGCCTGTTCTACAGTTTCCCAAGGAAAATCTGCTCACTGATGCATTCCACATGCACTTCCCTCCCTTTTCCCAGTCACTCCCCAACTCTCAGACCACTTCCTGGGATCACTCTCCAAGCAAACTCTTTACACCCCTGGGACTACCCTGCAGGTAAACTACTTGGACTCAAATCCTTGTCTGGGGGTCTGGTGTCTGGCACCCAGCCTAAGACAGATATGATCACAAACTGTGATAGCCTCAAGGAAGGGGCAGGAGAGATACAGTGCCACATCCTGACAAAGTGTCATCTGAAGTGACGGTTAAGGAGGAGTAAGGAGTTACCTAGTGTGAATCATCAGTTCAGCAGAGCAACCAGAAATCCTTTTGGAAATGTTAAGCAAAAAGAGGTAACACAGGGTTGGCATTCAGCCCCTGGCACTGCTGTGGCCTCACAAGTGTATCTGAATCCATCCATTGTAACTGGACATGTGTCCTGATTCACTGATGCCTGTATTAAACCAGTTGTTGAATATTTTGAGAATCACTTTTGGAACTAGGTGTTTATGAAATTGTCGAAGGCTTAAGGAGCAGGATTGCAGAGTGATACCACATAAGTGACCTGCCAGGGAAGCTGTTTCCTCTGTTTCCACTCAGGAAAGTGGGAAATGAGGAGACAGCCTTTGGGATTATTGAACTTGACAACTCACTCTTTGAAGCACTAGTCAGCAATAAAAAGGAACAAACTATCAAAACATGCTGCATCATGGATGAAATTCAAAAAAGTGCTAATTGGTAGAAGCCAGGAACAAGAAACCACATATTGAAGGATTCTATATGTACTAAATGTCTAGGAAAGACAGATTGATGGAGAAAAAGTAGTAAGTGGCTGCCTGGGGCTGATGGTAGGGAGAGAGATTCATTGTAAGCATTACCTTACTGGGGGTCTGAAAATGTTTTTAAAAAATTACTAAAAATCATTGAATTGTATGCCTGCAATTCAGGGTAATTTTTACATGTAAAACATATGCCTAATAAAGTTGTTTTAGAAGGAAAAGAAAAAGAAAAAAACCATACTGGTAAAGCTGTGAAGCTGGACAGAAAGCTGCTATCCATAACTGACTCTAGATACTTCCAAAGCTAGGGTTTGGATACCAGAAAGCTGTTGCAGAAACATCACACCTCACTATAGCCCTGCTTTTCAGCAGGAGTAGTCAAAGCAGCCTTCCAAATCTCACATGAAAGCGTCCATGTGGAGAACTTACTGTGGAATCCAAGACTCTAGCTGCAAGGGAGTCTGAGAAATATAGTCTTTGCTTTCCAACCTCCACAGTGCAGGAAGACACATAGAAGGGAACACAGGTAATATAAAAAGTAGGAGAGAAGAAGGCTCTAGAAGTGCCTGGGTGGCTCAATAGGTTAAGTGTCTGACTTCGGCTCAGGTCATAATCTCATGGTTTATGGGTCTGACAACCGCGTCCCCGCCCCCCCACCCGCCCATCTGGCTCCACACTGAGCATGAAACTTGCCGTGAGATTCTCTCTTTCCCCCTGTGTCCCTCCCCAGCGCCCTCTCTCTCTCTAAAAAAAATAATGAAATTTTAAAAAGAGTACTTTTTCTAATGTTTGGCCCCAGAGGAAGTGCTCAGGAATTTTTTCTTTCATCCTTCAAAACTGTCCCTTCCCCCCAATGAAGCCTTCCCTGATTCCACTCCAAACCACACTGCTTTCTTACACATCCAAACCATGGTGGTCTGAGTCCCTGTGTGGGGACTGGACTGAACCAGGGAGAGAGAGGGAGGACTGGATAAGGCACAAAGCCTGGATGAGTCACATCCCCTTCAGGGCTAGAGGACAAGGTGGAAGAGGAAAGGGAGGACCCAAAATACCTCAGATTTCAGATGTTAGCAACTCCAATAACACATTATTTCTTCCCACTAAGCCTTTGTTAATGCTGTTTTCTTCTGCCTGAAATGTCTTTCCTTTTGTTTATCCTTTGACTCAGCTTGGATGTGTCCCCCTCCGGGAAGCCTGTTCACCCAATGACCCCTCATCTGTGCTCCCCTTGCATGCTTTGCTCACCAAAATCAACACTTCTTACCCTAAATGGCCATCATCTGTTTGCTTGTCTGTCTCTTCACTGGCAAGGGAGCCCCTTAAGGGCAGGGATCCCCAGGAAGTTAGGCTGGGGGACCTAAGATAGAAGTAACCTGAAGCTTTCCACATCCACTCAGTGAAGCACCTATTTCATGCTGGGCTCTGATCTAAGCAGCTTCAATAAAGGCAGACATATGTAAGAAAGGAAAGATGGGAAGGATTTCAGTGGAGAGAGACCAAGGGAGGAGGCATCTGTGTTAGTCAGGATTGGCTAAGTCAGCCGCGGTAACAAATAAACCCTGAAATCTCAGTGACTTAATACGAGTTTATTTCTCACACGTGAGAAGTCTGATGTGGGTGTGCAGTGTCTAAATTCAACCTTGTGACTCTGGGGTCTAGAATCCTCCCATCATGTGTTCTGCCATCTCAACATGTGCCCCCCCCCAGGCTTCTAAGGCAGGAAGAAAGGGGTAAGGGAGACTCATGGGCTCTAACTGCCTCAGCTGGGGAGTGACACCTGTCTGCTCACAGCTCATTGGCCAGGGCTAGTCATGACTTCACCCCAAGTGCAAGGGAGGCTGGGGGAGTTTAGGGAAGCATGTGGAGCATCTCTGTCTCAGCATCCTAAGCTGGACAAAAGGCACCAGTATAAGAGTGGGAAGGAGAGGAAGTATTTGGGGGAGCAGCACATAGACCCATAAAGCTCCAGTTCCCGGCATGGACTCATAATAAAGCGCCCGTAACTGATTTTTGTTTTTAAATGTGTTTTGTTTTGTTTTACTTTGTGTGTGTGTGTGATTGGAGAATGAATGAAAGAAAGAGTAAATTGTTCTGCAAGGTTCAGTTTTGAGTCCCTCTGGTCCTGGGGCGCTAGAGCTCAAAATGCTGTTTATCAACGGTCTACTTGGGGCCACACACTGTGCAAGGACTGTACGCATATTACTGCATCCCATTTACTTCTTAGAAAAACTCTGAGGGAGGCGTAGGGATTGCTGTGCCCATATTACAGATGAGAAGACTGAGGCTCCAACTAGTTTAATCATCTGTCCGGGACTGAAGCCAATGCCCGATCCTTTCCATCATGTGCATTGGTACAATCACTCACAGGAGCAGAGGGAAAAACCTTAAATGGCTAGGAGGTGGGTTTCTCACTCTCTTCAAGTCTTCCCATATCTGAGGAGGAAACACCACCTCCCATATCAATCAAGTTTGGAAGCGGAAGAGGGTAGAGTATATCCTTGGTCAAGGGCTCCACTTATTCACACTCAACTGCAGCTCAACTTTCTTCAACTGCATGGACATGGTAACTGTCCTGGGGTGGTCACGAGATTCACTGAGAAAGTGTCTATAAGCACTGAGCACCAAGGAAGTACTGTATCAGTGGTCCACATTGCCTCTATTAGGGCACTCACCTTTCAGAGGGGTACTGTGAGCAGAAGGAATGTTATTAGGGCCCCACTTGCCCTGATGGTGACAATTGGTGTTTTAAGGTTGTCTTAAGACCTTCCAGAGGAAGGCAGCCCAGTGGGGTGGAAAGTCAGGCATAAAGGAAGGCCAGCCCTACATGCTTCATACACCCTGGGGCAAGACACTAGTCTCTCTGTTGGTTCTTTCATCTGAAAGTGAGAAAAATCCACAAATCCATCAAATGCTTAATGTTTCAGAGGGCTTTGGGGAGTAATATTGGAGATGTGGGTGTGCATGCATCTAATAAACCACAAGTCTTCCTCTGTCCTGACCACACCTGAACCATGTGTCCCCCAAGGAGAGGAGCTGGAGCTCAGATACCCTTCTAGCCCCCTCCTTCCACTGCCCAAGAAAGTGACCAAAAGCTGTTTTGCAGAAAAGCCGAATAGCTCATCCATCCACCAAACAAATGGTGGTCTAATTCAGAGTCTAAGGCCTGAGAAAATTTGGGAATTCAGTTTGTTTGTTTGTTTGTTTGTTTGTTTTTAAGTGTATTTATTTTTAGAGTGAGAGACAGAGCTAGCTGGGGAGGGGCAGAGAGAGGAAGAGAAAGAATCCCAAGGAGGCTCTGTTCTGTCAGCGAGGAGTCTGATCCCACAAACCGTGAGATCATGACCTGAACCAAAATCAAGAGTCGGAGGCTTAACTGCTTAACCAACTAAGCCACCCGGGTACCCCCTCGGAGGCCAGTTTAAATCAGAGGTTGCAAACCAACAATGAGTGGGCCAAACTCAGCTTCAGACAAGTTGCTTAGCCTTTCTGTACCTTGGTTTCTTCATCAGGAAAATGGGCATAATAATAGTAATACTACCTAGAGGGATTATTGTGTGGACTAAAAGAATTAATATAGGGAAGCTCAGCTGGCTCAGTCGGAGGAGTCTGCAGCTCCCAATCTCAGGGTTGGGAGTTCAAGCCCTATGTTGGGTGTAGAAATTACTTAAAAAAATAAAACACTAAAAAAAAAGAAAAGAATTAGTATATGTAAATTGCTCAGGACAGTGACTGACACATAACAAGTGTTGTGTATACGTTGTTATCATTTGATTCACGTGATGTTCAAGTTTTTGGATTTAAGTGTCTCCACTTAGCTGGCCTCTTCATTTTGCACAGTCCCTCTTGTCCTGCACCCGGCTTGCTTTCCTGCCCAGGCCCAGAAGGCTGCTAGTTTGAGTTCCCAACCACAGCCTAGTCCTATGTCCTCATTGTCTCTGCTGGATGACACAGACTGTTGATTCTTGCCATTGAACCATGACGATTACAAGTCCTGATGCCCTTCTCAACAGAACTGAGGAGCCTTAATCCTGTCCCCCTCAATGTTAGAAAGAGAAACCCCACACCAGCTGAGAAAAAACTAGAGCCACAGAGCTCCAAGATTATCTGGATGCATGTTTTATTATCATTCAGATGATGATCATGGACAAGGGGAAGGCGCCTAGAGGGTTATATACAAGTTCAGCATTCAGGGATGTTTACATACGCCCGCACATCTTTATTCCCACAACCGCCACACAGCACAGCACAGGATGCCTCCACCTGCCATCATTCCCCTAAGCAGAACATAGCCATGGATCAGGGCTCTGCACACCCACAAAAAGGAGGCCCAAGAAGCAGAGGAGACCCCCAGTTCTGGAGGTAAATAAAGTTGACATGTGGCAAATCTTGACTCATGGAGCAGGGGATAGAAACTGGATTTGGACATCACATCTTCAATCCCACCCTGACCTCACTGGCTGCTGGACCCAGTCACCCTGCTCCTCTCTGGGGATCCCTTAAAAGACACAGAAGGGTCATTTTTAGCCAGGGCTAAGGAAGGGGAGCAGCCTGTGGGGGTGCGGGGAGAGGGACTCTGGGATCTGTCCCCTGCCAACAGTGCAAAGTGGGGAAATCCAGGGTTTTAATTCAGGCTCCCGTTCTCATGTCCCTGAAGGGAGAGGGGGAACAAGGCCAGAGAACTGGGTGTTGTACATACAGGGGGCTCGGGTTTATGGTCAGGGATCTAAGGAGGAGGGAAAGAAGGGGTCACAAAGGGAATAGGACCCACAGGACTTAAGACATTCTTAGACCCCAAACTTGATAGGAAGCTGGGTTCACTCCTCCAGGGGCTCCCTGGCCTAGGCCGCCCGCCGCCCAGGATGCTGCCGCTTCTCCTCAGCCCCCTGACCCCTGCTCAGGTCATCCAGGAGCCCCAGCAGGAGGCTGGCTTGACCACAGGCTCCCTGAGGCTCACATGGGCCTCCCAGAGCCCTCTTGCCCGGATGTTGGCGTTTCTCAGGCATCAGCTCTCCCTCCTCCACCTCCTCTTCCTCTTCTTCCCAGCTCCTTTGGGCCTTGGGATCTGCCAGCCGTCTGCCTGGGTGCTGCCTCTTGGTGAAAGTGTACCCAAGCCAGGAGGAGCGCCGGCCAGGGTGCTGCCGCTTCTGCTGGGTTACCTCTGACCATGCAGCCACATCCTCCCGCCGGCCAGGGTGCTGCCGCTTGTGGGGGCCCATGGCCCCTCCTTCTTCTTCCTCTTCAACTCCGTCTTCTGCCTCCTCCTCCTCCCTTTTGCCAGGATGCTGACGCTTGGAGAGCCAGTCGGGTTGAATGATCTGGGACTCTGGGGAAGGAAAGGGGCCAGTGAGGGACCTCCTGACCCCCAAGTGCCCACTCCAGCCTTGCTCCTACTTAAGGCAGATTCCCTGCAGCACTCATCCAGAGTCACAGCCTTGTACAGCCTCTTAGACATCACAGACACAAACACAGATACAGGTGGTCAAAGGCATGACCTCTGGTTCTAGTCCTAGCTCTGCCACCCCCTAGCTGTGTGACCATAAGCAACTTACTTAACTTCCTGAGCCTCAGTTTTCTTCTGTGTGAAATGAGTAATAACAGTATCAGTCTAAGAGCTTGTTAGGATGATTTAATAGTGTGATAAAGTGTTTGAAGGGCTTAGAACAGTGCCTGGCATATACGAGTCTAATAAGTAGTAATTAAAACTGTCACATACAGAGAGACTTTTTCTCTATCCCCTGCACAGAATCTTCCCCACTGGAAGCCTGCTCTCTGTAAAACATTCCCAGGATGGGCATGGAATAGAAATCTGATCTCAGAAAAAGGTCAGCTCATGATCCTGCGGAGGTTATGGCCAACAGTTTCTAAGCTTCTGAAAGGCAAGAGTTTGGATGACCAAGTTGCTCCCCACCTCTGCATCTGGGTTTCCCCCAACCCTCTTGGGGGCCTCTGGTAGGAAGGACAGACCCACCCCTCACCTGATTCTCCATCGTCCTGATTCCCTTGCAGACGCAGGAGGTCTTCCTGGAGGAGGAGGAGGCGCTCTGCCTGGCGCAAGAGGTCGTCCAGGCCTGCGTGCTCACCGGCCTCGTGCTGGGCCACCTCCAGCTGGGCGCGGCTTCCCGGAATACCAGCCACGGTCAAGGTCAACGCCAAGGCGAGCAGCAACCAAGGGCCAGGCATTTCGGGGCCTAGGATTGGGAGTACAGAGAGTATAAGCAGGCCGCGCCCCTCTTCCAGCCCTCCACCACCTCCCCCTTTCCTGTCCCAGCAGGTCCCCAAGGTGGGTAACAAATTCAAACACCCTCCTGCGGCCAGGACCACCTGCTACCTTAGGGTGGGGTAGGGGCAGCCTCAGGCTCTGAGTGTCCTCACCCACAGAGATGCTTGGAGTACCTGCCCGCGCCCAGTTGTGCCTGCGCGAGCCTGGAAGCCGTGGGAACCCCATCGCCACCGCCACTCCTCAGTGTCACCCGGAGCTGGGGAAGCCAGCGCGCTGCAGGCTCGCCAGGAGTGTAGCCACCAAGAGCGCGGGGGCCCGACGGCCACAATGCTAATTCTTGCGACGCAGGCTAAGATTCTTCCTGGCGCCACATTTTTGGTCCAACGCTCCTTTCCCAACATTCGAATTCCCATGTCACCGTTCCAATTCCAACTCTTAGATTCTATTTCCAATGCTAAGATTCTTTGGCTAAGCTAGGAAACCACCAGTTCTGACTCTAAAATCCTAATTTCAACGGTGAAATTGTTTCTAACACTGAGGCCGACACTCTAAGGCTAAGATTCGAGTCCAACGCGAAAATCAGTCTCTAACGTCAGGATTCGGATTCTAACCCTCAGGCTCTGACGCCGGACACCCAGCTCTGCCCAGTTCTGCCCCGACGTCCCGGCGCGGACATACAGCTGCCATCTAGGCAGGGGTGGGATGGAGAACTTTCCATCCTACCGACACTGGGCGCCGAGCGTTGCAGAGGCCGGGACGTGAGCGCACAGGAGTGAACGCCACCAGTGCGCCCGCACCACCAGCTGCCTCGTCCAGTCCGCGGCCCGCGCTGTGGAAACCGCCGGGGGTATGAGCGCAGCGCCCCAGCCGGTGCGCGGGTGCCACGCTCCGGGAGGCGCTCGGGGGACAAAAGCCGCGGCTTCTTCCCGGCCTCACCCAGGGCTGGTGGAGGGGGCTCCCTTTCCAGTGCTCCCGGACCCTCCTGCGGGGAGGCGAGGGAACAGAGATGGTTACCTGCCGGGCGCGAGCTCCGCGGGACCGGTCCGAGATCCTGGGGCTCCGAGTTCGGAGTTTTGGGGCCTAGAGCCGACGGATCAGGAGGCGGGGAGCGCTGGCAGGACCCGGACCCCGCTGCCCGCTTCTCGGAGGGGGCGCTGCTTATATCTGCGCGGGGGCGGAGGCGCGGGTGAGGTCAGCGGGGAGGGGTCGCGGACTCCGGGAAGGGCGCTGACGGCAGCCGGCCCCGTGGGTACCCCGCCCGCCAGCTCCCCCGGAAATCTGGGGCGGGGGCGGCGGGAGCGGCGGGGGCGGCGGGGGCAGCGACGAGGCGCGAGCCGGAGCCTGGGGTGCTGATGTTGGGTCGTTTCTGCACCCGGCTCCGAAGGTTTGTTGTCTAAGAGAACGCTCATGGAGAGGACAGAGGGAGGCAGAGAGATAGCGAATCACACCGTTAAAACGAGACACACAGGAGAGGATAGGAGATAGTGACAAAGACTGAAGGAGGCACACTGAGAGCAGAGACAAACACCAAAGAGGCACAGGGAGAGACAGAGACAGAGAGAGACAGAGAAGGAGAAAGAGAAGGGGGGAGAGGACAGAGGAAAAAAGTAGGGGACAATTGGGACTTGGGTTCTGATCTTGACCGTGTCACTTCTGGCGAATGCCTCCGGCTCCCTGGGCCTCAATTTTCTCATCTGTACAGTGGGAGAGAGGGACAGTTTTCAGAATGCCAAACCTGGTAGCCTGGGGCCACCACCTGCTCACAGATGGTTTTGTTTGACTACCACAGTGATTTGAAAAAAAAAAAAAACTGAATAACTAACATTTAAAAACCAGGAAGAATTTGGGACCAAGAATTTGGCCAGCTGGAGCTGAGCCTGGTTGCCCCAGTCACCAAGGCAGGACATTGGAGTTTGTGGCCCCTGGACCAGAAAGAAGTCTGTTGGCGCCCACCCCATCAAAGCAAAGGAGGAGAGGGGATGTAGGGAGGAGAAAAGCATGGATGATAAGGCTCTTGTTCCTCAGTCAGTCCCCAAAATCACATTGGAAGAGAACACTGCCACATCTAGTCCTGAGTACAGCCTCCATCCTGAAACACTTAAGGGGAACCCACAGTGTGCCAGGCTCCTTGGTCAGCCTCAGACACAGAAGTTAGTCAGGCCTACTTAGAGGGAACTACATTTTAGGTGAGGGAACATCAGTGAAGTCATCTCCTACCTCTAGACCATCTCAACATTAGTCTGCCTCCCCATACGATATTTCTTCAGCCTCCCATTTTATTTTATTTTAGTTATTTTTTTATTTAAAATCATTTTTAATGTTTTACATATTTTAGAAAGAGAGAGAGACAGAACGTGAGCAGGGGACAGTCAGAAAGAGAGGGAGACACAGAATCTGAAGCAGGCTCCAGGCTCTCAGCACAGAGACTGATGCAGGGCTCGAACTCACCAACTGGAAGATCATGACCCCAGCCAAAGTTGGGCACTTAACTGACTGAACCACCCAGGTGCCCCCAGCCTCACATTTTAATTGAGTACATGTTGAATGCCCCCAGCCATGCTGGGGGTCTGGAAAGAGATTCCAAAAGTGTTCAATTATCACTCCTTCCCTTGGCATTGCACCCAACTTTCTACCACATCACCACAAACTCACATCACCTGGCAAGATAAACAAAGTAGAGACTATTAGTCCCACTTTATAGACAAAGACGCAGAGGTTTGGGGAGGCAGAAGGACTTGGAACATAAGAGGTGGGAGGGAACTTTCAGATCCCCAGCTAGAGTCCTCTCCTCATTTTTAGACGAGGAAACCGAGGCCCATAGAGATGACCTGATCTGCTTCCTGACTCCCCTGCACCCCCAGAGTCAGAAAGTTGGCTGGTGTAGACTACAAACCTGAAACCTGCTTCATCTCCCAGCCAGACTCCAGGATTTGAAGACTCTCCATCCATACTGAGCATTAAATCAGACAGACAGACAGACCTATTATCTTTCACATATAAGGAAAAGGTGTAAATTGATAGAATCTCTATGGGTGGTAACCTGAAAATGTAACACATATGTACCTTCCACAAGACATCCCACAGACACCCATACCTGTGCACAAGGATGTATGCACAGACCATTTGGTGCAGCATAGTTATTAGAAGCCAGAATTGGAAACAGCCTGGATGTCTGTTCATCGTGAGGTGTCTGCTTAAATCAACTAGGACCAAACTAAAACTATGGGTATTATATTCTGACTTTGAAGAATGAGGCAGTTCCCTATGTACAGATGTGGAATAAGCTCCAGGACATATTGTTACATGAGAAAAAGCGGAGCAGAGAACAATGTGTACATCATGTGCACGCATGTGATGGCGCGGGAGATGAACTGTTATGCTCTTCCGCAGAGTGTCTCTCTGGAGGGATGGGTGAGAACAGTGCAATAGGGAACAGGGAGCTGGGGAAGCCAGTGGTCCGGGGCTTGCTTTTCATGGTCAGCCCTTAGTGCTGCTTGAATTTTCTCTCTTTGCATCATTACCTATCTACAAACCAACAAGCAGCACCAACAAAACAAAACAACAGAATGTCATCTGAGGCATAAAAGGAGTGATAAGTGTGGATGGATAGAAAAGCTGCCTGGTAGAGGGTGAGCCGGCTGGAACCCATTTGATGTGTTTCTATAATCAGGGATTTGAGTTGTCTGTTAGGAGGACAGTTCCTGGAGGGCTGGGAAGGGGATGGGAGAGGAGAGGTCTCACATTGCCCAAGGGACTAGAGAGGATGGTACAGGCATCTGATCGTCCTTTCCTCTGTTTGTCCTTTCCTCTCTTCCTTTCCTTCCCTCAGCAAATATTCATTGAGCGCCTAGAAAGTACCAGGACCTATTCTGGATCTTGGGCACTGTGTTAACTTGCGTTTCTGATGCTTTGACCTGGGGGGGGCGGGGCGTGGGGGGGTGCGGTTCTGGCTGACTCTGGGGAAAGGGCCTCTCCCAGGATTAGCCAATTCTTAGAGATGATAAGGGACTCACCTGGGAACACCTTTCATAGGCAAACTAACCAATCCAGAGCCCACACCCCCACCCCCCGAGGCTGCTGCCTCCTTGCCCTTATCACCCTAAGCCCAGTACCGGACAGCTACAGTTACAGATTGCCCCTAAACCCCAGAGCCAATGAAGTTATTCAAACCAGCCAATCCTAAACCTGTTTACCCTGCCTCCCCATTCCTTTGTTCCTTCGTTCCCTCAGGCAGAAACAACAATTAAGGCACTGGTCCACCTTCCACCTTTCCCCTACCCCCTGCTTCCTCTGCCTCCTTACTACTGGATCCTGGTGTGACCAGGATCTGGCCAAGCAAAAAGGATCCTGCTCTGGTCTCTCACTGAGCTGACAGTCCAGTCGTTATGTCGCACATATTTTTCTCACTTGCTTTTATTTTTTCTCTAACAATACAAGTGTGCTTGATTTTCAAGACTGTAATTGCTTATCAGATTAAGACAGCTATGCTTTTGAAAATGAATAATGGGATAGTTTAATGGTGAGTTTGTACATTAATTTGTAACTCCCAGTGCCTGCCCACCCACCCCTACCCCAACACACACACACACACACACACACACACACACACATCCCTTCCCCCCCCCCCCCCCCCCCAACACACCACAGACACCTTCCTACAGGAGGTCTTTTGAGTCTCAGGGTGGGTTCTGATTTTCCAGACTCTGTCTTCCCTAATTTCCCCTGTCTTCTCCCTCAAAGTCTCTTTGCTCCCTGTTCAAGGATGTCTTCTATATATTTTAGGGTCTTTTTCAACTCTGAGCTATATAGAAGGGCCTGAAGTAGGCCCATCTCAATTATGTATTAATATTTTTTACATAGTGGTTTCCTAAATTAAACTTTTTATTTTGAGATAATTGTAGATTCACATGCAGCTCTAAGAAATAATACAAAGAGGCTGTGGGTACCCTTTGCCCAACTTCTTTTAATGGTTGCCTCTTGTAAAACTATATAGTACAAAGTCACAACCAGGATACTGACATTGATACAATCCACTGATCTTATTCAGATTTCCCCAGTTTTACTTGTACTCATTTGTGAGTGTATGCACTTAGTTCTACGCAATTTTATCACACGTGTGGGTTTGAGTGTGGATATAGACTCAATTCTTTCCTTTATATTCTGTTTTTGCTGTCAAAACAATGAAGGTCTTCTTTTCCTCAAGATCATAAAAATTCCAGGAAGAAAAATCCATTTAGTGTCTGCTTTTTCTCCATAGAAACTCATTCCAGAAATCTCTCTAATCCATATTTCCCTTTACCCTTTCCATTGGAGATTTTTGACCCAACTGAGTGACAATTCCTTGATGAATCCACTGGAAACTTTTCAGTTCTCATTTCAATCACTGATTTATTTTTCTATTCAATGAATAGTTCCAGTATACACACAGGTGTCAGGCATAGGCCTGGCCACACCATGGATGCAGAAGGGCAGGGGGTGCAGGGATGTACAAGGTAAGAGACAGGTGGAAAGCAGTCAGATCTCACGGGGCTTTATTGGCTCTACAGAGTAAGGAGTTTGGAATTTATTCTCAAGGCAGTGGGGAAATAGAGGGGTTAAAGCAGGGGAGAGATGTGACCTGATTTGTTCTCTAACCATCCATCTGGCTGCTTGGTAAATTATAAGCTTATGGGGGGCAAGAGGGAAGCAGCAAAGCTAGTGAGGAACCTCCATGAAACCCTCGCTCCTTTGTGAAACTCTTCTGCCTGTCTCATCGGGTTGTTCTCTTCTGCTTTCGGGCTCTCCTTCTGCTATGCTTGGCTGTGGAGTGGGCCCCACTGAGCCCAGTGTGTGTCTGCAGTCACCCCAAGCACCATCCCCAGGCCTCCTCATCTTCACTTCACCAGGCCACATGCTGGTGCCTCCCAAATCAGCTTCTCCACAGAAAACTATGTGGCCCTCAGAAAGAAAGAGCCCCTCCCAGGGCGATCCTCTCCTGCAAGCAAGAGAAAATACAACCCAAACTGGCTCAGGCAAAATAAAAGGCGGATGTACTGGTACATGTGACCAACAACGTAAAGACCTAGGACTAGCTTCAGGGATGGCAGGATCTAGAGGCTCAAATGATGTCATTCAGAATCTGTCCTTTTTCTCCGTTTGTAATCTCCACTTTCCTCTAGATGGCTTCATTCTCTGGCTGAGTGTCCTCAAAGGTGGAGAAGTAATCATGGGCATCCCTGGGATCACACTGTCCCAGCTGAGTTACCCTAAAAGCAAAAGAGCCCTTCTCATTCCCAAAAGTCCCAGGGTTAGTTCCCATTGGCCCGGGCTGGGTCACATGCCCATTCCTGAACAGACCACTATGATTCTGATTGGCCAACGGGTCAGCCTATCTGAACAGCATGGACTCAGGGGGTCCTCCAAAGGTATATTGGGTTTCACCCACTAGAAGAAGAGGAGCTGAATGACAAGTACATAAACAACACAGGTCTCCTACGTCCCCATTGCACAGATGAGGAAACCAAGACACAGACAGAGGAGAGGGTTGCCTGAGTCCCTCAGTGAACCAGCAACAACCTCAAGACCCGTGCCCTACCCCATTTTTCCTTCACAGTGTCTGGGTCAGGGTTTTCTCTAAAGAAACTGGAAGAGGGGATGCCTGGATGGCTCAGTTGGTTAAGCCATGGACTTCGACTCAGGTCATAATCTCATGGTTTGTGGGTTCAAGCCCCACATCGGGCTCTGTGTTGTCAGCGCGGAGCCTACTTTGGATCCTCTGTCCCCTTCTTTCTCTGCCCCTCCCCCACTCTATCTCTCAAAAATAAATAAACATTAAAAAAAGAAAAGAAAAGAAACTGTAGTGGCCAAATTCTTACTGGCACACTGGGTTCTGCTTTACACTCCGTGTCCCATCCCCAGCCCCAAGAACTTGTTCTTTTCTTGTAGGCAATAAGTTGCCATTAGGAGAGTGTCATCTTTTCTGGAAACTCTAGGGAGGCCTCCCCCTAAATAACATCAAGCCCCGAATAAATGGCTCTCTACTGCAGGGATTTCAGACACCCTGACAGGAAGAGGGCTCTTTGGGTGCCAAGAGGACTCCTGGCAGCTGACTACTCTGCTTCTATTTAGGCCTCCCTTAGTCACTGCCCAGCTTCTGGCAAAGAAGCGCTAACTCAGTCCATTCCCTCCAGGACCCTTCAATTCCATACACATTCACTGAGCACCAACTCCATATGGGCAGTGTGGTAGGTGCCAAGGAATACGGCGGAAGGTAAACCTTGCATGGCTCCCTGCTGCTTATGGGATCACATCCTTAGCCTGGTATAATTCCTTTATAATCTGGGCACAATCTTGGCTCCTCTCCTGCCAGCTCCCCTTTACTCCATGTCCAGTCCCGCCCCCAACATCAACCAGTGAAACTCATTTTGCAGACATGCTGTCTAATCTCACACCTCCATGTTCTCGCCCCTCTCCTTGCCACCTGCCACTCGCGGGCCACTTATTCATTCTTCAGAGCCTACTGCAAATGCCCATTCATCTATTCATTCATTCATCTGTCCTTTTGTTAACTTAACGAACTTAAATGTACATAAACATGAGACCGAGCAGGTCATATGTTGGGTGTTAGGGTCATTGAGAGGGTCCAGATAGGAATATTGTTCTGAGGATGTTAGCGGTCTGGGAGGGAGAAGCGCGTGTCCATATAAGTTGTATTATGGCATACTGTGAGGTGGAAAGCTCTGGGGCAGGAACAGACCCAGCCTGTGGGATCAGGGATGGCTTATCACATGAGTCTTGGAGTTACACTGGATGAAAGGGCATGCCAGGAGGCTTTCCCTGACCACCCTGGCTGAAATAGGTACCCATCACACCCTCTTGTGTGACTGCATCTTGTTCCCTGCTATTTTTCAAGGTCCCGGCACATAGCTAGCACTCAGTAAAGAATTTTTAAATTAACGACTACATGAATGAACGCATTCAGCCCAGGGTGAACGAACACAGGCTGCCTGGCCCTGTCTTTCAAGCTGAGAGGGCACAAGGACAGCCTCCCCCCATCACCACATATGAGGTAGACAGCATGTTTACCAGCAGAAAGAGCAGGCAATGTGAGGAGCAGTCTTGGAGGTGCACAAAGAGAGACCCAGAGGCCAGAGCAATCAGAGGAAGCTTCCTGGAGGCAGAGGGCAGAAGCCAGGCCCTGGAGGATGGAGAGAGTCAGGACAAGCAGAATCAGAAGCAGATGAGCTCAGGCTGTTTGAGGACCTGCTTCCTCTCCCCTTCTTGAACAGAGAGAGACTCTGCGCCCCCGCTTCCCCTCCCCAGAGCAGCATGGTCCAGAGTTGAATAACACCCAGGGACTGTTGAGGCTGACCACTATGAGACACCAGGCAGAGTCTGCCTGTCTGGGCTCAGGACCAGGCCAGGCTTCCACACTTACAGTCTAGGCTGACAAGCTGAAGCCATGAGGCCCCACCAACCCAGGGCCCTGTGCCCCCGTGAGGTCTTATATCCATGCTGAGAGACCAATCGCAGGTCTGTGTGGTCTAGATGGTTTCCAAAGAGCCATTTTCTGACCAGCTGGAGTTTGCTGAGTGGAATTCGGGCTCTGGGAGGGCGCCAGGGGCTGCAGGAACACTGCCAACCCACAGGGCTGATGTGGATGCATAGGAGGGATTTCTGATGAGTGCTGTCTGATGCATTTAGCCGACACAGAACACGTGCACATGTGTGTGGGTGCCCCTGGCTGCGCACATGTCTTTGCATCTACTGCACATGCCCCTTGTATGTGTGTACATATACATAGCCCATGTTTTCATGCTGTACACACATTCATAGATTTTGCCTTGTGTGTATGTGTATACACATGGGTATTATGTATATGGTATGCACAGATTCGTGTACAACTTTGCCTCGTGTGTATGGGTGTACCTGTGTGTATACGCGTATGGGGGTCCAGGTCTGTATGGTGTGCACATGGGCATGTGTGTTTGTGCCTAGGCCTAGGTCAATGTGTACACGTGTGGCACATGTATCTGTGGCTTAGTTTGGGACAGGGCCTAGTGGTCATCTTAGGGCCCAGTTGGTCACAAGTGACCCTGTCTGCTGAGGGAACGTGGCTTGAGATCAAACGTGCTACCCATGAATAGGACATCCTCACTACCCCCTTCAAGAGTTATCTGTTTGTTCTTCCATTTTCTGTTCTCTGCTGGCTAGTCTGGTAAATTAACTTGTGTTGATATAAGAGAAGGAATCTCCTTGAGGACGGAGTCTGTGTTCATCTCCCACATGGCTTGGTGCAGGGTAGGTGCCGAGGAGAAGGTAAGTACTGGAGAGGGACAACAGATAAGAACTGAGAGGATAGGAGGGGCTCTGTCTTGATTTCAGCTCAGGTCCTGATCTCTCGGTTCGTGGGATCGAGCCCCACTTCCGGCTCTGCACTGACAACATGGAGCCTGCTTGGGATTCTCTCTCTCCCTCTCTCTGCTCCTCCCCAGCTCATGCATGTGCACTCTTTCTCTCTCTCAAAATAAATAAAACATTTTTTAAAAAATCGAGAGAATGGGGAACCATCTCCTGGGTGTCCTGAATACATTTTCTTGTTTAATTCACACAGCTCTATGAGATTGGAATCATTCTGTCTGTTTAAAGGAGCCAAGGCTCAGAGAAGGGAAGTGACTTGTTCAAAGTCACACAGCCAGGACCTTGGATTTGAACTCAGGTCTGTGTTATATACCAAAGCTTTTTCCAGTCAAAGCCATCCTTCAATCCAGAATCTGGTATCTCAAAGCCCATAATAAAGAGTGAGTCTCTGACTTTTGAAATAACATCAAGCTTATCTTGGGATCATCTCAGGAGAATATATGCTAATTCTGATGTGGATGGAAGTGCTTTGTCGGGTGGGCCAGGGTGGGGGCGGGTGATAGATGGCTTGACGCCTGTGAGCCACAGTTGCTGGATAATCAGACACATCGTCATCCATCAGGCATGCCAGAGATAACAAGCCCCCACTTCTGCCATTGCTTTTGTTATTACAAGAGAAAAATGAAAACCAACTCCAAATCACCTTGGCCATTTAGGTATATTTATCTTGCTGTCAGCCATAAGCAGGCTCTATCTCAATGTTCCGGGCTAATTAGAGCTTGTTTTCAGAATACATGGAGTCTACACCCCAAGGAGCAGGTATTAATCTGCTGTTAATACTGGGCCATGAGTCAGGGTGACAACAGGTGGAGGAGGAGGTTCCTGGCGGGTCCTGATTGAGACCTTCATTTTGGCCCAACAAGATGGCAGTCTCCTTCCTGAAAATCCAAGTATTCCTTTCCATGGCTCCATGAGAATCCACTTATGAGTCTCGAGTGGACTCCAGGATTCTTTGGCCACCCATATCCATCCTTTGATTTCCAGTAAGCAGAAGGACCCCTCTTTCCTTCTGGAGAATTGCCTTATCTCCATCCAGCACAGTCCTGATGGGATTCTAACCACACTGCCCCATTCCCAGGGCAAGGGGTCAGCCTATGGAAACTCTCTCCTTGGATTTAGACTCTTAGGTGGAGAGATGCAGAGCTGTTAGGGCAGACATTCGTTACAGCAGGCACAATAGCACTAGAATAAGATAGTGGAAAAGTCTCTGCTGCCTGGACCCTTGCAGGACTCCCTTTTTAGCCTGGAGCCTGAGACTTTGGTCTTCCTGTTGAGCAATAAATCTCCCTTTTCAGCTAATTTAGCTAAATTTGGGCTCTGTTCTTTGCAATCCTGACTGATAAGGCCTCCTCCTCTGTACTGGGGTCTCATGAGAATCTAGAGTCATAGATTCAAATCCTGGCTTTGATTTCAGGAAAGAGAGGAGGAGGGAGGGAAGGGGTTGGGAAAGGAATAATGATGACTGGAAAGGGTAAGGGGATACAGCTGGGTCAAATGGATATCAAGGACAATAAGAGAAAAAGGAATCCCAGGCAGAGGCCCAAAGGTGTACCAGAAATATTCCCTATGTGTTTATACATAATTCTCACCAAAAAACTTGAAAGCCTCCTTATTCCCATTTGTATAGGAAGCTGTTATTTTTTTCTGGTCAGCCTCTAGTCCCCTTTCTTCTTATGATAGAATCCTAGTTTTACAAAGGAGAATTATTCTCTTCTGCCTTTGGATTTGTTGGTTTGTGTAGGGCTGGCACCACCTTGGGAACCATGTGACCAAGGACTGGCCAGTCAGGGTTTGAATCTCCCCAGCCACAGGGATTGGTTCAAGGACAGCTGTATGGTCAATCCAGGCCAATGAGATTCAAACTTGAGACTTCTACTGAATTATTTACTAAGAAGTGTTCTTTTCATGCTGGGGTTGTGGGATGTAAACCCAGAACTGGCAGGGTCCATTTTTGCCACTTTACAAGAAGATTCTACTTGTGAATGATGCCACCACAGAATTAGTTGGACCAGAAGGTAGGAAGTCACTGGTTTTTCATGACAGGATAAGTTCCTTTTTTGTTTAAGTCAGTTTGGGCTGCCCTTTCTGTCACTTGCAACCTAATGACTAATAGATAAAACTCAAAGAAGAGAGGGTATCTTAGGGCTGGGCCATGTCTCGTCTCATGCTAGGGCAGGGAAGAAGCACCACAGGGCACCAAGCAGATTCCCTGGCCTTAGCCTCTGCCTTAAACTCTGAAGGCCTGTGTTCAAGTGCCAGTTCTGCTACTAATTCGGGGGGTGGGGATTGGTACATCGCATAACATCTGTAGGGGTCAGCTGTCTCTTCTAGAAAGTGAGGGTGATGATAATATAAAACTTTCAGCCAACTAATTGGTTACTACATGCTAGTCTTCATGCAAGTGTTTTCCAGCATTATTACATTATATCTGCATAAAAAGTGAATGATGTAAGCATTATTATTATTCCCATTTTATAGATGACAAAGCTGAGACCCAAAAGGTTAGGCAACTTGCCCCAGGTCACCAAGTAGAAGACCAAGTCTTTGACTCAACCCCTTACACAACCTCTTGGATGTTAAAAGTGTAGCTAGCCAGGAGGGGATAGGGTGCAGGCAGCTTTGTCTTGCCTGCTGGTTCACCAAGCACCCAGCCACTTTTTGACCTAGTCTGCATCTTCAGGGGGAGCTCCAATTCTACTTGAGTAGTATTCCTTTTTTTTTTTTTAACATTTTATTTTTTAAGTAATCTCCATACCCAATGTGGGGCTTGAACTCACAACCCTGAGATCAGGAGTCATATGCTCTCCCAACTGAGCCAACCAGGCTGGCTACTATAAGTAGTGTTCTTATAGGGAAACCACCCAAAGTCTTGTAAGCGCCTGAACAAACAAAGCAAGGTCAAGACCATTCACAAGGTCAGGATCATGGGAGTTAGGCTGGCCCCATGGACAACATCTGATCTGGACTTTCAAAAGATGGGTCATTTCCCCTGGTCTCATCTATATGTAGCCAAAGGGAGGCCAGAAAGCTTTTAAGAATAATAGTGGTTTGGGAGATGGAAGGAAGGAAGGAAGGAAGGAAGGATGGAAGGAAAAAATAAGTAAGTAAATCTATGAATGAGTAAGTAAATGAGATAGAAGCTGATTGGTTATATTAGAAAAGCTGGAGAAGAAGGGGTAGGCACTCAGTAGGTACAGCCACGGTGGGCAAGTGGAGAAGTGAAGCTAGCCAAGGGCAGGAAACCAGCTCCCTCCCTGCAGACTCACCTAGCCCTAGCCCTCATCATTTCTGATACTTTTATCAGCACTTGGCCAGGAGTCACTTGTGGGCATAGATCTAGGGCACAGATTCTAAGGGGAGAGATCACAAAGAAGGGCTGCTCTTAATTCTAGCCCACAGCTATGGCAGGAGGTGGACCAATGCCATCCATCACAAGCATCCTGGGTCTGGCCCTACCAAAGGCCGAGACCAGGCACATCTCCACAGTTACTCTGAGGGCCCAGCCGGCTACAGCAAATGAATTTTCCTTTATTGATTTTGGGGTTAGAGAGCAATTCAAGACAATCACGAATAATGCTCAGATAAGCAAGGGCTTCTGAGGGGGGAACAGGGCCACAGAAAGGACTCTGGAATTTCATAGACCTGATTTCCACTCCTAGGCCCACCACTACCTTGCTATGTGACCGTGTGCAAATAACATCACTGCTCTGAGCCTCAGGTTCCTCATCTGTATAGAGCAGGGCTAGTGAAACGTACCTCCCAGGGGTGTCATGAGGAAATGTGGAATGTGACGGGCATCATGCTTGCCTGAAACCGAGTAGGCACTTGGTAAATGACAGCTCTTTATTGTTCTGACCTTTCCCCCGAGTAGACACTTTTGTCATCAGAAACAAATATAGTTCATTTGTTTTTAATCTAAAATAACAAAAGTGTGTCTGCTTATGGTCTTGGGGGAATGTATTGGTCAGAGTCCTGCCAGGAAATAGGTAGCATCCCCAGATTGGTTAGTCTGAGGATAACTTCATGAAAAGACTGTTTACAAAGTATGAGCAGAGTGCACAAGGGATAGTGCAGTACCCAGGGAAGGTGAGAGAAGACCTGGTAGCACTTCTAAGCCCAAAGGGACAAGAGGGGACAGCAGTTAATGGGGTCCAGAGAAAGGGGGCATTGGACTGTGAGAGTCTTGACAGGAGCAATCAGTTGAGGGACCTCACAGTGGGTGAGCCTAGAGATTAAATACCACAACCTCTTTCTTCTCCCACCTTCTGATCCCCTCTGGGACTCACCACTGGCGGAACCCAACAGGAAACCAGGGGCCAAGGGAGCCATTGGTAAAGGCTGGCCTCCCAGGCCTTGAGCAGGAAGGGGGAGGGCGCAGAGTGGATCCAGAGGGTCAAACAGAGGGATCCAGCACAAGGGTTTCTGAACATCCTGTTGATAATAAACTTGAAGACCCCATCTCATAAACAGGCTCTTAAGCCCCCCTCTTCCACAGTCTAGACCTGGCCATTTGCAATTACAGCCAGCATCCCATCGTGTAGAGAGGAATGCAGCAGTGACAATGTTCTGATGAAGGATAAGCTTGGTCCTTTCTGGGACTCAGCCTGAGGGTGGGTACAGGACACTGGGGCACCGATTGCTCTGAGGGACGGGCATGGCCGGATGTCACACAGCAGCACTGAGGACAGGCTTCACACCAGAGGCGGTCTGTGATTAATGAGCCACTCAAGTCCAGTGGGTGGAGAAATTAAAAGAAATTAAAAAAAGAAAGTTTAATAAATTCTGGCTGGCGTCATGCAGAGCGAGAAACCCTCCCACGATATTATGGACAGTCATTTTTCAGTCTGTATGCAGAGAAGTCACAAATGGATTCACTGTGGCTGTCAGGATGATGGGGGCCCTTTCCAGTGCCCTTTACAAAGCCCTGATGCTTCCACTCTGGGTTTGGGATGGCAGGCTGAGTGCTGACCTGCCTCAGCCAGGTCACAGCAACCAGGCTCGTCCATGCTGGGGACAGAGGCCAGGGGCACCATCTCCTCAGATGGAATGGAATGAGCAAGGAAGGAGGGCGTGGGGAGGGTGATGGAGAAGATGTCACCCACTCATCCCACGCAGATATACACACGTGGAAACTAATAAGGGGACTCAGACACACACAAGGACACACAGAGACATGAAGAAAGATACACAAGAAGAATGTGTATCTCAACAGGGACTCATACAGACACACAGTCACATACACCAGAGAAACAGACAAATACACACAGGACACTTACAAGGACACCAAAGCCACACAGACAATATATGGGAACATACAGAGATATGAGACACACATACGGGAACACACAACAAGGATACAGGGACACATAGAGTCATAGGTACAGAGATAAACACAGTCAGAGACACACATGGGGAGCCAGACACTCACAGAGACTTATATGAAGATACAAAGACACACAGACCCACAGGAACACACAATAGGGACACATGCTGAGTCACTTACACACAAAGACACAGAGAAGGGTACACAGAAACCCCAGATATGCCCCAATATACAGAGTAACAGCCTCAGGGACACAGGTGCAACGCACACACACACACACACACACACACACACACACCCCACTCTGGAGGGGCTCTAAGAGAAGGCAAAGAGCCCTTGCTGGCAGAGGTCGGAGCTGTGTGGCCTCAGAAAAGACTCTTAACTAATCTCTCTGAGCTTCAGTGACCCCATCTAGAAAATGGGAGTCATAATCCTTACCACATCGCTGCTGTGAGGACTGAATGGGACAATGACACCAAGTGCCAAATAAGGGGTTTAATAGCAGGACACCAAATGTATGTTGGGAAAGTCCATTAACAACACAACGGACTATATTTAAACAACAACAAAAAAATGTCTAGCTGCCCAAAAGGGACTATCCCAGGGCAAGCACTTGTTGGATTACAGCCCATTAAGCAAGGGTCAAGCCCAAGTGGAACCACAATGAACTCATTGACCCCACCCCCCACTACTCTGACTCTAGGCCCAGAACTCAGAGTCTTTTGTGGTCAAGCTCCCAACCCCACCCCACCTCATCTCCACCACTCTTCCCAATCTCTCAGCCCCAATCCTACAGTTTCCCCACTTTCCCCAGACAGGCCATGTGTTCCCTGCCCCCAAGCCTTTAGCCATGCCATCTCCTCCATTGAGGGTGCCTACCCTCTCCTTCTGCACCTGCAAATCATATCCCTCCTTCTCCTACTTGAGTCCTACTTGTTGTGTAGGAAGCCGTTCCTGGCACCAGTGACCTCTCTCTGTCCTGCTCTATAAAATTATGACTTTTCCCTTCCTTCATTTACAACTGAGCCTCAGAGAGGTGAAATGACTTGCCAAGGGTCACACATCTCAAAAGCAGTAGAGCTGGGATTGGACCTCAGGTCTATTGGAGTCCAAAGCCAGTCTCTTTTTGTTACACTCTCTTAGGCCCTAGAGATCAGAGGTTGTATTTCATGCACGTTTCAATAGTTTCCAGCCCGTAAGGATTGGAATATAAGGAATACTGCAATAAACATTCTTATGTTTTAGATTGTGTCTTTGTTTTTATTTATTTATTTTTTTAATTTTTTTTTTCAACGTTTATTTATTTTTGGGACAGAGAGAGACAGAGCATGAACGGGGGAGGGGCAGAGAGAGAGGGAGACACAGAATCGGAAACAGGCTCCAGACTCTGAGCCATCAGCCCAGAGCCTGACGCGGGGCTCGAACTCCCGGACCGCGAGATCGTGACCTGGCTGAAGTCGGACGCTTAATCGACTGCGCCACCCAGGCGCCCCTAGATTGTGTCTTTAGCATGAATTCTCAGCAGTGAAATTAATGGTCAAGGTGTGTCTTAGCCTGTTTGGGCTGCTGTAAGAAAATACCACAGACTAGGTGGCTTTTAATTTTTTATTTCTTTAATGTTTATTTTTGAGAGAGAGACAGAGAAAGATAGAGCACGAGTGGGGGAGGGGCAGAGAGAGAGGGAAACACAGAATCCTAAAGCAGGCTTCAGGCTCTGAGCTGGCAGCACAAAGTCCGACATGGGGCTCGAATTCACAGACTGCAAGATCATGACCTGAGTTGAAGTCGGTCACTTAACCAACTGAGCCACCCAGGTGCCCCAGACTAGGTGGCTTTTAAATAGCAGACATTTATTTCTGACAGTTGCAGAGGCTGGATCAGGGAGCCAGGTCAGGAGAGGGCCCTCTTCCAGACTGCAGACTTCTCTCTGTGTCCTCACACTGTAAAAGGGAGCAGGGAGGTCTGTGGGGGTCTCTTTTATAAGAACATTCATGAGGGCTCCAACTTATGACCTAATCACCTCCCCAAAGGTCCACCTTATACTACCATTACATTGGGCACTAGGATTTCAACTATTAATTTGGTGGGGCATTGGGGGCAGGGGAACAAAACATTCAATCTACAGTAACTTGTATGAGCATTCATTCATCCCATAGATATTTCTCACCACTTTCACGGCTACCACTTTGTTCCATGCCATCGTTACTGCTCACATGCATGTCTACAGAGGCCTCTTACCTGGACACACTACCTCCCCACTTCTTCCTGTGGTATTTTGATTAATTGGTCCCCTTTCTTCACCCCTTCCTGCAGCCGCACACTTGCCAAGGCCTCATCACAGATCGAATGGATTTCCCTGACCCTTAACTTTGGCCTGGGCCACTGCCTTGCTTTAGCCAATGGGATAGAGCAGAAGTGGGCCCGTTTCAAGTTCCTTGGCCATTGACATGAGAACATGCCTCCGCTCACACACTGCTGGTAGATGAAGGATGAGAAACACGTGCAGCAGAGCCACCCCAACTGCAGACTACAAGAATAAGTGACCTTTGGGGCCCCTGGATGGCTCAGTCCATGAAGCATCTGACTCTTGGTTTCAGCTCAGGTCGTGATCCCAGGGTCTTGGGATCGAGCCCCACCTTGGTCTCTGTGCTAAGTGTGAAGCCTGCTTGGGATTCTCTCCCTCTCTCTCTCTCTCTCTGTCCACCCCCTGACTTGCACGCTCTCTCTCTCTAAAAAAAGAAGAGAGAGAATAAATGATTATCATTTTAAGCCACTGAGTTTGGGGGTGGTTTGTTATGCTGCACTCTTGTGGCAATAGCTGATATGACTGATATACACCCCTCTAATCTATTTTCCACACACTGCCAGACTTATCTTTTTAATCTTTTCTTTTATAATTTGTCCTTTATGTGCTGCAACCTTTTACCATTAATCTGCCTACTTACTCCAAAGCCTTGCCATTCTATGCCCCAGGAGGCCAGGAACGAACTGATGAGAGCACAGAAAGCAGAGGTGACTGATGAAGCTAAGGTATGCCCAGATCTCTTGCCAGTTCATTAGGGTTGACCACAGCCAAGGTGGCCCATGTGCATGAAGTGGAAGAAGCCCAAAACCTTCTCTAGAAGGGGGAGAGGAAGAGCCAATACCTAGCACTTGCCAGATCTCATATCTCACCATGGTCCTTACCATCCCCATTCACCCGGAAGGTAGCAGAGGCTTGCCCAGGGTTGCAAGGTGAAGAGGTGGAAGTAGTGGGATTGGAACGCCGGCCAGTCTGTTGCCAAAGCAGCTTCTGCTCTCCAAGCCTTGGCTGGCCTGACCCTGGGCTATCAGATGGAACCTCTCCCCAGGACCACCTCTTCGGCTTCTGGCTGGCCCACGGATATGGCTACTTACTGGCTGTGTGACCACAGCAAGTGACATTACCTCCCTGGACCGCTAGACGGTAAACCGTGTGCGGGCAGGGACTTTCTTTTGCTTATGGCTCCATCCTTTTACCGGAAACAGAGCCAGGAGCTTCATACGTGTTCGGTGAACGAATGAGTAAGCCAGTTCGCCTATAGTTTCATCAGAGTGACGGCATTTCTTCTGTCGAACACCGGACAGGATGGTGCTTGAATATGGAGGCGATTTTGATCACCCCTGAAAGTAGGGAGCCCTGGGAGTCAGACTGGCCTGATTCCAGCCAAACTAGCACCCAGGTAAGGTGACTCATTTGTTCCTCAGTTTCTCCTCCGTCAAATTGACCTTCCTGCATTGCCTACCATGGGGATGTGGTGGGGATTGACTGAGATGTACACATAACATGCCTGTTCGTCATATCAGTGCTCAGTAAGTGGGCCATTATTATCTGGACTAAGGGTAACTATTTAGGCTAAATGACCAGCACAAGAGAAGGTCCAGAAGCCTCCAAACCTCCTGGAGGAGAAGGTCTGGATCTTCATCCATGCTCTGCCCTATCAAAGGAGGCCGTATGAGCATCCAGGACTCTAGCTCTGGGAAGACTGGGGGGGAAAGGGATGAGAAGCAGATTTCTGGTTGTTTCGTACCTGCTCTGAATTAGGCACCTGCTGAGCTGTCCTTAGAGAGGAGGGGGGTGGAAGTGGCAGGCACTCATAATGAACACAGAGCTCATCCAGGCAGGGCCTGGCCATTGATCGTCTGGCTCTTGGCTCCCGGCTCACTCCAGCAGCAAAGGAGGAGGGAGGCAGAATGCACATGTCCCCAGGATCTGTATACAAGTGTCCAGATGTCAGCATGACCCTGGAGTGGAAATGGAGAGGTAGTGAGGGAGACGGCCAGGGGCCTCCAGCATCTGTGTTCAGTCTCAAGGGAGGGCAGCATGAGGAGAACCAGGTGAGTCTGGGCACTTTCCCTTTCCTCCAGTCCTTACGACCATCTCACACTGGAGGACTCTTACCCCTGTTGAGACTGAAGCTCAGAAGTGATTTGCCCAAGGTCACACAGCTGGAAAAAGGGTATGACTTTTAGTCTAAAACCCAAACACATAAAAATTGTCACTTTCTAGATTAGAACTTCATTTCTGTCTCAAACTCCCTTTCTTCCAGGAAGTGGAACCTTAATCTCCCTGCCCCTACGACCCAATCCCTGGGGTTCTGTGTTGCTTTTCTATTGTTGCCTAAGGAATCACCCCAAAACTCAGTGGCTTAAAATAATACCAAGATTGGTATTATTCTCTTGGATGGTTCTGGTAGCCTGCACTCAGCTAGGTGGTTCTTGCTCAGGGTCTCCTGTGCTTTGCAGTCAGGCAGTGGCTGAGGCTGGAGGTACCTAGAAGGCTCCCTCAGTCAGCAGCTGAAGCTGGCTGCGGCCTGGAACACCTACGCGTGGACACTCCGAGTCACCTGGGCTCCCCTCACAGCATTGTGGCCGGGTTCCAAGAGCAAGCGACCTAAGCAAACCGAGTCAAAGTTGTGTCACCTTTTGTGACAGCCTCAGAAGTCACAGAGCAGCCTTGTGCAATAGCCACATGTCACATTCAAGGGGAAAGAAGTAAGTCCCGAAGTCCCACCCCTCCATGAAAGGAGTGTCAACATCTCCTTGCAATACGAGCCTGTGGGATGGGAGAGCCTGTGGAAATCCTGACAATACCATCTCTCCCCTGCACGCAGCCTGCTCCTGCATGCTCTCCAGTCATTGGTCCACACTGTCTGAGACCCCCCTCCCCCAGGGCCCTCACTGCGAGATCCCCCTCCCTGGGCCTCTTGGGTCACATCTGTGTCTCTTGGAATACGGGGATCACTGTGCTGTTTCTCACACTAACCTGGAGCACCCAGGGACCCCGTGAGGCCCCCTCACAACCCAAGCCCCCATTTCTTCCACCTCTCACCAGGCTGGACAGAGTGAGACAGGGGACCTATAGCAGTGAGAGTCCAGACAGGAAACAAAGGGCTCAGCACATAGTAAATGCTGAGCGAATGTTAGCTTCTGTTCATATGATTATTAGAAGTTACTGTGAGAGCACACAGCAGGGAGAAGCTCCTTCTGCTGGAGGTATGGGAATAGTTAGGGCAAGTCTTATGGAGGAGGTGACATAGGCTGGATTTTACCAGCTGGGAAAATGAGAGAAGGGACAGTCTAGGGACAAACGACCAGAAGCGCAGAAGGTATAGGAGTGTGAGAGTCAACTGAGCTTGCAGGCTGTGAAACTTGACCGGACAGAGGCCCAAGCCTGCAGCCTGGGGCTGGTTGGGAAGGCCCCACCTGCCCAGCCATCCTGGGTGTGTGAGCACAAAGCTGGCGGGAAGGCAGGCTGGAGAAGGGGCTCTGTGCACAGGCCCACTCTGACCCTCCAGCCCAGCCTTCCCAGGACAGGCAATCCCAGCCCAGGAACCTCAGTGTATTGAAGCAATTAGACTCTCTGCCGACCTATCTTCCAGCTTTGAAGCCCCTTCCCTTCTGGCTGGGTGGGGGTGGACCGCACAGGATGTGCTCAGTGCCTTCCCAGGATAACGGAGTCAATTAGAGGCTTTGCCAGGAGGTAGCGGAGCATGTAATAACTCTTGTTGTTTCATCACGGGCACTGTGTTTAATTTAGATAAGTTTGCTGCTTGGCAAAGGAGAAAACTGCAGTCCTAGGGGTTGGCGAGAGGGGTGTCTGTTTGGATTTCCAACCGAGTCCCACCATCTGGGCTCAGTGCACCCCCTGCCCATCGCCACCTCCTGTCACCCCCTGGCACCTTCTGCAGACTGGGGCTCCTCGGACTCCCTGAGATTCTGACCCAGTGGGTCTGAGTGGGCCCCAGGTGATTCTGAGGCAGGTTACTCAGGAACATACTCAAAAACCCCTGCTGGGTTAGGGCGAGGTCACAAAGGACCTTGAATGTCACTTAAAGAAGTTCAAACGACTCTAGTCTACTTGTTTTGTAGTGGCTAGGGCAAGATTTACTTTGAAAGGAGGGGTTTGAAGCCAGAGCTAACCAACCCCAGAGTTTGATTTGACAAAACTCATTTGTTCTTCAGATAAATGTTCATCAGCACCCCACTCAGGGCCACAACTTACTCTGAGGACCCTGAGGTGGGAAAAACCACTCCAGTCTGGCTGTGGGTGGCAGGGAAACAGACATGGTAATGGGAACTTGAAGAACCTGAACTGTCACAGCGCCACCACAGCCTGAGGAATGCAAGGATTAACTCTGCTTCCCAGAGGTGGAGGCTTTGGGGCTGGGTCTTAAGGAGTGAATAGGAGTTTGCCAGGCAAAGCCAGCAGGAGGGGCAGGATGGAATGGAGGGAGGCAGTTTGGACTTTCTTCTTTTCCCACAGGGTCTGGTTTATTTCAGTATGATGGCTTGCCTCATGCCCCTGCCTCACAGACCCCCATGGTGGCTCAGGTGACCTGGTTTCTCCTGGCTCCCTGTACTCAACGCACTGACCATCTCTAAGACCCACACCCCACCACCAACACATACACACATCCAGAGGCCGGCTGCCTTGAGTCATCTGGCAGAGTGGGAACATCAGGGTGACAGCCTTCCTTATCGTCACACAGTTAAGGGTTCCAGCTACTGCACAACCCTGGGAAGGGTCTTCTTTTTATTCTTTGGGCTTTACAATTTTTTTTTTCCATCTCTGGGTCTATTATTCTCACATTTAATTAATGTTCCATTTGACTAATAGGATATAACAAAAGCAGCTGGGGTCACCCAGAGGCTGGGGGCTGGGATAATTGCACATCTTGCGAAGGAGGGGGAGAGAGCCTTTAGGGGCTAGCAGCCTTGGGGTGGGGGTGGTTAGAGGTGGACGAGGGCTCCTCCGCACTGCTTGAGAGGAACCCAGCAGAGTGAGCCCACCCCACTTCTGTACCTTTGTCCTGGCTGTTCCCTTCTTGGGGGGCTGCTCTCTGCCCCTCTTCAAAGTCCCACTGCCTCCACTGTCTCTTCATCTCTCCAGCTCCCAGGAAAGCTGGGGCAGTAGTTCTCAAATTCAGCAGTGGTGAGAGACACCTGAGGCCTGTGTGTCAAAATGCTGGCTCCTGGCCCCTCTCCAGGAAGTTGGTGAGTGAAAGCCCAGGAATCTTCATTTCAGCACGGCTCATCCTAGTGCTTCTGATACAGGCTGAATTCAGACAAACTTTGGGAAATCATGATTTGGACAACAAACTGCATTCCCTTCTTTTATAAAGGAGAATAATCAGAGTACCACCCCAC
This sequence comes from Prionailurus bengalensis, assembly GCF_016509475.1. Classification (NCBI taxonomy): domain Eukaryota; kingdom Metazoa; phylum Chordata; class Mammalia; order Carnivora; family Felidae; genus Prionailurus; species Prionailurus bengalensis. The sequence goes on along the minus strand of NC_057348.1, from coordinate 54,566,465 downwards.
AGCACCATAAGGATCTGGATCAGGCCCACCCACCGGAAGCACTCAGTAAACAGCTGCCAAGGTCATTGTCACAGGCTCCACAGGGATGGTGTCTGTGTGTTCCCCTGCTGTCCCCAATCCCCCACACAGTGTGGGTGATCAATAAGCAATTGAAGAATGGTTTTCTTTGGGCAGCTCCAGGAGGCAGAGAGGGAAGGAGAGCAGCTGAAAATTATTAATTCACCCTCCTATACTGTTTGAATGTTTGAACATGAACCATGAACACATACCACTTTCACAATTTTAAAAACTTGTGTTTTCTGGTAAATGACTAAAAAACCTTCTTGAGGCTTTGTATGAAGAACGTATTCTCTTCATAAGGGTTTTGAATTACTAAGATCCAAGTGCAAAAATCTAGTTCCATATGGCCTGTGGATGCCTGAAATGCCCTGGGAGTTTCTTTAAATGCAGTTTCATGGGCCCCGCCCTGGGTCTCTGAATCACAATTTCTGGGGCTGGCACCAGCCTTGCTAACAAGCTCCCCCACCATCATGCTCTGTAAGTGGGAGAATCCCTGGAGAGCACTGGAAGCAGGTAGCTGACACCCTGAGGGCAGAGACATCTTTGTACTTGCCTCAGTCCCCACCACCAATCTACGCGTGTGGGAACGCAGAAAAGACTTCCTTGATGGATTAAAAGGGCACTGAGACCCAGAGAGGGGCAGTGAATTCCCCTAAGCCACACAGCAAGCAAGTGAGAGACAGCAGAGGGGGGCTGGTTAAGAGCTTCGGTTTGGAGCCAGACATGTCCTGTTAAAACAAAACAAAACAAAACAAAAAACAGCTGTTTCCTTGATCAGCTGTGTGGCCTTGGACAACTACCTTCACCTCCCACAGCCCAATTGGCCCCTTCATAAAATGGGGCTATTCATTCCTATCGCAGTGAGTGGGAGTGTAATAAAAGTAGGCATGTAAAGGTGCTTAGCATCACACCTGCTCGGTTGCACTACATGGAAACCGCTACTGTTGGAATCGGTATCATACTTGTCAACATCCTTATGACTGAGAGGCCGCACACAGCAGGGGCTAAACACCCAGGCCCTGGAATCACTGGCTCATGTATGATGAGAGGGAACTTGGACAAGGCCCCACCATATGGAGCCTCGGTTGCCTCATCTGTAAAATGGAAACCAGGATGATACCCATAATACCTACCTCATAGGGATGCTGGGAGTTGGTATTTGTAAAGCTCTTAGGACTGCACCTGGCACAGAGTGAGCTCTAAGTGCATGTTGGCTGTTATTATCAGCAGCTTGGACTGGAAGCCTGCTGCACCCCGGGGATGAAGCGTGCCTGCTTGCTTCACTCCTCATCCCCAGTGCCTCTGGAAGTCCCGATAAAAGCTGTCTCCATAATGAATGTACCTCTCAGCCAAGCACGGCTGTAGCCACACTGCTCTGACGAACGAGGCCTTGGCGGCAGCACCAACATCCACACAATTAAGCAGCTCAACTGCACGGGGCAGGTGGATGACAGCCACCCGATATCGATTTCCTGGTGGGACCACAGCCCAGGCCAGGCAGGAGCCTCTGCTGAGATCGAAGCCAGCATGCAGGACCAGAGCCAGGGGGAGGGGGCCAGGGCTGAAAACTCCCAGGCCAGGGTGTCCTGGGGGACTGGGCTAAGCACCCCTCCCTCCAGAATGGCAACATATGTGCCATGTTTCATGATGATGTTGATGTAACACAGGCAGCTGACATTTAATAAGCATTTAGAGAGTATCATTTACTATTCAACCTTAGTTATAATGATGTCCTGTTTTATAGACAAGGAAACTAAGACCCAGAGAGGCAGAGGTTCTGACCCATGGTGCTCAGGCTGGGATTCAAGCCTAAGTCTGTCTGATTGCAAAATCTGCCTGTTAACCACCACCAGATTGCCTCCCATTTATTACTTGGGTAAGTTTTTTTTGTTGGGCCTCAGTTTCCCTATCTGCAGAATGATCATGGAGGACTGGATTGGATGGCCTCAAAGGGCTCACTCTGCATTTTTGTCTGTAGTCAATTAATTCTCCTGGGGGCTTTTGGAATCAGCTGGGAAGGATGAGTAGGGGCCAATCTGTGAGTTGAGAAAGAACCTTGCTGCTCCTCAGACAGTCTGTCACACCCACCATGGCCCAATCTAACATTTCTGAAGCTCTTACCATGTGTCAGGCACTGTTCTAAGAATATGAATCATTGTAATCCCCACCTCTCCCTAAGGTAGGCACTCTACAACTCCTATTTTCCAAATGAGGAAACGGAGGCTTAGAAAGGTCAAACAACTTGTCTGTCTAGATGCTGTGGGTGCCCCACCCAGGTCCCCCTTACTAGCTGATGCACCCATCCCTAGCTTCTGTGAATCTTCACTGCTAAAGAGCACAGCTTCCCCTTCTCCTGACAATTACCGTTGGCCAATGGGAGCTATCCCATCCCCAAAGCCCTCAGGGACAACGCTCAAAAAGTGATTGTCTGAAGTATAGGTACAAAAGCCTGGCCCATTGCCACAAGGAACCTATTATGGGTTAAACCGTGTCCCCTAAAAAAGATATGTTAAAGTCCTAAACCCTAGTATCTCTGGATGTGACCTTATTTGGAAATAGGGTCACTGCAGATGTAATCAGTTAAATGAAGCCATCGTGGAACAGGGTACACTCAATCCAATACGATTCGTGTGCTTATAAGAAGGGGGAGAGAGACATGAGACCAAGACTCACAGGGAGATGGCCATGTGACAATGGAGTGATGCATCTACAAGCCCAGGAACGCCAAGGATTGCTGGCCACCAAGAGAAGCAAGAAGAAGCAAGGAAGGATCTCCTACACACACACACACACACACACACACACACACACACAAATTTCAGAGGGAGCATGCCTCTGCTGACACCTTGCTCCAGGACTTCTGGCCTCCAGAACTGTGAGACAATAAACTTCTGTTGCTTAAGCCACCCTGTTTGTGGCACTTGGTTACGGCTGCCCTAAGAAAGGAATACAGAGTGTCTGGGACACCCTTGACAAAAGATGGGACAACTCCATGGTGTTAGTCATGTTTCAGAGTGTCTCTCTCCCCTGGCCCAGGATGAGAGTGAAGTTAAACTGCTATCACCCCCACAGCTCTGCCCAACTTCTTCCTGTCCTAGTCTGCTCCCCTCAGTCCCTTGTAGATTCCTCCTGAGAGCTCATTCTCAATAAACCATGTATCCAAGAACCCCCCACGCAGGCTCTGCTTCACGGAATCTAACATGATTCAAGGTCACCCAAATGGCAAGTGACAGATTGGGGATCTGAACCCAAGCAGTCTCGCTGGAGAGCCAAAGCTTTAGAGAACCACAATGCTCTGCCTCTGAAAAGAACAGGGTAAGGTGCCTGGTGGCATTGCCATCTCTGATATGACCCCAGCCTTGAGAGGTGCCCACGCCTGGAACCTCCCTGCTTCTAGAAAGGGACTCTGGTTCTCTGTGGGGGGGGACCCTCTCTCTCACAGTGAGCTCGCACTTCCCGAAGCCTGACTCCACTTTCTAGCTCCTGGGGTAGGCACATAGCCTGGGCTTGGCCAATCAGAGCACCCCACCCCCCTCTCCACATAGTGATTGGCTTAGGGACAGGCACGTGACCCAAGACCATCCAATGAACTTCAACCTCAGGACTACCGTTGAACTGTCAGGAATAACTTCCTTTGCTTCCCTGACGCTGCACACTGGGCAGGAGCAAGCTTGGAAATGCTGGTGGCTTTCGTGCCACTAGATGGAAGCAGGGCTTAAATGTCTTTACATAAGACATTGGGAGTCTTATTGTAAAGACTCACAAGAGCACACACAATCTAGCCCTGATACTCTGTCTTCTTCTAGCTCCTCACCAGTTTTTCTCCAGCACGCTGCCCCCTGCTCCCACCTCGGCACCATTGTACCTGCTATTCTTCCAGCTAGACAGTCCCTGGAGAGGTTCATAGCTCGTTCCCTGTGTTTACTCCAGCCTCAGCTCAGATGTCACCACCTTAAAGAGGCCTTCCAAGCTAAAATAGCAGCTCCATCACTCACTATCCCCTTACCCAGCTTGATCTTTCATCACAAGGTTCTCTCATTACTCACACTATTTATTACCATGAATAAGACTTCTCGGTCCTAGCTTGGTTGTTATCTTCATCCTGAATAATAAGCATGCATTGAGCACCTACTAGATACTGGGCCCTACTGATGGCCAGCGATATAATCATAGTCACAATACTTGTGTCCTTCCACTACTTTCACAACTGAAGTCTCTGGCCCTCTCCAATATGTATGCTCCCTTCTAAAAATAATCAAATTCAGATTAGAGAAGCTGCAATGTCCACGGAATAAAAGAAGGCCCTGTCTGGCTTTAGCTGAAAGGCCATGTGTTTGCAACTCCTGCCCAGGTTGCTCCCTGCGGGGAAGGGAATTCTCAGCTCTTCAGCAACTTCAGTGTGCCAAGGTCTGTGCTGGGCCCTTCACACATGCCACAAGGACTGTGACGCCCATTTCACAGCTGAGAAAACTGAGGTGCTAAATAGTGACAGGCTTTGCACAGAGTCACAGAATTAGGATGTGGTGAAGCCAGATTGCTGCCCTGGTGGATCTTCACCTGAAGGACCTACTTTCCTGCGCTGTGAAATGGGAGGATAGACGTGCCAACTGTAAAGTCCTGTGCACACAATGGGTGTGATTTGACTCTAAGATTTAGGGAGAAGGATTGAGATGGCCCGGAGGTTTTGAGGATGGAGAGGCATAAGGCAGACATGGGGCTGTAGGATGTGGCAAGAGTGGGAGCCTCTCCCTGCTCATCCAGGAAAAGCTTCAGAAAGTCATAACCAGAGGGGCAGGCAGCAGTGGTAGGTGAGGGGTCTGGGCCAGCAGGATATGAGCAAGGGTGGGGTGGCTCCTGAGGAAATGAAAAAGCCCAGAGATGGAGCTGATGGTACGGAAATGAAAGGGTGATGCAGGGATCTTTGGGGATGTGACAGTCACCCACCAAGTGGTGGCGGGGCATTGACAGTCCCTGGGCACAGGTGGGCCTGTCCAAGTCCCTGGAAACAGACAGTGATACCATCATGCTCCTAAATCGTCTCTCACAGAGAGTAAAGGTTAGTTTCCGTCCCCATTGCTGTATCCAAACTCTCCCACATGAACACCACCATCTCACACCTTGAGGCCTTCCCCAACCACCTAGCTGGCCTTCTGTCTCCTCTGCTCCCAACAGTCTGTTTTCTATAGGCACCAGAGTGGTCTAATAAAGGGTAAAACAGATCCTGTCACTCTGTGAAAACCTTCCCGTGATTTCTGGTTACCCTTAGAGTAACAGGCAGACTCCCACCAACCTGTTCCAGTCCTCTGTATGGCCTTTCCTTCTAGCTGGTATCTTCTTGTTGACTTGTTTGGTGGTAATTGTCTACCTTTCTTGGCAAGCTTCAGGACAAGGTTGGCTTTGGCACAGGCATAACCCCTGGCACATAGCAGGTTCTAATATTGGCTGACCACTCCTCTTGTAGTCTGTCTCTGGAAAGGCGCCTCTATCCTAACAACTGCTCAGGCAAAAACTTTGGGGTCATTCTTGGCTCCTTACTTTCTCACACCCAACGACCAATCCATCAGCAAATCCTACTGGCTCATCCTTCAAAATGTATTTAGAATCCTACCCTTTTCCCCACCATCACCCTGGTCCAGCCACCATTGCCTCTCACCCAGTCAACTGCAAGAGCCCCCCTCCCCCACTGGCCTCCCTGTTTCCACCCTTGTTCCCAATGATCTATTTTCTACCTGGCTGCCAGATAGTTCTTTTAAAGCTAAAGTCAGATCACACATCAGAGTAATGGCCAAAGTCCTTATGGTGGCTCATAAGGTCCTGCACTACTTGCCTCTGTCTCCACTGCTCCTTTGACCTGCCCTCCTATCATGCTCTCTTTGTTCTTCAAAAACAACAACCTCATTTCTGCCTCAGGGCCTTTGCACATGCTATTCTCTTTGCCTAGGATTCTCATGCGGGGATCTCTGCTCCGCTAGCTCCTCACCACCTTCACCACCTCTCTGCTCAAATGTTCTTCCCTCAGACCAAGCTGTATGGAATATCACACACACACACACACACACACACACACACACACTCTCTCTCTCTCTCTCTCTCTCTCTCTCACACACACACACACCCTCCAATCACTCTTTCTTTACCTTTCTTTATTTTTCTTCATGGCTTTTAATCATCACTAGACTCATTACGTATTTAGCTGTCTCTTCGTTTTCATCCATCTCTCCCACCAGATTATGACCTCCAGGAAGGCAAAGACTTTATCTCTTTTGTTCATTGCTATGCCCTTAGCTTCTGGCACAGTGCCTCATACACGTAGATGGCACCAACAAGGTATTACATGAATGAGTTCAGGCTGCAGCTGTCTCGGTAAGGCACACTGGCGGTCTGGGCCAAGATGGAAGCTGTAGACATGGCTTCAAAGCAACCACTCACACATTCACATTTAGTAAGCAGAACAAAGAAATAAACAGAGAGCAAAAAGAAGCCTCATGCCTTTCCCCTCCCTGCCCCACAATTTCTGATATACCACCCTCAGGTGAGGGCCTGGTACAGAGAGCCGTCTTCTTTTTGTCTACCCCACACTCATTGTCCCATCTTCTGAGAAGACCACACCCTCCCCCAATATCAGTCCAGGGGGGTTGGGTGGACAGATCCACCCCTCATAACAGAGCCTGCCCATGACTCAGACCACGTCAATCAGAGTTGTAGGAGCTAGTCTCTGGGTGGGCATATGACACCGTCCAGGTCAATCAGAATCATCCCCAGGACATCTGGTGGAATTATTGCTAATGAAGGGAGTTTTCTCTTTGCCTGGTGGCAGCTAGGATGGTTTATAGAGGGTGTGCCCTGAGCTGTTGGTAGCCACTTGCCACTGGGAGAAGGGAGCTTACCTGGGAATAGAACCTCCAGAGAGAGGCAGATGTGCAATGACATCATTTGAGTTCCTAGATGCAGCCATGCCTGAAGGTTTCCTTTTCCTGGACTTTTTAGTTATGTGAGAGAATACTTTTCTTTTTCTTAAGTCAGTTTGTGATGGGTTTCTGTCACTTATCTTCATGAATCGTGAATAAAACAATAGCTTGAGGTATTTCAAAATTTCAGTCATTGTCATACTGCCTCGGGCCAGTCTACACCCCTGTACAAACTAATTCTTCCCTCCATGTCTTTGCTCAAGCCATGCCTCCCTCCTAGAGGGCCCTTCTTTACTGCCTGTGTTTAAAGGTCTGGCTCAAGAGTCTCCTTTTCTGGATGCCTTCTCTGATCACACACACTACGACGTCTCCCTCTCAGAGTCAAGCACAGTCCCCTGCCCCTCGTCCTCCACCTTCTCTCAGCTTCCTGCCCCTTCTCAGCTCCAAGCATCCCTAAGCCTCTCTGGCCTCCCAGGTCCTAGCCGAGGACCGGTCCTGGGCCTGACTCAGGTCAACTTTGTACCTCTGCTCCCCCCTGGTGGTAAAAATCAGGATTGCACTTAAACTTGCTGCCCTTCAAGTCAGGCTCCTGAGAGGGAGGAGCAAATGCCTACTCTCACCTGGGGTTGCCACGCACAGCGTCCCGTGCTTTTTATTGGCTAAATCTGGCAACCCTAACCCACCTTCTGGTATCCTTTTTATAGAAGCTTAGGTTTTTAAGACAGGTCTTTGGAGCTACTCAGGCTGAGCCCCGATGGGGATAGGAGATCTCTAAAGGGGGTGGCCACAACTTTGCCCAGCCAATCACAGCCACAAAAGAAAAAAGGACTTATTTCTCAAAAGAGGCCAAAAATCTTGTTTTACATAAAATTTCCTGATTTCTACAGGTTGGCAACTAATTCAAAGTTCATATATCACTATGCAGGTCAAATAAAAACATGTCTGAGAGCCAGATTCCCCAGGAAAGCAACAGCCTGCTTTTGATCTCTGGGGCTACGTCTCCCATTTCATAGACCAAGAAAGTGAGGCCCAGATAAAGGAATGGGACCGCTTGGTCACAAGGCTGGTAAGTGGTATTTTGGGGCTGAACACCAGGTCTCTAGGATCCCAACCCAGTGCTTGAGTCTTTGCACAACACTCTGAAGCTTCTTCCGCTTCCATTTTCTACAGAGCAAATTCCCGCTGAGGCTTCACCCTCCGGCTTCTCTGTGTCCCCCAGCCCAGAAGCCAGGCCCTCCTCCTCTCCAGAATTAGTTCTTCACCTCAGTTGGCCCCTCACCGTCATCTTCCTCAATGCACTCCCCTCCTCAGGCTCCTCCTTGCAGTCCCACAACAGACTCAGGCCTCCTCAATTCTAAAATCAGCCTCCCCCGAAATCTACTCCCTTGCTCACAATTTTTAGCAATTTGGGCTCATAGTAGCTCATGGCTTAGGGGCAGAGAAAAGTTGCTGTAATTGAGCAACCCAGGGAACTCTGGAGGCACCAAAAAGGGAGCAGGGAATCAGGGAAGGCTTCCTGGAGGAGGGGGTATTTAGTGTTGGAGATGCCTAGGGATGCGTAGTGTTGGAGAAAGAACAGATGTTTCCAAGGTGAAGAGAGGGATGGGGGTTGGTGTGGGAAAAATAGAGGAGAAAGAGGGGCAAAGTCAGTGTGAGTAGTGACGTGTCTATACTGGGAGGGGGTTATGGGTTGAATTGTGTCCCCCACCCCAAATTCATATGTTGCAGTCCTAATCCCCAGTACCTCAGAATGTGATCTGATTGGGAAGTAAGGTCGTTGCAGGTGTAATTAGTAGAGATGAGGTCATGCTGGAGTAGGGCGGGCCTCTAATCCAGTATAACTGGGGTCTTGACAAAGAGGGGAAATTTGAACATAGACACACGCCTATAGATAGGACGCCATGTAAAGAGGAGGTAGAGATTGGAGCGATGTTTCTATATACCAAGGAACACCAAAGATTGCCAGCAAACCACCAGAAGCTAAGAGAGAGGCCTGGAACATGTCCTTTCCTCATGGAAGGAACCAACTCTGCCAACACCTCAACCTGAGACCTCCAGCCTCCAGATCTGTGAGGGAATAAATCTGTGTTGTTTAAACCACTCAGTCTGTGGTACTTCGTTACAGCAGTCCCGGCTGCACCGGGAACTCGAAGTCCAGGTTTGCATTTGGGATAACTGACGTCTCCAAGTTCTACACCAGAACATGGTAGCGTGGGGAAAGTCAGCCCCTGGCTTGTTGCCCATCTGCTTCCTCTTTCCAACCCCTGGCTTCATCCTAGACTGCTCACATATGAACGCCTGCACTTGGCCACCCCTCACATTTAGAGGTGCACACACCAGAGGCACAATCTGCCCTGGGGAGCGTGACCTGGGGAAGCAGCCTGCACAGGCCCTGGAACACTGGGACAGAGATTGTCAGATCCTGAATATCTGTGGTATGATCTAGAAGGGAATGGGGTATGTACTCCGGGAGGGCACGTCCCCTTGGCCCTGCAAACTCCCTGCCCCGTGGGGAGAGGAGCACCCAGCGTGGGTTCCAGTGTGGAGCCTTCTAAGGCACAAGGCACAGGTGTAAAAGCAGGACAGGGGAAACCATCGGGTCAGGATGACTGGGTGGGATTGAGGCAGAGTTTCCAAGCACAGTGAGCCCTGATTGTGAAGATAAGCATACGTCAAATCAAAAAGACTGAACATGCCAAGTGTTGGCAAGAACATGAAGCCCTTGGAACCCTCCTAGGCTGCTAGAGGGAGTGCGAAATACAAACCACCGCCACTTTTCCTCTTTTCGTTTTACGCGAAAGGCAAGCCTACGCTCATTCTACTGCAGACGGACACCAAAGAGAAATGAGGACTTAGGGCTACCAAAGGCTTGCACAGAAAGTTTGTGACAGACTTCTTTATAATTGCCAAAAGCTGGAAGCGGCCCATTCTCCATCTACCTGTGAGCGAATAAGGAAGTTGCTATCAATTCATACAGCAGTAAGATCGTACAAGCAAATGGCATAAATGAAGCTCAGAATCACACTGGGCAAAAGAAGCCAGGGGCGTCCAAGTGGCTCAGCCAGTTAAGTGTCCGACTTCAGCTCAAGTCATACTATCACAGCTCACGAGTTAAAGCCCCGCATCGGGATCTTCCGTCTCCTTCTCTCTCTGCCCCTCCCCTGCTCTCGCTCTCTCTCTCTCTCTCTCTCTCTCTCTCTCTCTCAAAAATAAATATAAAAAAATAAAGAAGCCAGAAATAAAGGACTATATGTTGTGTGATCCCATTCATGTGAAATTCCAGAAGGGTCCTAATTTACAGCAATAAAGGACAGAATAGTGTTGGGGGAAAGGGGGTCAGAATTGACTGGGAGGGGACATGAGGGAACCTGCTGGGAGGCTGGAAATGGTCTAGAGCCTGATGTGGGTGGCACCTCAAGGGTAGATACAAATATAAGAATCCGCCATGCTATAGGGAAGGGGAGAGTGAGCTCAGACTGGGGATTCTAAAAGTCCAGGAGGCCACCCAGGTGGAAGCACCCAGGAAGCACCTGGATAGATGGGTATGAAGCCCAGGAGAGAAGTCAGCGATGGGGAGAGGGATCTGGGCACCGTGTGCTCATCAGATGTCACAAACAGGCAGCCCATGGGCCAAACTTAGCATACAGACAGGTATCATTTGATCTGCACAATGTTTTCAAAAACTAAATTTAAACTAATTTTAAACAGTGGGAAATTTCACTTTAAAAATCCAATTTTCTAGCTTCCTTTGAATAATCAGACAATCGGGCAATGCTGGGATGCTTTCCCATTGATAAAAACCAAGTGGAGATAATTAACCAATTCACTGCTCTCCAGTGACACCTCCCCCTCCAGGCGCCACCACTCTCTGTTGCCTCACAGCCCACCCACGTCAATCTGTAGGTGCACATTCGTGTATTCATGCATTCAACAAATCCTTACTGTCTTCCAAGCGCTGGTAAACGAAACACACAGGGATAGTGATCCCTGAGTCATAAAGCTTAGATTATGTGGGAGGAGACAAGACGATAAGCAAATAAGGAAAAGATGCCATGTAGGGGAGCCTGGCAGGCTCAGTCGGTTGAGCGTCCGGCCCTTCATTTATGTTCAAGTCATGATCTCACCATTTATGAGACCGCTGACCCCTGACAGCTCAGAGCCTACTTAGGATTCTCTCTCTCCCTTCTCTCTCTCTCCCTCTCCCCCGCTCACACATGTGCGTGCACTCTCTCCCTTTTAAAATAAATAAACATTAAAGAAAAAAAGATACCATGTAGCAGCTGGCAGGCACAAGAGAAAAATAAAGCAGGAGAGGGGCACTGGGGTTGCCTGGGTGGAGATGAGCTCTTAGGTTTGGATACGGTGGTCAGACACAACCCCACTGAAGAGAGAACATTGAGCAAAGACCTGAAGGAGCTGAGCAAGCAAACAGTGTGGATATGGAAGGAAGAAAGTTCCAGGCAGAGGGAAAAGCTGTGCAAAGGCCCTGGGTGAGGGTACGCCTCACAAGTTAGAGGGGTAGTGAGGAGGCCAGCATGGAGGGAGGAATGAGGCGGGAGAGGGAGGAGATGACCATGAGCCAGCTCATATAGGGCTTTCAGGACTGCAGTAGGGGTTTGGCCTTTACTCTGGGGGAGGGGTGCCCACAGGAGGTGCTGAGCGGAGGCCTGAGGTGACCTGACTTAGGGTTTCACAGGATGCACTTTGTACTACATGAGGAGAAGACTCTACAGGGAGGAGTGAAGGGACAGCAGAAGCAAGGACCCCAAGGAGAGTCTTTTTTCCCCTTGTCCCCCCATCTTTTTAATTGTGCTAAAATATGCCTAACATAAAATTTCACATTTTCACCATTTTTAAGTGTACAGTCCCATTAAGTACATTCACCAAGCAGCCATCACCACTATTTCCGGAACTTTCATTACCCCAAACAAAAACTCTGTACCCATTAAGCAATAACTCCTGCCCCTACTTCTTGGTAACCTCTAATTTGCTTGCTGTGTCTATGAATTTATCTATGATAGTTATTTCATAATAGTGGAATCATACAATATTTGTCCTTTTGTATCTGGCTTATTTTACTCAGTACGTTTTCAAGGTTCATCCATGCTGTAACGTGTATCAGCACTTTATTCCTTTTTATGGCTAATCGTCCACATTTTCTCCATGCATCTGTTAGTAGACATTTAGGTTGTTTCTATCTTTTTTTTTTTTAATATTTATTTATTTATTTATTTATTTAAAATTATTTTTATTTTAAGGGTTTATCTGTTTGTCTGTTTTGAGAGAGACAGAGAGTGATCAGGGGAGGGACAGAGAGAGAGAGGGAGAGAGAGAGAATCCCAAGAAGGTCCCGTACTCAGCAAGGAGCCTGATGTAGGACTTGAAATGACAAAACTGTGAGATCCTGACCTGATCCTGACTGAGCCACCCAGGTGCTTCTATCTTTCAACTATTGTGAATAATGCTGCCATAAAGACTGATGTAGGTATCTCTTTGATTCCCTGTTTTCAATTCTTTCATTTATACCCAAAAGTGGAATTGTTGGATCACATGATAATTCTTTATTTAATGTTTTGAGGAACCACCGACCTGTCTTCCATAGTGGCTGCACCATTTTACATTCCCGCCAGCAGTGGATGAGGGTTCCAATTTTTCCACATCCTCCCCAGCTCATATTTTGTTGTTCTTGTTAGCTGGTGTTTGATAATAGCCACACTAGTGGGTGCGAAGCAGTGTCTCATTGTGCTTTTGATTCGTATTTCCCTCGTGACTAATGATGTTGAGTATCTCTTCATGTTCTTCTTGGACATTTGTGTATCTTTCATGGAGAAATCTCAGGGAGGAATCTTTTCCAGTTGAAAGATGATATTGCTCAGACCAGAGTAAGAACAGGAAACATAGTGTGAAGTGATCAGATTCCAGGTATCTTTTGAAGAGGAAGCAGACAGGGTTTGCGGCATGGGAGAAAGAGAAGTCGAGGACTTCTCCGAGTGGTGCCCATATTTTTTGCCTGAGCAGTTGCTGAGATGGGGAAGGCTTCAGCAGAGACCGTCTTCAAGGGAGGGAGAAGGGTTTGGTTGAATTGGGACAACCCTGGAAACTGAGGATTGAAGCCCAGAAAGGAATTTAGTACTTCAAGAAAGTGGGTAGAGGGATAAAAAGAGAGTTTCCTATATTTTGCCACTACACTGTTTTTTAAGGTCCTCTATGGACACAGCTTCACTGTATCAATTCCTGATCAATTCCTCTGCCCCAGTCCCATTCCTGGTTTGTCACCTGAGGGGTGATAGGGGCTGTTCCTGAAGCTGCAGATCCATCTATGGACAGTAGGTGGCACTGCAGGGCCAGAAATAGCCAGAACCCTGCTGGCTCAGTAGACTGTGGACCAGGGACCAAGAATTGGGAATTTTCAAATCACTGCATCATGTAAAAGTACAATTCTAGAATCTCAGCACCAGCAGATTCGAAGATTCAAGACAGAAAATGCCACACCTGAGCCTTGTGAAGGGGAAATCCCAGTGGGTAGCTGGTTCCAAGAGATATTTACTTCCGCGATATATACCTAAACACATTCAGTGCCAGTTAACGTTTATTCATTGAACACCTACCGACGTGTCACGTGTCACTCGCTGCGTTAGATGCTGTGGATTCAGGGGTGACACTTCGTTCCTGCCTCAGAGAAGTTTCAAGGAAAAAACAACAAACAAAAGGAATAATATGGATTGTATTGTCAAGGAAATACACAGGATTATGTGATGGAAAGATTAATTTAACTGTGGGAGAGAATTAAGGGAGGAGATGAGGTTTGGGTAAAGACCTGAAGGAGGAGGAACGCAGAAACCCTTTCCAGATAAGTAGCCCCAGGATTGAGAGGGGACCTCTCTCCAGGTTTCCGTGGTCACACAGCTGACCACTCCCAGTAGCACTATTTAAAGTCAGGTCTGTCCAGGGGCGCCTGGGTGGCGCAGTCGGTTAAGCGTCCGACTTCAGCCAGGTCACGATCTCGCGGTCCGTGAGTTCGAGCCCCGCGTCAGGCTCTGGGCTGATGGCTCAGAGCCTGGAGCCTGTTTCCGATTCTGTGTCTCCCTCTCTCTCTGCCCCTCCCCCGTTCATGCTCTGTCTCTCTCTGTCCCCCCCCCCCCCCAAAAAAAATAAATAAAATAAAACGTTGAAAAAAATAAAGTCAGGTCTGTCCAGGGGCGCCTGGGTGGCTCAGTCGGTTGAGCCGCCGACTTCGGATCAGGTCATGATCTCACAGTCCGTGAGTTCAAGCCCTGCGTCGGGCTCTGTGCTGACAGCTCGGAGCCTGCGGCCTGCTTCAGATTCTGTGTCTCCCTTTCTCTGGCCCTCCCCCGTTCATGCTATGTCTCTCTCTGTCTCAAAATAAATAAACATTAAAAAAATTTTTTTTTTAAAATAAAGTCAGGTCTATCTGAACCTGAATGGTGCTCGCTAATAGCTGCTGAGAGGATTGGGTGAAGTAATATATGCAAAGCCCTATTATTCCTCAACTAGGAGTAGGGTTTTGTTGTTTGCTTTTTTTTTCTTTTTATTGAAGTATAGTTGACACACAATGTTACGTTAATTTCAGGCCTACAGCATAGTGATTCAGCCAAGTCCACAAGAAGCAGGGTTTTAAAAGCAACCTTCAGAAATCCCTGCCTTTCTTGTCTCATAGGCTTTGCAATGAGGCAAATGGGGAAAGTTTATTGCTGCCGATAAGATGTGCTCTCATTACTAAGATAGCAAACTTGGGGGCAAAGGTAGGTAAGCCGTAAACTCCAGGTTTCTTCAACTCTGAGAAGAAGACAAGGCCACAGCCTGGAGAGCAGTGCCAGAGAGCTCTCCCCTTCCCCCCAGGAGTGTGTGTGACAAGGGAACAGGAGGCCCGGGGTCCTTTGGGCCCAAAATAGGTGCTGGCACTGGGCGAGTGAACTTCTGACGTATGTGACCTAATATTCCCTGCATGGAGACACCTGCCCTCCACATCCTAGGGCAGAACCTGAGCTTTCTCTCCAAGCTGTGATTGACTACTCCTTTGCCTCTCCAGACTCGCAAATACACATGCACTCACACACCTACATACACATACAGACTCATCCACATACATACTCAGACTCGTGCACTGATGCACATATATATGCTCATACTTTCCACACTCATTTACATCCACATACTCCAGCACTTAAACTCACTCACCCACATATGCACATATGCACAGTCACACACTCACTAAGATACACTTAAATCTGCTCACACACATATATTCAAACATTTACACACATTCCCACACTCATATACCCATATTCATTCATATGGATATTTATACACACAACACAGACATTCACACTCGCTGATGTAGTTGTATACACTGACTCACATACATTTAACATGCACTCATACACTTACACACACACTTGAATAGTCACACACCTCATGCACATTCACACTCACAACACTTACACATGCATTCACAAACCTATAGTGCATTCCCTTACATACATATATTTCACCCAGTCACATATGCATGCAAACATCTGTACACACACTCACACATGCTCATACTCAAACTCACATATTTACACACACAAACCTGTGCTCACATGCTCATTTACTTACTCAAACTCGCATACATTCACACAGTTCCGTATTTACATGCTCACACAAACATTTATACAGTCACATATTCACTAGAAGTCAGGGAGAGGACCCCCCCCCCAGTTGTCTAACCAATCAACAGCATCCAAAAAATATTTCCTTTGCATTCATTTCTGTGCCACCTGCATCATGGGTTTGCTGTGCTGATCAAATGATAAACTATCCAAGAAAAAGGGTCCTGGATTCTGCCAGGCTCTGTACTGGCTGCATCTCCCCTGGAACAGTGTCCTCCTTGGGGACGAGCACCTTCATTGACCATCTTGGTGGCCCTGAGAAAAACCCTGGGCTGAGAAGTTGGAGCAGGGGTCAGACCAACTAGAAATGGCCGCAGTGGTCACAGATCCCAGCCAAGGGCCAGGTGTGTGGTCTGATAGGTAAGAAGAGACAGGAACAGAGAAAATCATAAACAGAGTATCATAGAGAATCTTCAGACCACACTCTATGAAATCATTGTTTATCCCCCCTCAAGTGTTATAACTTTGTACAAATAGTTAATATCAAAAAAAATTTGTAATGTTTATTTTTGAGAGAAAGAGAGAGAGAGTATGAGCAGGGGAGGGGCAGAGAGAGGGAGACACAGAATCCGAAGCAGGGTCCAGGCTCCGAGCTGTCAGCACAGAACCCAACACAGGGCTCCAACTTGTGAACCATGCAATTGTGACCTGTGTCACAGTCAGATGCCTAATTGACTGAGCCACCCAGGGACCCCAAATAATTAATATTTTTAGAGGGCTTATTTTTGGGGCCAGGGGCCACAGATCTGATGGCCCACAGACCATCACAATCTATACACTCTTTGGTTTGGGGTGTGCATTTAAAATTTTTGAATTTCAACGTCTTTGGAGGAAGGAGAGAACACTTGCAAAAGTGTGGAGAGGCGCCTGGGTGGCTCAGTCAGTTAAGCCTCTGACTCTGGATTTTGGCTCGGGTCTCACGGTTCATGGGATGGTTCTGAGATGGAGCCCCACATCTGATCTGTGCTGACAGCACAGAGCCTGCTTGGGATTCTCTCTCCCCCTCTCCCCCTGCCCTTCCCCTGCTTATGGAAGCACGCACACGTGCAAACACACACACACACGATGTCTCTCTCTCTCTCTCTCTCTCCCTCTCTCTCTCTAAAAATAAATAAATAAACTGGAAAAAAACAATAAGTGTGGAGTAAAGACTTCTGAGAATCTGCTCGTCATAAGAGCCGTAAGTACACTGGTAAAAAATAGTCCCAATTAACTTTTTCAGTACTCTGGAAATTAATCAAAGACTTACAACAATCCAAGGAACATTTACTTAAAAAAAGAAAAAGAAAAAACACATCTCGAAACAGTGAGCTTTGTGACATTTTAACTTATCCTATTCCATTCCCCCTTCCATAGTTCTGCAATAGCCTTGAAAACGACCAGTTTTACGATCACAATAGCCATAAAAACTGGTTACTTATTAGTCACTGAAAAAGGAAGAAGGGTTTGGAGTTCACTAAAAAGCCCTAACTCCAAAGAGTTGTCATTGTTTGACTTATCTGGAAGTTCCTTAGGAATCCCCACTCGGAGAGTTTGTCTTTATCTGACCTGACCTGTCTGCCAGTCAGCGTGAACAGCTTTTTCTCTTAGAGGCATTTGTCAAAAACAATCAGCAACAACAGTTTAACATTGAAGCTGCCTGAGGCAGTGATAACAGATGGGCCCAACAAGAAATTGACAAAAAAATTTAAAAGAAAAGTTGGGAAATCAGATGCCTATAGAGAAATTTGAAAAGCTCCAACATAATCTTGGGGATCTAGGAGGCCATGCACACATGCAGGAGTGCGTACTTGCCCAGGAAATAACTGAGAAAGCCACTAATCTCTCACCTCTGGCTGACCTTTTGAGGTTCTGCTTAAGCAGGAAGTAGAGGCTAAGGTAGTGTAAACTGCCTGATGGAAGGTTAAAAGTATGCCCCCAACATATACAGATGATTTCACATCAGAAACCATGGAATCCAGAAGGCAGTGGGCTGACATGCTCAATGTGCTGAAAGAAAAAGACCAAGATTTCTATATCTAGCAAAACTATCCTTCAAAAGTGAAGTACATCAAGCAGAAGATACTCCTATGCCAATATTCACTGCAGTACTATTCACAATAGTCAAAGGGTGAAAACAATCCAAATGTCCATTGATGGATGAATGGATAAACAAAATGTGGTATACAATTACAATGGAATATTATTCAGCCATAAGAAGGAATGACGTTCTGATGCATGCTATGACACAGATGAACCTTGTAACATTATGCTGCATAAAATGAGCCAGATACAAAAGGACAAACCCTGTATACTTCCACTTATATAAGGTGCCTAGAGTAGTCAAATTCGTAGAGACAGAAAGGAGTTTAGAGGTTATGAGATGCTAGGAGGAGGGTATAATACAGAGTTATTACTTAACATTTACATGAAACAGTCCTTCAGTCTATAATGAAAGGATGCCAGACAGTAACTCAAATCCACATGAAGAAATAAAGAGTAAAGGTAACTACATAGGTAAACAGAAAAGATATCATCAATGTTTTTGTAACTCTTTTTTTCTTCTATGTAATTTAAAAGACAGTTGCATAAAACGACAATTATAAGGTCATTTGATGGCCTTGTCAGTGAGTCCTCTTGCTCGTCTATAGACCCCACCAGTTAAAACCAGAAATAGACAAGACTGCCTAACTCATGCTCTAAAACCCATCGTGCTTATTTCTTATCTCACTTTCCTGAGGCATTGACAAAGATGTTTTGCAATGACTGGAACATTCCAGCTGCCAGACCAGAAAAGCCCTGATAGCAACGGAATGTCTAGAAGCCCACATCCCCCATGTCCCCTTCCCTGACCACAATCATGTGCAAAACACGATCATGTGCTGAACACGTGCTGGCCCCCATCTGTGATCACACACTCTCTGGCCTGCTCCCTTGCACGTAACCACCCCACAAGCCCTCCTTGTAAATTCTAGGTGTCCATCTTGCCAGGCAGAGGTCAGTTGTTAAGGCTTGAGCCTGCCACCTCCCCCAGCTGCTGGCACTTGAAATAAATTTCTCCCTTTCTCTTTTCCAAGCCCTCGACTCTTGAGTTACTGGCTTCTCTTGCTATGAGTTTCTCTGAGTTTGTTCAGCAACGGTGTTGGCAAACCCAGCCAGGGGCTAGGCTCTTGATTGGTCCAGCCCCTTTGGGACTCCCCAGGGCAGAGCGGCTGGCCTCAGCAATGCACCGGGGCTCACCCATTTGTTTCCTGAGTTAGTGGCCAGGATGGATAGATCACCCTTATAACAGGCTTATGATGTAGGAAGATGTAATTTGGACAATGGTAGGACAAAGAACACGAGGGAACAGAACCATAGAGGAGTCTTGGGCACACATCCAGCCCACCCAGAGCCTGATCATGGCCCTGGCTCCCTATTCAATCACTGAACCTTATTGCCCGCTCTGGGGGATCCAGTGATGGGCAGGACAGACCCAGCTGCCCCTGCCTTTGCAGAGCTCTCTGCCCCACAGATGGGATGAGATGGAGTGACTCAGGGTCTGCTCACAGGGTGGGGCTAGAAGAGTTTTGTCAGGCTAGTGATAGAGACACAGTTTTAGGGCACTATCTCCCTTGTTTCTGTTCTTCTGCCTCTACCATTGACCTTCAAATTCTCTCTTTATTATGCAGAACAGCTCCTCTGGCCTTTTCTAACCAGACCTAGGAACTGGGTAGTTTGGGGGGTGGGAGTGCAGGGGCAGCTGGGGGCAGGGTGCTGAGGAAGGGAAGTTGTAAAAGAGTGGAGTGGGAAAGGGGAAGGTACCAGAATGAGAGTCCAAAACCCTCAACTCCTACCCCCAAGCCAGCTCTCCAGTCTGCTGCTTGTCTGGAGACACACAGACCTCTTCCCACCAAAAATTCGGGTGTGTAAACTGTTCTCCATCTCTCTACATGTGTAATTTTGTGCGTGTGTGTGGGCTGGTGTGTGTAACAGATTACTAAATTGCAGCTTTCCCCTGAGTTACCAAGATAAATAAGACATTCTAGATCAAGATGAAAATGTTCAAAGGAGATAAACAAAAACCTGTTATAGGGTCCTAAAAGATCTACCTGCATTGAGGATCTAATTATTAAAGAAATTTGTGAGACCTTCTTTTGAGAAAATAGGACTTTGGCTCTCCCTGCCCTCAGCCGCACCCCACACAGGGGGAGCACTGAGGTGTTTTCCCAGAGGCCAGGAGATGGGTCACAAGGGGACTATTTGGGAGCTAAGTATGGGCTCCTTGTAGGGTGGAGGCACTGGGCCTGGTCTCTGATCTCAGCAATCTAAAGGATCAGAGAAAGGAGCCTCTGAGGGATGGCTGAGCAGGAAGTCTCACTGCCACAGGCTGTCAGAGGAAGGAGCAAACCAGAGGATTCTCCACAGATGGGATGTAGGTGCCTCAGGAGACTTGGCCTGATCCTGACCCAGAGGACACCTGGAGGAGTGATGTGACATCTGACAGAGACTCAGTGTGGTTTGTGCCCCAGGTTGTGGGGAGGGAAGAATAAAAACAGAAGCTGAGGAGAATTGCCAGGAGGAGGTTAAGTGCGTTGCTCCCGTCAAAAAGGTAAAATGGAAGGGTGCCTGGGTGGCTCAGTGGTTCAGCGTCAGACTTCAGCTCAGATCATGATCTCACGGTTTGTGAATTCGAGCCCTGCATTGGGCTTGCTGCTGTCAGTGCAGAGCCTGCTTTGGATCCTCTGTCTGTTTCTCTCAGTCCCTCCTCCGCTTACACACGCGCTCTCTGTCTCTCTCTCAAAAATAAATAAATTAAAAAATAAATAAATTTTTAAAAAAGTAACATCACTCATCATCAGGGAAATACAAATCAAAACCACAATGAGATACCACCTCCCACCTGTCAGAATGGCTAACATTAACAACTCAGGCAACAACAGATGTTGGCGAGGATGCAGAGAAAGAGGATCCCTTTTGCACTGCTGGTGGGAATGCAAACTGGGGCCGCCACTCCGGAAAACAGTATGGAGCTTCCTCAAAAAGTTAAAAATAGAACTACCCTACGACCCAGCAATTGCACTATTAGGTATTTATCCAAGGGATACAGGTGTGCTATTTCAAAGGGGCACATGCACCCCCATGTTTATAGCAGCACTATCAACAATAACCAAAGTATGGAAAGAGCCCAAATGTCCATCGATGGATGAATGGATAAATAAGATGTGACATATATATATATATATATATATATATATATATACATACACAATGGAGTATTACTCAGCAATCAAAAAGAATGAAATCTTGCCATTTACAACCACGTGGATGGAACTAGAGGGTATTATGCTAAGCAAAATTAGAGAAAGACAAATATCATATGATTTCACTCATATGAGGACTTTAAGACACAGAACAGATGAACACAAGGGAAGGGAAGCAAAAATAATATAAAAACAGAGAAGGGGACGAAACAAAAGAGACTCTTAAATATGGAGAATAAACAGAGGGTTACTGGAGGGGTTGTGGGAGGGCGGGTGGGCTAAGTGGGTAAGGGGCATTAAGGAATCTACTCCTGAAATCATTGCTGCACTATATGCTAACTAACTTGGATGTAAACTTAAAAAAAAAAAAGAAGGTAAAATGTAATGTTCTCAAAGCTCCCCAGAATCTATGAAAACACCCCCTGAGAGGGATCAGCTTTATGCACAGGTCAGCATAAACCCATCCTGTAGCAGTATCAACCGAGTAATGACTTTCCTGCTCCACCCGGCCACACACACCCCCCCACCCCCACACGCCATGGGTTAGAAACCACCTGACCAAGATGGATGAGGAGGCTTTAAGGTGGGAAAAAGAGAAAGAAGGATTTACCCACCTTCTAGTAAAAGAAGAGGCCATCTGTAACTTTTCAAAAAGTTGGAACCTTTGACTATTCCCCAGGCTGAACATTCAAACTTGTGAACTGAGACTGTGTTTAAGAACTTGCAATGAGGGGCGCCTGGGTGGCGCAGTCGGTTAAGCGTCCGACTTCAGCCAGGTCACGATCTCGCGGTCCGTGAGTTTGAGCCCCGCGTCAGGCTCTGGGCTGATGGCTCAGAGCCTGGAGCCTGTTTCCGATTCTGTGTCTCCCTCTCTCTCTGCCCCTCCCCCGTTCATGCTCTGTCTCTCTCTGTCCCAAAAATAAATAAACGTTGAAAAAAAAAAAAAGAACTTGCAATGAATATAGAGTTTTTGTTTTGGGTGTGTATGTGTGTGTGTTTGAACTTGGTGTATTTGTCAGGGTTCCCCAGAGAAACAGAAGCAACAGGAGATCGGTATGTATATTTGCAAGGTGTACTGGCAGGCAGGAGGCCCAAGAGCACCAGAGCTCCAGTTCCAGTCTGAAGGCCATCTGCTGTGGAACCAGAAAAAGCTGATTTTGCAGATAAAGTCAAAGGCAAAGGTCATCTGCTGGAGAATTTTCTCTTACTCGGGCATGGTTGGTCTTTTTGTCCAATTCAGGCCTTCAGCTGATTGAGTGAGGCTTACCACACCACAGAGGGCAATCTACTTTACTCAAAATCCACCAATTTAAATGTTAATCTCATCCAAAACCACTCTCACAGGGGCGCCTGGTTGGCCTGTTAAGGCTTGTTAAGGCCCAGTCAGTTAAGGGTCTGACTCTTGATTTTGGCTCAGGCCACGATCTCATGGTTTGTGAGTTCCAGCCCCACGTTGGGCTCTGTGCTGACAGTGTGGAGGCTGGTTGGGAGTCTCTCTCTCCCTCTCTTTCTCTCCACCCCTCCCCTTCTTGTGCTCTCTCTCTCAAAAATAAATAAATAAACATGTCAGCAACAACAACAACACTCTCACACAAACACCCAAATTCATGTTTGAGCAAATATCGGGGCAGTGAACTATCAGAAAAGCCATGGGAGTGTCCCAGTTTCTACCCAGAGCTTCCTCCACTGAATCCATTTTAAATATATACATTTTTAATGTTTATTTATTTTTGAGAGAGAAAAAGAGAGAGGGCAAGCCAGGAAGGTGCAGAGAGAGAGAGAGAATCTGAAGCAGCCTCCAGGCTCTGAGCTGTTAGCACAGAGCCTGACACGGGGCTTGAACTCACAAACTATGAGATCATGACCTGGGCCAAAGTCGGACACTTAATGGACTGAGCCACCCAGGCGCCCCTGACTCCATTTTAAAGAGGTAATGGGAGACAAAATAAACTTTTGTGATTATGCCCCGTGAATGTGTTGCTCAGCCATTACAGCTGTCAGCAGTGTTTTCAGCAGGGACTGCAGGAAGTGCCACTTTAAAAGCTGTTAACAATAGGAACCTATTTCTTTGGTGGCACTAGAGTTACACTTTCGGCAAAGATTGCTCTTCTATTTGGGAAAGCATTTATCTTAGATAAAGTGAAAGCCGTCTTCTGGAAGGAAGAAACCATGGCCCCAGAGGAATCACATGTTAATTGCTGTGTTCTGGGGGAGCAGGGAGGAGGTATCTTTGAAGAGATTGGGGGGTTTTCCTTGGGTTTGCTTGCTCAAGCTGGAGCATGGCCTAGGGAAGTGAGGATTCCTAGACTCTGGGAAGACAACAAGAGATTCCGATGGCAGGGTCTCCACCTGAAGTGCGAGGAAAAGGGCTAAGGAGAGAAGCAGCCAGAAGGGCCCCCCAGGGCTGGGTTGTCTAGGGCAAGGACATGGCCAGTGCAGAGATATCTGCTGACTGGGTTTCAGTTTTCCTTCCACTCCTTCAGGCTTGCAGCAAAATTCTGTAACCATTTCAGCCTGGACTCCAGTTTCTCAGAGGAATTTGGGAAGAGCAGGGTGAGAAGGTTCCAGAGCCACTGGCAGAGTAGCTGGGAGCTGCAGGTCAGAGCTGAGGAGCACGGTGGACCAGCGATCCCTCTATTAATAATTACTGGGGGTCAGCAGGCTTCCTCTGTGTCTGGTTGACCTTAGTGGTCATGGGGGGGGCCGGGGGGCTCTCAGGCATACCTCAGAGGGGAGGCGTCTGGTGTCCTGTGGCCTGAAGGGTGCCAGACTTTGGAGAAGTGGCATAGTCAGAGGTCAAGAGTTTGTTCTCTGGAGCTAGGCTGCCTGGGTTTGAGTCCCACCTCTGCTCCTTAGGGCCACAGGCAGGTCAATCCATCTCCCCGTGACCTCACTTCGTTCCTCGGTAAAAGTGAGGCTGTTTGAGGACTAAACAAGTTGGTATTGGAAAACTCTGAGAGCACAGCTGGAATGTAAATGTTTGTTGAGCTGAGTCAGTCCACGGAGCTGAGTTAGGTTAAGTGTGGGCTACGTGGTGAGTTACAGAGGCTTTTTTAAGTCAGACTGGGGAGCCATCCAAGGCCCCGAGCAAAGGGGCACTGACGTAAGCAGATGCATGAGTTTGCGAGAGCGGGTGGGAAGAAATCCCTCGACTCGAATGAGATATTTGCAGGAGTGAGGGGCCCTCCTGATGCCCCTCAATGCCCCTCAAGCCCTGGCCTTGGTCCCACCTGCTGAAAAAAAGAGGGGACAAAAATAAATCAAAGGCTGTTTAGCTTTTTCTCAAAGTCTTTCCTTCCCTTTGGTAGAGTTGTCAGGCCAAGCAGAGGTCATTCCAGCTTTGTTTTCCTCTAATCTGCTTCCAGCCCAGAGGCAGAACTGAGGCCTAAAAATACCGTGAGCCGCCAGGTCGCATCACTTCAGCCTCTGCCAGCCGGGTTGCCTGTCCCTCTGCTCAGCACTCTGCCCTTGGCCTTCACTCACTGGCAGTTCTTGGGCATCTCCATCCACCCCCCCCAAGACTGGGGATGGGATCTGGAAGGACAGAGCCTAAGATCTGGGCTCAGGGAGAGGGGTCCCCTAAGAGGGACTGATACCTCAGGATTCAGATAGACGGTCTCTCTCAGCTCTGCCCTTTGTATAGATGGGAACACTGAGTCCTAGAAAGGGGAAGCCAGGTGGTTTTCTGAGCTCAACTACTGCCCCGCCCCCCCTTCTTCCCAACCAGCTTCAAAGCTCTTATCTGGCAGAGAAACTTCAAATGATGCTAAGGAGGAAAGCCCTGGGTTGTTAGTCCAAAATTCTGACTCTCATCCCCCAGGACTGGTGGAGCTCAGTTCCTTCATGTGTAAAATTGGGGGATGTGACCCTGTGGGTTCTGCAAAGATGTGGGAGAGGGCAGCAGGAAAGCTGAGGATAGAGGGAACCTCTGGGGAACCATCCCCATGTCACCTAAGTCTCCTCTGCTTTCATCTGTTTTCTGTTCTAGGAATCATTATAAGGTTTTGTCTGAAAACAAGTTCTACTGAAATGGAGAGATTTGTGAAGGCTTCTTCTGGCCCCCATGGTCTGTGAAAAGCTTCACCTGCTGTCACAGGCCAAGTAACACTCTGTGTGACCTGTCCACCCTAAACCACTTGCACCTGCTCAGCCTATCTCACCTGGGCTCTGTGCATGATGCTTTCTCTCTCACCTACTTCACCCGCCCACCTGGCAAACTTCTCATCTTTTAAGCCACAGCTCAAGTACAGTCTCCTCCTGGAAGTTTTCCAGACCTGCCTAATGGCCTCTTTGGGGCTGCCACTGTCTCCAAGCTATCTCTTATCACAGCAGTTAGTACCTTTGTCATTGCCTGTACACTTGCCTGTCATCCAAGAAGACCTGAGTTTAAATTCTGCCACTTTCCAGCTCTGTGACCCTGGGGCAAGGGACCTAACCTCTCTGTGCTTCAGTTTCTACATCTCTAAAATAGTATCAGCACAGGCAAAAATGCTTGCTATCTGCCAGTCTTTGTCTTATGTGCTTCACTCATCTAATCCGCACAGCATCCCTGTGAGATTGGTGTAAAAACCATTTATTTATTTATTTATTTATTTATTTATTTATTTACTTACTTACTTACTTATTTATTTTCTTAACAACTGAGGAAACTGAGGCACAGAGAGGTTAAATAACTTGCTCAGGACACAATCTTGTAAGTGGCAAAGCCAGTATTCAAACCACACAGTCCAAGTGCAGAGAGACTGTACTGCCTCTCAGACAATATCTTGGAGGGTATGGTGTGGGAAATATGTAAATATGTAAATCCAGGGAAAGTTGCTTGGCACATAGTAAGCACTTAACAAATGTTTTTTATCTGTTTCCTAGTGTCCCCTTCTCGGTCACTCTATGCTTGGGAATTTAAACCTGGTGATTTAGAAGAGGAATGGGCTATATTTTTAAGGGTTTTTGTTTTCATGCTCTTCCATTTACTATCATGGGATCATTACATGTCAGAGCTGGAGAGGACATATTAAATAATAAAGCAACAGTAACTAGCACTTCCTGATAACTTATTACATATCACTGTGCTAATGTTTTTTTTTAATAGATTTTATTTTTTATTTTTTAAATTTTTTTAATGTTTATTTATTTTTGAGAGAGAGAGACTGAGCGGGGGAGCTGGAGAGAGAGAGAGAGAGAGAGAGAGAGAGAGAGAGAGAAACGAGCAGGTTCCACATTGTCAGTGTGGAGCCAGACACAGGGCTCGAACTCACAAACCGTGAGATCATGACCTGAGCTGAAATCAAGAGTCAGACCCTTAACTAACTGAGCAACCCAGGTGCCCCTAGATTTTATTTTATTATTTTTCTTAAAGTTTATTTATTTATTTTGAGAGAGAGAATGAGCACAGAAGAGGCAGAGAGAGAGGGAGAGAAAGAGAATCCCAAACAGGCTCCACACCATCAGTGTGGGGAGTCCAATGTGAGGCTCAGACTCACGAACCGGGAGATCATGACGTGAGCTGAAGTCCAATGCTTAACCGACTGAGCCACCCAGGCACCCCTGGATTTTATTTTTTCAAAGCAGTTTTCAACTCACAGCAAAATTGAGTAGAAGTCACCGTTCCCATATCCTCCCTGCCCTCCCCTCACCCACAGCCTCCCAGACAATCCACATTCCCTGTCAGAGTAGTACATTTGTTACAACTGATAAACCTACACTGACACATCATTGTCACCCAAAGTCCACAGTTTACATTAGGGTTCACTCTTGGTGTTATATATTCTCTGAGTTTTGATAAATGTATAATGAAATGTGTCCACCATGATAGTATCTAAAAAATATTTTCACTGCCCCAAAAATTCTTTGTGTTCTGCCTTTTCATCCCTTTCTACCCCTAACCCTCACGAAGCACAGATCCTTTTACTGTCTCTGTCATTTTCGCTTTTCTAGAACACCATATAGTTGGAATCATACAACATATAGCCTTTTCATATTGGCTTCTTTTACTTAGTAATATGCAATTAAAATTTCTCCATATCTTCTCATGGTTTGGTAGCTCACTCCTTTTTAGTGCTAAATAGTATTCTGTTGTCTAGATGGACCATAGTTTATTTATCCATTGACCTGTTGAAGGACATCTTGGTTGCTTCCAAGTTTGGACAATTATGAATAAGGCTGCTATAAACATCTGTGTATAGGTTTTTTGTGGACATAAGTTTTCAACTGCTTTGGGTAAATACCAAAGAGCATGATTGTTGGACTGTATGGTAAGAGTATGTTTAGTTTTGTAAGAAACTACCAACCACCAAACTGTCTTCCAAAGTGGCTCTACTATTTTGCATTCCCACTAGCAACAGACAAGAGTTCCTGTTGCTCCATATTATCACTAGTATTTGGTATTGTCAGTGTTCTGGATTTTGACCATTCTAGTAGGTGTCTAATGGTATCCTGTTGCTTTAATTTACACTTCACTAATGACATATTTTGTGGAGAATTTTATCATATGCCTATTGGCCATCTGTATATCATGTTTGGTGAGGTGTCCAGATCTTTTGCTCATTTTTAAATCAGGTTGTTAGTTTTCTTATTGTTAGTTTTAAGGGTTCTCTATATTTTGGGGTACATCTGTTGTAAATATTTTCTCCTAGTCTGTGCCTTGTTTTCTCATTCTCTTGACAGTCTTTCACAGATCAGAAGTTTTTAATTTTAATTAAGTCCAACTTATCAGTTATTTCTTTCATGGTGCTATGGTTTGAATATTCATGTGCCCACTCCCACTGTTCAGTTCAAATGTTGAGATCCTCACCTCTGAAGATGATGGTATTAGGAGGTGGAGCCTTCGGGAAGTGCTTAAGTCATGAGGGTAGAGTCCTCATTAATGGAATTAGTACCTTATGAAAGAGGCTCCAAAGAGACTCCCTAGCCCATTCTGCCATGTGAGAGTATGAGAAGTCTGCAACCTGGAAAAGGATTCTTGCCCAACCCTGCAAACACCATGATCTTGGACCTGAGGTTCTAGAATTGTGAGAAAGAAATGTCTGTTGTTTATAAACTACTTTTTCTGTGGTATTATGCTATAGCAGCCCAAATGGACTAAGATACATGGATCATGCTTTTGGCATTGTATCGCAAAAGTCATCACCACACCCAAGGCTGTCTAGATTTTCTGTGTTATCTTTTAAGAATTTTATAGTTTTGTGATTTAGACTTAAGCCTATGTTCCATTTTGAGTTAATTTTCATGAAGGATGTAAAGCCTCTATCTAGATTCTCCCTTTCTTCCTTCCTTCCTCCCTCCCTCCCTCTCTCTCTCTCTCTCCCTCTTTCTTTTCCTTTCTTCTCTTTTCTTTCTTTCTTTCTTTCTTTCTTTCTTTCTTTCTTTCTTTCTTTCTTTCTTTCTTTCTCTCTTTTGCTTGTGGATGTCCAGCTGTCCTAGCATCAGCACCATTTATTGAAAAGACTCTTTTTTCTCCATTGCATTCCCTTTATTTTTTTGTCAAAGATAAACTGATTATGTTTAGTGCATCTGTTTCTGGGATTTCTGTTCTGTTCTTTTGATCTATTTGTCCATTCTTTTGCCAACACCGTACTGTCTTGCTTAATATAGCTTTTTAGTGAGTCTTGATGTTAGGTAGTGTCAGTCCCCCAACTTTATTCTTCTCCTTAGGTATTACTTTCACTCTTCTGGGTCTTTTGTCTCTCTCCATATAAATACCAGAATTTGTTGATATTCACAAAACAACATGCTGGGATTTTGATTGAGATTGCACTGAATCTGTAGATCAAGTTGGGCTAATATATTTTTTAAACGGCTTATCTTTATAAGTTTAAGCCTTACAATGACTCTTTGGGATAGATACTATTATTATCATCATTTTTCAGGAAAATATTTCATTTTTCAGCTTCAGATATTCCCCAAGAGTGAAGTCACTGTGGGTGGGGTTGTATTATGTGGGGTTGTATTATGGGGTTGTATTATGTGGGGTTGTATTATGGGGTTGTATTACGTATGTGGGGTTGTATTATGTATGTATTTACACACCCATGCATATATGTACATACACATACATCTCTAACTCTCTATCTATCTACCTATCTATCTCCTAGCTTTATCTGTTAAAAGGGCCTAAAAGCGATAACATTTTAACAGCAATGAACACACCTACCACCTATGTCTTGGTTTCTGTATTTCATTGCCCGCTAAACAGAAACTGGGCTCTTTGGAGAAAGAGGATTAGATCAAGGAAGATACAAGATGAACCTGGTATTTATTTTGTTGTGTCTTTAATTAAAAAAAAGAAAAGGACTGGAAATGCAAAAATGATAAGGATTTGTCAAAAGGATGCAGGATTGGATTTGGTAATGATATCTCAGACATGACACCAGGGGGATGGACAACCAAACAAAAAACAGGTAAATTGGATTTCACCAAAATTAAAAACTTTTAAAAATTGTATTTATTTATTTTGAGAGAGACAGAGAGTGTGAACAGGGGAGGGACAGAGAGAAGGGGAGACTCTCAAGCAGGCTCCACACTGTCAGCGCAGAGCCCAATGCAGGGCTCCAACTCATGAAACTGTGATCATGACCTGAGCAGAAATCAAGAGTTGGATGCTTAACCAACTGAGCTACCCAGGGACCCCATAATTAAAAGCTTTAAAAAAATATATTTTAGGGGTGCCTGGGTGGCTCAGTTGGTTGGACTTCGGCTCAGGTCATGATCTCATAGTTCGTGGGTTTGAGCCGTGCGTCGGGTTCTGTGCTGACAGCTCAGCCTGGAGCATGCTTCAGATTCTGTGTCTCCCTCTCTCTCTGCCCCTACCCTGCTCGCACTCTGTCTCTCTCTGCTTCAAAAATAAACATAAAAAATTAATATATATATGTACATATTTTATTTTGGGGCACCTGGGTGCCTTAGTCAGTTAAGCATCCAGCTCTGATTTTGGCTCAGAACATGATCTCACAGTTTGTGAGTTTGAACCTCACATCAGACTCTGCACTGCAGAGCCTGCTTGGGATTCTCTCTCTCCCCATCTCTCTCTGCTCCTCCCGTTTTCTCTCTCTCTCTCTCTCTTTCTCAAAATAAGTAAACATTAAAAAATATATTTTATTTTATTTTTAATTTAAGTAGTCTCCACACCCAAGATGGTGCTTTGAACTCATGACCCCAAGATCAAGAGTCACATGTTCCACTGAGTGAGCCAGCCAGGAACCCCAAATTAAAAACTTTTATACATCAAAACACACCATCAAAAAGTAAAAAGGTAACCCATAGGATGGGAGAAAATATTTGCAAATCATATATCTGATAGAGGATTAATATCCAGAATATAGAAAGAATACTTACAACTCAACAACAACAACAACAAAACAACCCAGTTAAAAAATGAGTAATCTCAGGGTTGTGAGTTCAAGCCCCATATTGGGTATAGAGCTTACTTTAAAAAAAAAAAAAAAAAAAACAAAACAACTAATATACTTGATTTGGGGCACCTGGCTGGCTCAGTCAGTGGAGCATGCAACTCTTGATCTCAGGGTGGTAAGTTCAAGCCCTACATTGGGCATAGAGATTACTTTAAAAAAATGGACAAAAGACTTGAATAGACACTTATCCAAAGAAGATATATAGATGTTCAACAAGCATCTGAAAAGATGCTTAACATTATTGGTCATTAGAGAAATGCAACTTCAGGGGTGCCTGGGTGGCTCTGTCGGTTAAGCATCCAACTTCGTCTCAGGTTATGATCTCACATTCGTGGGTTCGAGCCCCAAGGCGGGCTGTGTGCTAACAGCTCGGAGCCTGGAGCCTGCTTTGAGTTCTATGTCTCCCTCTCACTCTTCCCTTCCCTGGCTCATGCTCTGTCTCCCTTTCAGAAATGAATAAACATTAAAAAATTTTTAGAGAAATGCAATTTCACATCCATTAGGGTAGCTAGTATAAGGAAAAAAAAACCAGAAAATGACAAATGTTGATGAGGATGTGGAAAAATTGAAACCTAGGGGCGCCTGGGTGGCGCAGTCGGTTAAGCGTCTGACTTCAGCCAGGTCACGATCTCGCGGTCCGGGAGTTCGAGCCCCGCGTCAGGCTCTGGGCTGTTTCCGATTCTGTGTCTCCCTTTCTCTCTGC
Organism: Prionailurus bengalensis; assembly: GCF_016509475.1. Classification (NCBI taxonomy): domain Eukaryota; kingdom Metazoa; phylum Chordata; class Mammalia; order Carnivora; family Felidae; genus Prionailurus; species Prionailurus bengalensis. The sequence goes on along the minus strand of NC_057348.1, from coordinate 54,535,493 downwards.
CCCTCCCCCGTTCATGCTCTGTCTCTCTCTATCCCCAAATAAATAAACGTTGAAAAATTGAAACCTTTGTTTCATTGCTGGTGGGAATGTCAAATGGTGAGGGTGTTGTGGAAAACAGTATGGCAGTTCCTCAAACATTAAACTCAGAATTACCACATGATCCAGCAACACCGCTTCTGGGTATATACCCCAAAGAATTGAAAACAGGATGTGAAAGAAATATTTGTGCACCTACGTTCGTAGTGGCATTATTCACAATAGCTAAAGCATGGAAGCAATCTAAGTGCCCATTGACACATGAATTGATAAACAAAATGTATCATATACAAACAATGGAATATTATTGCTTTGAAAAGGAAGGCAATTCTGACACATGCTACAACATAGTTGACCTTGAGGACGTTTGGCTAAGTGAAATAAGCCAGTCACAAAAATATGAATACCATATGATTACACTTCCATGAGGTACCTAAAATAGTCAAAATCATAGAGCTGGGGCGCCTAGTTGGCTCAGTTGGTAGAACCTGAGACTGTTGATCTTGGGGTTTGGGGTTTGAGCCCCACAATGGGTTTAGAGGTTACTTAAAAATAAAATCTTAAATAAAAACAATCATAGAGAAGGAAAATAGAGTGGTAGTTGCCAAGGGGTAGAGGGATGTGGGAATGGAGAGTTATTGTTTAATGGATACGGAGCTTCAATTTGAGAAGATGAGAACATTCTGGAGGTGGATGGTGGTGATGGTTGCACAACAATGTGAATGTAGTTAATGCCGTTGAACTTGACACTTAAAAATGATTGAGATGGTAAATTTTATGTTACACATATTTTACCACAAGTGAAAAATAGACAGTAATAGATTATAACCCATTGAATGAAATCAGAATCAATGAGTCCATACTGACAAGAAATAGAAAACAAGTAAACGGGGGGGGGGGGGGATACATTAGAATTTCAATATGGAAGAAGAGGTGAAATTAGAAAAATGACCATTTTATAGCAATCATAGTAAAGGCTGATTGGGCAAATATCCTCAACTGATGCTGAATCAAGAGAGGAAAATTTGGGAGGAATAGGACATTTGCATACTTTTAATGTTTGTTTGTTTGTTTATTTTGAGAGAGAGAGAGAGAGAGAGAGACAAAGTGTGAGTGGAGGAGGGGCAGAGAGAGAGACACACACACAGAATCTGAAGCAGGCTCCAAGCTCTGAGCTGTCAGCACAGAGCCTGATGCAGGACTTGAATCCGCCATTCTTGAGATCATGACTTGAGCTGAAGTCAGACACTCAACCAACTGAACCACACAGGCGCCCCACCTTTTAAAAAAGCATTTGCATGCTTTTAAAGTATCTCCCCACAACTTGCCTAATGCGAAGGGAAAAATAGAAACGAGTCAATGGAGAAAGCAGACAAGACATTGACTGGGTGATCAATACAAACATCACCAGTAAGATTTGGTCTGATATCACATGCCTCTATATGTGATGCCCTTAAAAGGATACAATAGCACTGATAGAATATCCTGATCGGGGATGCATTACCTGATCTTAATTATGAGGAGACATCTGAAAAAACCCACATTGAGAGACTTTCTGTAAAACAATTGGCCTGTATTCTTAAAAATAAGGAAAGACTAAGGGATCATTCCAGACTTAAAGAAGGCTAAAGAGACATGATAACTGAACTTGGTAGTGAAGGGGAAAAAGAAAGCTATAGAGACACTGAGACAACTAGCAACATTGGATTATGGACTGTTGTTTAAGAAGTATTGCATCAGGGGGCACCTGGGTGGCTGAGTCGGTTAAACGTCCGACTTCAACTCAGGTCATGATCTTGCGTTTCATGGTTTCGAGACTTGAGTTGGGCTCTGTGCTGACAGCTCAGAGCCTGGAGCCTGCTTCAGATTCTGTGTGGCTCTCTCTGCCCCTCCCCCGCTCAGGCTCTGTATTGTATCAATGTTAAATTTACTGAATTCTGTAACTGTATTGTGGTTACATAAGAGACAATCCCTGTTCTTAGGAAACCATGAACTGTGAAGAGTAAATGGACATGGTGTGTGCAAGGTATTTTCACGTGGTTCAGAAAGACAGATCGCGGTTAAGGGTAAGCAGTAGTCTTTGATTATTCTTGCAAATGTTCTGTAATTTTGAGGTTGTTTTCAAAATAAAAAGTAACAACAACAACAACAAAAAAATCCCTAAGAGCACCTAGCTGCTAAGGGTTGAACTGAGATTTAAATTCAGACTGTTTAGGGTCACCTGGGTAGCTTAGTTAAGTGTCTGACTCTTGATTTCAGCTCAGGTCATGATCTCACTGTCATGAGATTGAGCCCTGTGTTGGGCTCCGCAGTGACACCAAGGAGCCTGCTTCGGATTCTCTCTCTCCTTCTCTCTCTGCCCCTCCTTCGTGTTCTCTCTCCCTCAAAATAAATAAGTAAACCTTATAAACAAACAAACAAACAAACAAACAAACAAATAAATTCAGCCTGTTTGGCCTTCAGGGATTCTGCTGTCTCTCTGATCTGCTAGCTCAATCACTCCCATTTTACAGTAGACACTGAGGCCCAGAGACGGAAAGGGATTTACTGCTTTCTTGCACCTGACCTGTTGGTAGAGCTGAGTGTCTTGCCTTGAGAGGACGGATGTTTCTTTGGTGCCTCCTCTGACTATTTGCTGGGCCAACTGGATGCCCTGCTGGCCTCACGTCTGGATTCTGCACAATAGGTACTGAGAAGGTTATGCATAATTAGGGGAGTAAACAGGCCAGGCCTCATGGATTTAGTTGTGTTCCTTTCTACTCCACTGTTATGACACCTATTGTGTTGTCTGCCCTGCTCAGTACCCCTTCTTCTTCTAAGGACAATACCTTCCTTGGAAGACCTGTTTGTTTCTACTTTCTAACCATTGTGTGGTTCTGCTGGGTCTTGCCAGTCACAATGTCCCACCCTCATGGCCACGTGTGATTGGTCTAGGGGTGGGCACTGGACTCAAAATGGGCCAATAAGAACCTTACCCTAAGATTTTTCTGGACTGGATTTATGGTAAGCATGATCTAGGCTTTCTAGTGTGAGGTGATGATGTGTGGGGCTCAGAAACTGATGGCAGCCACATTCTCCATCATGAGGAGAAAGCTGGTCTGATAGAATAAAGCTAAGAGAAGCATAGAGGAAGAACCTACTCTAGGATCCAGGTGTCTCTGAGGCTCTTTTCTTTCCTTTTTTTTTTTTTCTTTCAGATAGAAAGAGAGCACGTGATCTGGAGAGAGAAGAGGGAGAGAGAGAAAGAGAGAGAGAATCCCAAGCAGGCTGTGCATCCCTATGACCTTGGGATTGTGACTGGAGCTAAAATCAAGTAGGTCACTCAACCAACTGAACCACCCAGGCACCCCTGAGACCCTGCCTTTTCCATGGATACATTCTATAAACACACCAGCATCCTTCTAATAAGTTGCTGTGATTTTGTGAAGCCTGTATATTTTGGATTTTAATGACTTGAAACTAAAATAGACCATTTTGGTTGGGATCTCCCAACCAAATGAGATCCCAACTCATTTGGGTTCAGATCCCAACCACTAGCAATTCCAATCATAAGACCCCAGTAGGAAAGCTGTCAGAGTTCCATTCCCCTGGAACTAAATGTATTATTGGCTCTGCTTGGATGGAATGAAGACCATGGGAGTTGGCACCAAGGACTTGTCCCACTGGCTCTGTCTGAGTCCCAGGGAGGGCCATGGTTTTCACACTATTGATAGAACCATTGGTACTCATCTCTACCTTACCTGCTAGGCTCTTGGAATGTGGCATTCTCCTACCCCCTCAGGATTAAGGCCAGGTCAGTGGAAGGAATATATGGTTTATTGTCAACAGAAAGAAACAAAGGGAGTGGTGCCTGGGAGGCTCAGTCAGTTGAGCGTCTGACTCTTGATTTCAGCTCAGGCCATGAACTCATGGCTTGTGAATTTGATCCCTGCATTGGGCTCTGGGATAATGGTGCAGAGCCTGCTTGGGATTCTCTCTTTCTGCCCCTCCCCTGCTCATGGGCTCTCTCTCACACAATAGATAAATAAACTTTTAAAAAATAAAAAAGAAAGAAAGAAAGAAAGAAAGAAAGAAAGAAAGAAAGAAAGGGAAAGGGATTAAAACTCATTGAGTCTCACCTCTTAAGTTATGGGTGGGAGACAGAGAAGAGGCTAGGGGAAGCCCTCCATGCCAAGATGAAAGGAGATTGGTCACAATCCCTTACTTCTGCCTAAATCTTAAAATGAGGTATAAATTACATAAAGAATCTTAAGAATACATTTCTACAGGGGCACCTGAGTGGCTCAGTCGGTTAAACGTCCCACTTGAGCTCAGGTAATGATCTCACGGTTTATGGGTTCAAGCCCTGCGTTGGGCTCTGTATTGATTGGGCTCAGAGACTGGAGCCTACTTCGGATTGTCTCTCCCTCCCTCTCTGCCCCTCCCCTGCTCATGCTCTGTCTCTCTCTGTCTCTCAAAAATAAATAAAACAAAACAAAACAAAATAAATAAAACAAAAAAAATAAATAAAACAAAATAAAACAAAAACAATTTTTTTTAAAGAATACATTTCTACATACATACACACTTGTATAACCACCATTCGGATCCAGATCCAGAACATTATAAGCATCCAAGAAGACTGCTATATACCCCTTCTTAGTCAATATGCTGCACCCCCCCCCCCCCCATTGTGACCCATCTCTATCATCTTAGGTAGTTTTGCCTGTCCTTGAACTTCATGTAATGGAATCATACAGTATGTGGACTTTTGTGTCTGGCTGCTTTTTCATTCAACATAATATATTGGCCCCAACACTCTTGATCTTCATGGTACTCCTGTAACAATAGTTAACTGTTAGGTGCCAGGTGGTGTTCCAAGAGCTTTACATGTGTATATTCATTTACTGCTCAGAGTATACCTCTGGGTTAAGTATAGATAAAGGTGCTGGGGCACAGAGACGCGAGATACCTTGCCCGAGACATGGGTCTGAAGTGGCAGAGTTAAAACTGGAGGCGGGCACTCCATCTCCGTCTAAGTTCATATCTAAGAAGTAGGAGATCTCCTATACATTTAAGGGCTGAGAGGTTAACTGGGTAGATCTGGGTCTTTGGAGGCTCAAGTTAGGGCAACAGGAATAAATGTGCTAAATAGAGTAAAGGGTTGTACAAATATAAGGCAGGGCCATATTTCATTTAATATTAATAGAGTTGCCCTTCCGTCATTTACTAATCCAATAAACATTTATTGAGAACCTAAAGAGATACGTGGAAGGTCAGTGGGTTCAGAACAATAGAGACAAAGTCCCTGCATCGTGGAAGTCACAGTCCAGAGAGGAGAGCAGGTGTTTAAGGGAAATTACGTGTATATCGGGCTAATAAAGGGGAAGTTCAGGATGCTTTCCCTGGTGTGTGTTGGGAGAAGCTGACCTTGTCTGTGGGGTCAGAGAAGTTCTCTTTAAGGAAATGACATTTTAGCTGTGACATGAGAAGTCAGCAGAGTCTGAGAGAAGGTGTACCGGGCACAGGAAACAGCACAATCAAAGATCCTGAGGTAAGAGAGAGAAACTAGCACAAGAATTAGAAATTCAGAGTTACTAGCATATGACAATTTGCCATAAAACAGTGACTTAGCCTGCTTTCATGGAAATGAAATTTCTTATGACAATTTCAATCTTTACTTTCTCTCTCTCTCTCTTTATGTATCATGGACACTAGATGTGACAGCCTTTTTGATCACTCTAGACCGTAACTAGTTTTTACTAAGTTTTAATTTTGTGAAGATACATTCTTTACTTGTTACCTACATTAGCAGAGTTAAACACATCCTGAAAGAAGACACATATGGAGGCATCTTTGGAAATGTGATGTTATTGCTACAAAGATACTGCAATACTTCAACGGAAGTTACACAGAATTTTACCAAACAACTTAAGGTTTTCAGTTCCTCTGCATTCATTTCCTATCAATACTATCGCTAACTAATATCCATTAGTTAATTTTAACTATCAATTTTTAACAGTTGTTGCAATTCATGCTCACTGCCATTCTTCAAATTACATGTCACTTAGTCCAGTGCTTAGTTCAGATCGCCAGATTGCCTAAAATAAAGACTTTGACTAAGCTGATCTGGGATAGGGCTAAGGTTCTGCTTTTTTTTTTTTTAATTTTTTTTTTTTTAACGTTTATTTATTTTTGAGACAAAGAGAGACAGATCGTGAACGGGGGAGGGTCAGAGAGAGGGAGACACAGAATCTGAAACAGGCTCCAGGCTCTGAGCTGTCAGCACAGAGCCCGATGCGGGGCTCGAACTCATGGACCGCGAGATCATGACCTGAGCTGAAATCGGCCGCTTAACCAACTGAGCCACCCAGGCGCCCCTAAGGTTCTGCATTTTTAACAATCTCCCAGGTGATGCTGATTCTGCTGGTCCAAGGACCACATGAATAGTAAGGATTTAGATTAAAGACTGAACAAGGTCATTATTTTCGTTCAGTAGCATACATTTTTATTTTAAAAATGACATTGCAGTTTCAAATGCAGGATAAAAAAGAAATTTATTTTAATTTTTTTAATGTTTATTTATTTTTGACAGACAGAGTGTGAGTGGGGAAGGGGCAGAGAGAGAGAGAAAGACACAGAATCTGAAGAGGCTCCAGGCTCTGAGCTGTCAGCACAGAGACCGATGTGGGGCTTGAACTCACAAGCCGTGAGATCATGACCTGAGCCGACGTCAGATGCTTAACTAACTGGGCCACCCAGGGGCCCCCAAAAGAAATTTATTTGAAAATTTGGGTTTGGATCATAGGTGGCTCGAAGGATTTGCAACTGAAATCTCCTTTTTCTAGTATTTTCTATATTGAAGAGATTGAAACCAATGTCAAGAGGCTCTGCAACTTATTTTAAAAATCAATCATCTATTTTTCTTAAGAGAAAGACATTTCTAATTTTTTAATGTTTTATTTATTTTTGAGAGAGGGAGAGAGACAGAGCATGAGCTGGGGAGGGGCAGAGAGGGAGGGAGACACAGAATCCCAAGCAGACTCCAGGCTTTGAACTGTGAGCACAGAGCTCCATGTGGGACTTGAACTCACAAACTGTGAACTGCGAGGTCATGACCCTAGCCGAGTCAGACACTTAACCAACTGAACCACCCAGGCGCCCCAATAATAATCTATTTTTTGAAAAAAAAAATTTTTTTTTGAGAGAAAGAGAGTGCCAGTGAGGGAGGGGCAGAGAGAGAGGGAGACAGAGGATATGAAGTATGCTCTGTACTCTCAGTGCAGAGCCCAATGTGGGGCTTGAATTCACAAACCACAAGATCATGACCTGAGCCAAAATCAAGAGTTGGACGCTTAACTGACTGGGCCACCCAGGTGCACCAATGGTCTATTTTTTGTTTTTGCTTTTCTTAAATTTTTATTTATTTGTTTTTGAGAGAGAGAGAGAGAGAGAGAGAGAGAGAGAGAGAGAGCACAAGCAGGGGAGGGGCAGACAGAGAGAGGGAGACACAGAATCTGAAATGGGCTCCAGGCTCTGCGCTGCCAGCACAGAGCCCGACACGGGGCTCAAACTCACGAGCTGTGAGATCATGACCTGAGCCAAAGTCACACCCTAACCAACTGAGCCACCCAGGTGCCCCAACAATCTGTTTTTTAAATAATCTATTTTTTTGTAAGCATTCTCATTTAGTTTTTCTTTGAAGAACTTCTTAATCCCTTTCAGGTTTTTGAGAGCATTATGAACATCCAAAATTATGTTTTTTTGTGCATTGAATTTTCTGTATCATTTTATTTAAACCATTCATTTTACCTAAAGCATCATACCAAGTCAGTACTAAGCTAACAAATTTAGACAAGGATATGTTTGAAAGCAGAACATCAGCTGGTATTTCAGGACCTGTGTTCGTTATTAATATCATCATAAAAAAGATCGTTGCACACTGTTTGTAACTGAGTTTTTACTGGCATGATAGTATCAATTCAATTTCCCCATCATATATTTAACAGTGGTTTCACATTTATATTCAATGTTTTTCAATATACCCAAGTGTTTAACTGAAACTGAAAAGCAGTCATATAGTTTTTGGAAGATATTTTTAAATTCAGTAATGTCAAAGGAGAGTTTGACTGCACTGTTCACAATGAAGTTTAAAGAATGCTTTAAAAATATATACAACGGTGTATCATTTTTTTCAAAGAACTATTACAATGCTACATTTTCCCCATATAGTTGCATCATTGTCATATTTCTTGTTTCTCAAATGATTTTTGTCAAGTTCAGTGTTTGTAAGTATTTTATTAAAAATTTAAAGTGGGGGTGCTTGGCTGGCTCAGTCGGTGGAACATGAGACTCTTGATATCCGTGTTGTGAGTTCAAGTCCCATGGTTGGTGTAGAGATTACTTAAAATAAAATCTTTAGGAGTGCTTGGGTGGCTCAGTCAGTTAAGCGTCCAACTTTGGCTTGGGTCATGATCTCATGGTTCGTGAGTTCCAATCCTGCATCAGGCTCTCTCTGCTGTCAGTGTGGAGGCTGCTTTGGATCCTGTGTTCCCCTCTCTCTCTGCCCCTCCTCTGCTCTCCTTCTCTGTCTCAAAATAAATAGACCTTTCAAAAATAAATAAATAAAATCTTTAAAGGAAAGTATTTGAGTTTAGAAATCTACAAGTTGAATCATAATTATTATCTGTGTTACATACATTAGGTATTGAACCTAAAATAATGAGTTAATGTTTAGCACTTCTCACCTTATCCCCAAGTATATCTTTTATAACACCTGCTAACATTTTAATAAATGGGTTTTATATTCATCCCCCGAGTAATGTGCCATGTTTTTTTGGTGTTATTTGATTTTGCATAAATACTCTTCCATGATGTTACCAAATGTTGCCAAATGGATAATATTCCAATTTCCGCACTGTGAAAAGTAATTGGGTAAGTGTTTGAATGTTAGATATTACCTCACCAAGAGCAGAATCATTTGTATAATGTTTTCAATAGGAGCACACCAATATTTCTTCCCATTTTATACAGCATTCTGCAGCACTATTTTTCACTGTGTCCCATGTACCTCTGATGTTTTTTTCTGTGTTTTCCCTTCTTTTCCTTTTCTGTGCTTTAATATGTATTCTTTTGATTGTATCTTTTAGTTCACTAATCTTCTCTTCTGCTGTTTCTAATCTGCTATGAATTATATCAAATGAATTTTTTTTTAAGATTTTGTTTTTTAAGTAATCTCTACACTCCAAGTTTGGGGCTCAAACTTATAACCTGGAGATCCAGAGTCCCGTGCTCTACTGACTGAGCCAGACAGGCTCCCTTAATGAATTCTTTTTGATCACAATTTTATTAAGACATACTATACATACAATAAACTGCAATTGTTTATAGTACACAATCAGATGAACTTTGACCTAGGTATATACCCATGAAACCACTGCCATAATCAAGATTCAGATTATTCTGATCACCTCCAAAAGTTTCTTTGTACTCATTCACCCCTTATCTCTCTTTCTCCATATCTGGACCCGGGAAAGTTCCCCGGGTCTATAGTGCTCTCACTATAGATTAGTTTGCATTTTCTAGAATTTTATGTGGAATTATACAATACGTATTCTTTTGTCTTCAGCTTCTGTTGCTCAGTATAATGTTTTCGGGATTCATCCACATAGTCGGGTGTATTGGTAATTCATCCCTTTTAACTGCTGAGTAGTATTCCGTTGTATAGATATACCAAATTTGTTCATCCATTTACCTGTTGATGGGTATTTGAGTTGTTTCCAGTGTTTTGATACTGCGAGTAGAGCTGCTATAAATATTCTTGGTGTGGATATATGTTTTCATTTCTCTTGGTTATATGATAGTCTTTTTGAAGTGTCCATTTGGCTTTACTCTAGTCTCCAGTTATTTTACACTAGTCAACAGTAATCTAAGTGTTGCTATGAAGGCACTTTTGTATAGATAGTTAAAATCCTTAATCAGTTGACTTTAAGAAAGGGAGATCATCCTAGATAATTTGGTTTGGCCTGATTCAATCATGGGAAGTCATTAAAAACAGAGTTGAGTTTCTCCTGAAGAAGACATATTGCCTTGGGACAACAGTTTCTGTCTTAGCCTGAAAGTTCCAGTCGGCCCTTCCTGATAGCCTGCCCTATGAATTTTAAATGTGCTTAAATAGCCCTTTTCCCCACCCCCAATTGCATAAGTCAATTTCTTGAAATAAATCTCTTATTTCTTGTCTTCTACTTGTCCTGCTTCTCTGAACCCTGATGGATACAGATTTTGGTATTGAAAGTGGTTCTAAATGAACAGAATCTTAAGATGAGTTTTCTGGATTGGTTCTCTAACCTGGTTAGATTTAAATGTTTGTTTATTTATTTATTTATTTATTTATTTATTCATTTATTTATTTATTTAAGAGAATAGAGACAGTGCAAGCAGGGTAGGGGCAGAGAGAGAGACAGGAAGAGAGAGAACCTCAAGCAGGCTCCGTGCTGTCAGCACAGAGCCCCATGTGGGGCTCAAACTCATGAACTGTGAGATGGTGACCTGAGCCAAAATCAAGAGTTGGTTGTTTAAGTGGACTGAGACACCCAGGCATCCCTAACCTGGTTAGATTTAAAGGCACTAATGACTATTTCCAGTGGTAAAGAGGGTACTGGTAGTCCATGGCATGATGAGGCATTGGGTACTCCTAATCAAATACCTATGTCAAGCGAGGTCGTTAGTGGCCATGTATTTTCCACCTTAGAATATTGTAGTCAAATTAGGAATATAATGGGATTGGCTGGTTGCTCCTAACTGTACTGAAGAAAGTGGGGAAAGAAAAGGTTGAGCTCAAATTATGCATAGATGACTTGAAAGCTTCTGAATCTGCCTCGAAATAAAACCTTAGTGCCAAGATTTCTGAAAACCAAACTCAGAGCCTCATTCTGCAAGTGGCTAATAGAAACGCTGGTTAGAGTCTGGCAGGCCCCATGAATTACAGTGCAGAACCTTAGGGTTTTGGAGCAAAACACTGCCATCGTCTACATATAACTACTCTCCTTTTGAGAAATAGTTTTTGGCTTACTACTGAGCCCTAGAACAGACTGAATGCTTGACCATGGCCATCAAGTTACCATGTGATCTGGGCTGCCCATCACGAACTAGGTGTTATCTGACTCACCAAATTATAAAGTTGTGCATAAATGGCAATCACAAATGGTATGGTTACTGAAGGTATGAGTACGTTGTATGAAGAAGTGGCCCAAATGTCCTTGGTCTCTTGCTACAGTATCTTTTCTCTCTCAGCCCACAGATACAAACCATTGGGGCATCCCTATGACCAGTTGACTGGGGAAGAGAAAGGGTAGTCTTGGTTTATAGCCTTGTGTACAAAGGTTCTGCACAATATGCAGGCACTGGGTGAAAATGGACTGCTATAGTACTATAGCTCTTTTCTGGGATAATCTTGAAGAATAATAGTGAAGGAAAAGCCTCCTGGTTGGCAGACTTCGAGCAGTGCACCTGCTTCCTCATTTTGTCTTGAAGGAGAAATGGCCAGAAGCTCTGTTGGTCTGGAGGTCTTGGCTCCAAAGGGAAGAATGCTTCCACCAGAAGACCCAACAATGATTCTTTTTCTTTTTTTTTTTTTCACTTTTCAAAAGAATTTTATTTTTTGCATTTTATTTAAATCCAAGTTAGTTAACATATGGTGTAATAATGGTTTTAGGAGTAGAATTTAGTGACTCATCACTTACATGTAACACCCAGTGCTCACCCTGACAAGTGCCCTCCTTAATGTCCATCACCTATTTAGCCCATCCCCCCAACCAACACCCCTCCAGCAACCCTCAGTTCTCTGTATTTAAGAGTCTTTTATGGGTTGCCTCCCTCTTTGTTTTTATCTTATTTCTCCTTCCCTTCCCCTATATCCATCTGTTTTATTTCTTAAATTCCACATGAGTGAGGTCATATATTTATCTTTCTTTGATTGACTTATTTCGCTTAGCATATTACACTATAGTTCCATCCACGTTCTTGCAAATGGCAAGATTTCATTTTTTTTTTGATTGCTGAGTAATATTCCATACCTCACATCTTTATCCATTTATCAGTCGAAAGACATTTGGGCTCTTTCCACAATTTGGTAGTGTTGCTAACAATGATTCTTTTGAACTGGAAGTGGAGATTGTCACCTGGTCACTTTGGGTATCTCATGCCTCTGAATCAACAGGCAAAGAAGGGAGGGTTTTTTTTTTTTAATGTTTACTTATTTTATTTTTGAGAGAGAGAGAGAGAAAGAGGGTAAGAGAGAAAGGGAGAAAGAGAATCCCTTTCTGTCAGCTGTAAGTGCAGAGCCCAACAAGGCTCCAACCCACAAACCATGAGATCATGACTTAAGCTGAAATCAAGAGTCAGACGCTAAACCTATTGAGCCACCCAGGAGAACCAGAAGGAGGTTTCTTATATAAATGAAATAAATCACACAGAGAAAGACAGATATATGATTTCACTTATATGTGGCATCTAGACAAAATAAAAAATGAATGAATGAACGAACAAAAAGAGAAACAGACCCATAAATATGGAGAACAAACTGGTGGTTGCAAGAGAGAAGGGTGGAGGGCAGGATGGGCAAAATGAGTGAAGCGGAGTGGGAGATACAGGCTTCCAGTTACTGTTTTACACCAGAAATTAATGTAAGAAGGGAGTTCCTGTATTGGCTAGGGTGACTGATCCTGATTACCAAGGGGGAAATATAATTGCTACTACACAATGGAGATGTATTAACAATAGTTAACTCTATATTGCAGTATTAAGTTACAGGATGTCAAAAGTGGAAAGGGAACATCACCTAAGGACTTTGTATTCTCTTTTAGGGAAAGATATATGTTTTCAGTTGTATGCAGGTTAGTTGTAGCACGTTAGGGGGAAGTATGACCTTGTTGTCTTTATTTGGAGCTTAAGTACATTTAAAGAAATGTGTAGGAGTGGGATTGCTGGGTCATCAGACTTTTTAATTCTAGCTATTCTAATGAGAGTGTAGTGGGATATCATGGTGGTTTTAATTAGCAAATTCCTGGATGAATAAAGATGTGGAGCATCTTTTTGTTGTTTATTGTTGTTTTTTTCCTTTGGTGAAATGTTTACTAAAACCTTTGCTTATTGTTTAATTGGGTTGTTTATTGTCTTTTTATTACTCAGTTATGAGTTCTTTATATATTCTGGATACAAGTCTATTGTCAGATATATTGTATTGCAAATTCTCCCTCCCATCTGTCGCTTGCCTTTTCATTTTCTTAATGGTGTCTTTCAAAGAATAAAGATTTTTTAATTTGATGAAGTTCAAATTACGAACTATTTCTTTTTGTGCCCTAAGAAATCTTTGCCTATCTTGAGACCGCTAAAGATTTTTTTTTGTTTTCTTCTAGAAATTTACTTGTAGTTTTAGCTTTCATGTTTATAATCCATTTTTAGTTTCCTCTGGGGCCTCCTTCAGTGCTCCTGAGATCTATAAATGCATCCCCCCATCTAAGATAAACTTGCCACCTCTCTGGCCTTCATTCTTCATCCAAACTATCATCAAGCCCTGTGCCTAGGAGGTGCTCTTCTCTACCACCACCAGTTTACCTTGCCTTGACTGTTACAGCAGCCTAACTGGCCGCTCTGTCCCAACTCTGAGCCCCCTCCAGAAGTGATGATTTAAAAATAGAAATGATGAAAAATCCTCAATGGCTTCCCCAGATTCTCAAATCCTTGCCCCAATTATTGTATACATCTTTCCGCGCTCAACTCCACATTCAGGGGTGTTTCAGCACACCATTCTGGCCATGCCAAGTTCTCACGTGTTGTACCTTGTTAACTCCTTTCAAGTCAGCCTTTGGATTCCGGCCTGCATATCCTTGACTAAATTCCTACCCCACCCTCCCAGGTTTTCTTAACACCACGTACCTCCCGGAAGAGATCTTACTAATTACAAGTTGTAACGTTTTGTGATTCTCCCTTTAACGTTGTCCTTCTTCACCAGACCTAATTTCGTGTGGCTAGGGACTCTTTTATTTCCATAATGTACCCCCTGCAAGTGGAACAGGGCCTACCACACGAAGCCTCAATACATAAGTGATGAACAAATACATGAATTAGAAAAATGGAATAATAAAGGCATAGGCTGATGGCCGTTTGTGGTCCCTTCAGTGGTATTACCAGACGGCAAGTATTAACAGTCTCGGTCTTTTTCCCAGCAGCGGACGAAAACCTGCTAGATCGGAGAAGGGAGGAAGGCATTTCAATCAAGGTAGGAAGAACAGGTGTGTGATCCGGAACGGCGGCTGTAAGTCTGCTCAAGCCTGTGTAGCTCTGGGCCCTCGCTCCCTAGAAAAAGGGGTCAGACCAGAGGGCCTTAGTTTCTAGACCTTACGCCCTGAGGAACCCATCCGGACTAGCACAGGATCACCTGCCAAGGTTCTGCTCTCCGGCCCAGCAACCGCGTGGGTGGGGGGGGCGGGGCCACGCCTTCCGGGGCCGTCCCCGCCCCTTGCAGCGTGCGCGCGCCCGTCGCCGCCTCGCGCTTGCGCGGCCAGCTGGGGGCGGAGGTTGTGGGCGGTGGCGGCGGGCGCGCGCGCTCTCGCCCCCTCGCGCCGGTTCGCGCTCCCGCGCCGGGGCTGAGGAGGCTGTGGCGGCTGCAGCGGCGGCTGCGGCGGCTGAGGCGGCGCGGGGGGAGGGCCGGGAGGGGGGTGGTTGGGGGGGATGGACGGAGCGAGGCGGCCGCAGCGGCAGGAGCCGGCGCTTGAGCTCGAGCCACGGCGCTGGCGGAGACGCCGGCTGCCCCTCCCCTCCGCACCGGTGAGTGAGTGCTCCCGCCCCGGACGCTGGCGGCGGCCGCGGCCCCTCACGGCCCTTCCGCCGCTGGTGTGGAGAGTCGTGAGGGGAGCGTGGCCCAGAGGCGCGGCCGACGCGGGCCCGGCCTCCCGCTCGCGGCCTGGCGCGGCTCGGACCCTCGGTCGCCTCCGTTCGGGGCTGGAGCTCCGGGCCTAAGACTCGTCCTCCAGCATCCCGCCGGGCCTTTTTCCTTCCCAGCTCGTTCCGCTGTCACTTGGACCCTGGGGCTTCCCTCCCCACCCCCCTCTCTTCGCCCCCCTTTCCAGCCCCCCCCCCTTTCCAGCCCCCACCTTTCCAGGGCCAAGGGGAGGGAGGGGAGTGTGAGGAGTTGGGCCGAGGCCTGAGGGACTGTTTGGGAGTAGACTCTGGTGGGGGTCTGGGGTCCTATGAGCCCTCGCTCGTCCCGGTGTCCCCAGAAGTTGGCCACTGGGGCCCAGCTGTTGCCACCTGAAACCAGTTTTGCACCTTTTGTTTTGATTTTGAACTTGTCGTTTGGGGGAGGGGGGAGGAGCCCGCTGTACTGGGAAAGGGAGAATAGGTGCTGCAAGGTGGGCCGTGAGACTAGGCTGGCTGGGCTTGGCCTCGGAGTGCCTTTTATTAATCCATTTAGGAAGAGAAAAGGGGGCTCAGTGAGTTGCACCTTCCCTAAAGGGCAGATATCCGTTTATAGCTTGCAAACCCCTGCTTTTTTCATTTTAAGCAAAGCTGTGTGTAGTGTTGGTCCAATTGTTGGTTTGGTTCCTGCCTTAACAACATTGATGATGAGGCTCTCCCAGGTGAATCTGCAGCTGAGTTTCTTGAAGCAGCCCACTTGAGCTGTTGGCTGATTTCTCCCTTTTCTTTGATGACACCATCCACGAGTCCTGGTAGATTCTAGTCACCGCTTTTGCAAGTCTGCCTTTTCATCCTGACTTGTCACAGAAGAAAGGAAGAACACACAGTCTAATCCAAAATGGTTGCTATAAGTCTGACATACTCATAGACATCTCTAGGAAAGGTCTGAATTCCTAAATTAGTTAATTCTAAAAAATAAAAATAAAAATAAAAAAAAATCCAGGGCTTAAAAAGCATGTAGCTGCTTTACAACCAAACTTTGATATGTTTACGTCTTTTGACCAGTATCTTAAATTTTGGAAGAGATTCGTTAAACCGAATCCTTGTCTTTGAAGTACCTGTGTATAGAAATTGTTGCAAAGCCTGGAGGAAAGAACCTTATGAAAATGTTAATGACAAGATTCCTGCAGGGGGTAGGTATGTTGTTTTCCTCCATTTGTAGATTAAAACAGTGAGACCAGAATTGTGAGTAGGTGGTAGTTTTACTAGTGTCCTGTAACACAGGATGCTTTTAGGTGGGATTTTAACGTAACAATACCTTGTCCTCTACCAACAGAATTGGCTTGTATTTTTCTTTTTTTTTTTTTTTGAAATCACACACCCACTCTCTGGCTAGTATAGAAAGATTAAAAAGCTGCTTCTGGTCTGTGGGTGGTAACCTTTTAATTTCTAAAGAGTTTTCAGTTGCTTACAGAATAGATTGCTGATCAGCGTAGGAAAAATTTAGATATTAGAATTTCATTAGCACGTGATTGAGATCTGTTATAATTATGAACATTAAGATTTGGCATAGTGTGGATGTTGTATACTATGTATAGGAAATTAGATTTCTCAGAGGATTTGCATCTTACGGTAAACAGAGGTGCCGTCCGCTGACAGAATGTTGTTACACCTTCCAGTAGTTGAGGGAATCTTTTATAAGCACAAAAAAACCCTGTACAATTTGATGAAGAAACCCAATGACCTGGACTAGTTGGTGACCACCATTTCTTTAAGCTGTTTGTTCCTTCTCTCCACTAGAATATTTCCCCTTTTCTGCGAGAGTCATATATGCACAAAACCTATAATGGCTAAGGGCTTAAGTTTAAATTCCTCAAAATGACACTTATGAATTCCTCAAAATCACATTTATGATTTATTTCTTCATAGAATATTTATTGAGTCCTTATTTTGTTCCAGAAGTTTTTCTAAATACTGGAAAGTGGTGGGGAACAAAATAGACAAGGTCCTTGTTATTGGTCTTTTTTCGGTTTGTGTGAGAATGAGGATGACAAACAAGTAGACAGGATAATTTTGGGTAATGCTGTAAATTAGCAATTAGCAAACTTTTTCTGTTAAAGACCGGAAAGTATTTTAGGCTTTATGGGCCATACACTTTTTGTTGCAACTACTCAACTCTGTTGTTGTAGTGCAAAGTAGCCACAGACAGTACATAAACAAGTGTTTCTGTGTTCTAATTAAACTTGGTAGGAGTGCCTTGGTGGCTCAGTCGGTTAAGCTTTCCACTAGTGATTTTGGCTCAGGTCATGATCTCATGGTTCCTGGGATTGAGCCCTGAGTAGGATTCTGAGCTGACAATGTGGAACCTGCTTGGGATTCTCTTTCTCTCCCTCTCTTTTCTGCCCCTCCCTCACCCATGCATGCACATTCTGTCTCTCTCTCTCTCTCAAATAAACAAAAAAAACCCAAACAACTTTGTACATTGAAATTTGAATTTCATGTAATTTTCCCATGTCACAAAATATTCTTTTTCATTTTTTTTTGGGGGGGGGCTCATATTAAAACATAGGACAAGCTGGATATTGGCCTGTAGGCTCTAGTGTGGCCCTTTATAGAAAAAGTTTGCTGATTCCTGATATCAGCTATGAAGAAGATAAGATGTGACAAGTGAGTGACTGGTGGGGTTGGTGGGGAGGCCTCACTAAGGAGTAGATATTTCATTTGTGGCCAAAAAGATGGAAGAATTTTATTGGCAAATGAAACAGCAAGTACAAAGATCTGCAAGTGGAAATGAACTGGTCCTATGTTCCCCAGCATTGAACTTTACATACCATGTCATTCTTGCCTTTGTGACTCTGCTCATTTTGTTTTTAAGTAGGTTGCCCTATTCTGTCAGGTTTTAAAAGTCTACCCATAATAGAATCTAAGACTTGGAAGAGATCTTAACTTCCTACCCAGTTGCTCTCTTCTAAAATGTTCTCAGTGGTTTTTCAGCTTCTGTTTGAAACCTTTGATGATTGTAAATTCATTACTTTGAGATAGCCTATGCCATTTTTAGATAGTTCTAATTGTTAGAATGTTCTTCATGTTGTAATAGGATTCACCCTTTCTACCTTTTTTCCCTGATGCTGCCTTACAGTGACTATGGCGTAAGCCTACAGTGGGTTGCACCTCATTCCCAGGGATCAGTTCTAAAGCCAGGACTTGAAACAAAAATCACATAAAATGAAAACTATATTTGAAATCCCGTAAATTGCTTAACAAGTATTGTATACATGTTTTTGTGTATATAGCAATATATAATTCTTGGGCACTTTGCAAATTGAGAGCCACTGTGCATTACTGAAGGAAGGTGCAAGAGGAAATTATTATGTAGATATCCAGGCCTTCAAATAGTTTTGCTTTTTAAAACAGCTGTCAAATCCGTATCAGAGAGTGGTAGATGGTGGCAAATTTTAATGTGTTTCTGCTTCCTTGCAGAGTTTATTTTATTGTATTTTTACATTAAGCCTCTATTATATTAATGTTTATAAATATGTTGTGAATATTAAATGAGATAATATATATAGAAGCACCTGGCACATGGTAAGTGGTCAATAAATGTTTGCCAGATTTAAAGTTTTTGCTTCAGTGGGCTCACATGCACACTGTCCTTTGAAAAGTTGCAGAGAAGAACTTGGCCACCTGCTTCCTGTCTTTCCAAATTGGCATTTCCTGTTATGGCTTTACCAAACAGCTGTCATTCTCTATGTCCTTGAGTGTTGGTCACATTTTACCAGAGGTCAGCTAGTAAGTTAAATGGCTGTATGTTGTAACTCTGTTCTGCCACATGACTCAAAGTATTTGAACACTGCTGTTGTCTCCCACTCAGGTCTTTACTTTTCAGGGCTAAACTTCATGTCTTTCATTTCTTTTAATATTTTTTTAATTTCTTTACCCTCTTGTTGTTCTTATGAGTACACCAGTTTATTGTTGTTTATTTTTACTTTGGTACCCTGAATTACATTTTAAGGTACAAACTCATCTTTCATCTCCTTGATGAAGTCTACCTTCATAATTCTAGACCTTCTCTATATTCCTAATATACTTTTAGCTACACTTCTCAACTTAATTTTTTAAAATTTATAGTTGTTCACAAGCATTTTTCTTACTTCACAGTAAGACAATAAGCTTCTTCAAGGCCAGCACCTTGTTTCATGTATCTTTTGTGTCCTGATGCACTGAGGAAAATTTCAGGCATGCAGTAGATCATAAGTGTCTGACGTCAGCTCAGGTCAGGATCTCACGGTTTGTGAGTTTGAGCCCCATGTTGTGCTCTGTGCTGTCAGTTCAGAGCCTGGAGCCTGCTTCATATTCTGTGTCTCCCTCTCTCTTTGCCCTTCCCCCGCTTGCACTTTCTCTCTCTCAAAAACAAAACAAAACAAAACACGCAAAAAAAAACCTTTTAAAATAAACTTTTTTTAAGAAGTGTTATATTTACTTCATTATTGTGAAGATAGTACAGAGAGTTCCTGTCTATCTAGTTTCCCTTATTATTAACATATTAGTGTGGTACATTTGTCACAAGTAATGAACCATTATTGATACATTATTACTAAGTTCTACAGTTTTTCTTTTCATATTCCTTTTTTTTGTTCTAGGATCCCATTCAGGATGCCATGTTACATTTAATAGTCTTGTCTCTTTAGCTCCTCTTGGTTCTGATGATTTCTCAGACTTTCCTTGTTTTTAATGACCTTGGCAATTTTGAAGATAACGGATTAGGTATTTTTGTAGACTCTCCTTCAGTTGGAATTTGTGTGATGCTTTTCTAATGGTTAGACTAATGTACTGTGATTTTGGAAAGACCACAGAGGTAAAGTGTCATTCTCATCACAAACCAGAAGTACATACTAGTGATATCACTTGCTGGTGTTGATGTTAACTTTGATCACCCAGCTTGAGGTAGTGTTTGTTTTCTAAACTATAAAGTTAACCTTTTTGTTCTTCTCTTTCTGTCCATATTCTGGAAGAAAGTTACTATATGTAGCCTATACTTAATGAGTGATAAGTTACACTCTACCTCAAGGGTGGAGTATCTACATAAATTTTGTTGCTTCTGTTGTTTGAGCTTTGGGCATTGGGAACTCTTTCACTTGACTTCTGTATCCCTTCCCTTTGATGTACTCACATGATTATGTGTGAAGGAGCACTTTCTTTCTGGCAACAAAAAATGCTTCAGACTCCTCTTTTATATCATGTTCTAGTTCCTACAGTCAGCCAATTTTCCAAGGAGCCCTAGTTCCTTTTATGGGGAAATGGTATTAGAAACTAAGATTTTGAGTGCGAGATGTGCTGGTAGCTACTTGAGTATTGTTGCTTCTAGGCCATCTGAATGATAGAGAAAGGAGATTCATGTGTATAAATTAAGCTGTTAATATACACATCTATAAGTATTTCTATATGTAACCATTTGTCTCTATATTAAGCTGAACATGGATTCATACAGGTGTTTCCAATTCTAATTCCTTACCACATGGATCATTCTAACCTCCACTATCCATTTACTTAATTCTTCAATTCCAGTATACATTTGGTTTCAGAATTTTTTTAATATGTATACCTGTGGGAAATAACTTTATTAACTAGAGCACATTGCTTATGGATAGTTCCTTTTGCCTTTAGTCTTATAGACTCCACTCATTTCCAGCATTACTTGGTCAGCACCTTATTCCTCCCCCTACTTTGGGAGGTTGTTTCATGTTTATAATAGATTTGAATTTTTTTTAATGTTTATTGTTGAGAGAGAGACAGAGAGAGGCAGAGAGAGAGGGAGACACAGTCTCAGTGCTGCAGGCTCTCAGTGCTAACAGCTCAGCCTGATGTGGGGCTTGAACTTCCCAACCGCTAGATCATGATCTGAGCCAAAACAAAGTTAGACGCTTAACCCACTGAACCACCCAGGCACCCCTATAATAGATTTCGATTGTTTTGTCACAGTCTGCATTCTATGCTGAGATCCCTTTACTTCTTAAGGGATTATTTTAAAATTTGCACACATTAAGGCTTATTCTCTGTGCTGTGACACAGAATGCGTTTTGACAAACTTTTAATCTCTTATGTTAACCATTACAGTATCTTATAGAATAGTTTCAGTGCTCTAAAAAATGTATCCATCACCTATTCAACTCCCTGATACCAGCCCCTGGGCAACCATTGATCTGTTTATTGTCTCTACAGTTTTGCCTTTTCCAGAATGTCAATATTTTAAATTTAAAGAAGTATTTTTGAATGGTTTTTATGAACGCAGCATTTTGTTAAGTAGTGGGAGATACAAGTACTAGACAACCAACACTCAAACTTTTTTTTCCTATTGAGCTAAAAGTCATATAACACAGAATTCATCATTTTAACCATTTAAAATGTACAGTTCAGAGGCTTTTAAGTACATTCACTATGTTGTACAACCAACACTACTATCTAATTCCAGAACAGTTTCATTAACCCAAAAAGAAACCTCATATTCATTAAGCAGTTCCTCTTCCCATCCCCTGGCAATCCCTGGACTGATTTTTGTCCCTACAGGTTTGCCTGTTTTGTATATTTAATTTAAGTGGAATTATATAATGTATGGTCTTTTGTTTTTGGTTTCTCTTATTTAATAATGTTTTTAATATTTATCCATGTTATAGCATATTTCAGTACTTAATTCCTTTTTTGTGGATGAATAATCCATTTTATGGACATAACACATTTTCATTTATCAGTTGATGGACATTTGACTTGTTTTCACTTCTTGGCTGTTATGAATGATGTTGCTCTGAACATTCATGTGTAAGTTTTTGTTTGAACATGTTTTAACTAATGCATTTCTTTTGATAAATTTTATTTTCATATTAAAGGGAAAGTTACCCAATGGCTCATTTGGTGTAAAGTGCTTACAGTGCTACTTTCTCTTGGCATGGTATTCATCAGTGAATAGTGAAATCACATAATTTTCCTGTTGTCTTTACAGAATAAAGAATTTTGGTCCCATTGGGGCAACAGTGGGTAGCCTTCCCTAGAATTCTGTTAGAGGAACATCCTGATTTATGTTGTGTACCATTTAGTTATATTTCTGAGTAGCAAGGAGTCGCTCATTGTGAAGCTGGATAAGATCTGCTTGTGGTCTAAAGGAATCTCTTGAGTGTATGAATTGTTTTTAACATTGTGTATTCAGAAGGATAGTAGGCAGGATTCCCATTCTGTAATCTGTTTGGCATCAGTGGTATTATAGAGGTTTTATTTTTATTAACCACATTCCCTCTGAGGTTTAGACTATATTAGAGTGGCATTAAATATTAGTGTTTTCTTTTTCCTATTTTAGCACCCAACCCTGATGCTTTGTTTTGCAGTTATTGCTTCAACACCTTTGCTTTGATAAATTCATTTTCCTCAGGAAGACTTGGCAGGAGTGTTCTTTTGCCAGTTTAGGGTAGCCTGACCAATTCATTGAAGTCTAATGTTTTTCATACTTCCTGAAAGCAAGGAACATTGGCTTTGTAAGCTTCTAAGTGACTTTGAGGTTCCGTGAAGACAATGGAATATAGATAAATTATATATTAACCATTTTCATACTTTATCCCAAGAGTGTCTTTATAGGCAAGCCCTTCAAAAGTTTGTGTAATAGAACACTGGGCTGGAACCAAGAATATTTTAATTTCCCTTGTCTAAAAACTCACTAATACTGGACAAATAACTTGTGCCTTGGGACAATTTGTTGTAGAAAAGATAATATTGACTTTCTCTACAGGCATGTTGTGTTAGGAAATTAGTTCTATTAATCAAGTACTTTATAAGTACTGTATCTATATTCTGTTTACTATTTCTAATGTTCTTTATTTTTTTGTGTAGTTCCAGATTTCTAGTGTACATTTCCCTCTGAATGAAGGACTTCTTTAGCATTTCTTGTAGTGCAGCTTTGCTGGTGATGAATTTTTTAGCTTTTGTATGTCTGAAGAAGTCTTTAATTTGCCTTGATTTACAGAAGCTATTTTCACTACATATAGAATTCTGGGTTGACAATATTTTTCTTTAACTATTTTAAAGATGTCTTACGGTCATCCGGCCCACATTGTTTGCAGTGAGAAGTTAGCTATCATTCTTCATGCCTCTGTGCATAATATGTGGTTGTCTTCTTTTGGCTACAGTTTATTTTTCTTTCAGTTTTTAAAATTTCTGGTGTAATACAGGTAACATAGAATTTACCATGTTAACCATTTTTGAGGGTACTGTTCAGTGGTATTAAGTACATTCATATCATTTGTGCAACCATCCAAACCGTCTTTCTCCAGGAGTCTTCATGTTGCAGAACTGAGACTGCACCTATTAAAAAATAACTCTCGGGCGCCTGGGTGGCTCAGTCGGTTAAGCATCTGACTTCAACTCAGGTCATGATCTCAGTTTGTGAGTTTGAGTCCCACATTGGGCTCTGTGCTAACAGCTCAGAGCCTGGAGCCTGCTTCGGATTCTGTGACTTCCTCTCTCTCTGCCCTTTCCCCGCTCACGTTCTGTCTGTCTCTCTCTGTCTCAAGAATAAACAAACATTAAAAAAAAAAAAAACAAAAAAAACAACTCTACATTCCAGGTCCCTGGTAACCACCATTCTGTTTTCTGTCTGTGATTTTGACTGCTTTGGGTACTTCATAGAAGTGGAATCATACAGTGTTTATCTTTTTGTGACTGCGTTATTTCATTTAGCATAATGTTATGAGGGTTCATCCATGTTGTAATATGTGTCAGAATTTCTTTCCTTTTTAAGGCTGAATATTCCATTGTATGAATAGATGGCATTTCACCATCCATTTTTCTGTCAGTAGAAATTTGGGTTGTTTCCACATTAGCTATTATGAATAGAGCTGCTGTGAACATGAGTGTACAAATATCTGTTTGCGATCTTGCTTTTAGTTCTTTTGGGTATGTACCCAGAAGTGGAATTGCTGGATCATATTATAATTATATGTTTAAATTTTGAGGAACTGCCATCACAGTGTATTGTTTTACATTCCCACCAACAGTGCATCAGGTGTCCCAGTTTTTCCACATTCTTGCTAGCATTTTTAATAATGAATAAATGAATTAATTTTAAAGTAGGCTCGATGCCCAGCATGAAGCCCAACACAGGTCTGAATTCAGGTCCTTGAAATCAAGACCTAAGCCGAGATCAAGAGTTGGATGCTTAACCAGCTGAGCCACCCAGGTGTCTCAAGTTGTGTGTGTGTGTGTGTGTGTGTGTGTGTGTGTGTGTGTGTATGTGTATGTGTATGTGTGTGTGGTTTTTATAGTGGCCATCCTAATGAGCATGAGGTGGTATCTCATTGTGGTTTTGATTTGCATTTCCTTAATAATAAGTTATGTTGAACATTTTAATATGCTGATTGTCCATTTATATATCTTTGTAAAAATGTCTATTCAGGTCCTTTGTCTATTTTTGAATTTTTTTTTTTAATTACAATATATTTTTTAAAATTTTTTACATTTATTTCTGAGACAGAGCATGAGTGGGGGAGGGGCAGAGAGAGAAGGAGACACAGAATCTGAAACAGGCTCCAGGCTCTGAGCTCTCAGCACAGAGCCCTACGTGGGGCTCGAACCCACAAACAGCGAGATCATGACCTGAGCCGAAGTTGGTCACTCAACCGACTAAGCCACCCAGGCGCCCCTGAATTGTGTGTGTGTGTGTGTGTGTGCGCGCGCTTGTTGAGTTGTGGGCATCCTTTGTATATTCTTGATGTTGATTACTTATTAAGTATATGATTTGCAGATATTTTTCTCCATTCTGTATTCCTCTGGCTGCTTTTAAGATTTTTTTCCCTTATCTCTGGTTTTAAGGAAATAGATTTGGCAGAGTTTTACAATTCTTCATGTTTCTTGAGCTTTTGGATCTGTAGGTTTATAATTTTCGTCAAATTTAGAAAATTTTAGGCATTATTTTTTCAAATCTTCCCCCACCGAGATTCTAATTACACATATATTATTATCAGATTATTCGATTCCTTGAGTTTGTCCCGTAGCTCATCGATGCTGTGTCCTTTTTTTCCCCAGTTTCCTTATATTCTGGGTTTCATTTTGGATAATTTCTATTATTATGTCTTTACATTCTCAAATCTTTTCTTCTGCATTGGGTTATCTACTGTTAATCCCATAAAGTGTATTTCGTTTCAGCCTACTATACTATAATTTGTAGCTTGATAGAAATGCAGTGACATGGCAGGTATCAAGAAATACTGTCTTAATTTGCTGCCAAAATAAAAGATTCCTAATTCTGTAAGCTGTCTAAAGGGTACATAAAGCCACACTATGTGTTAAATTAACTTTGTCTCTTGTTTTCCACATTAACTTTGTTTTTATGCCAGACCTGCCTATGTATTTTTTGCATCTTATTTATTTATTTTTTTTTGCATTTCTTTCTGACATAGACATCTCTATAATATTTGTTTTATAAGGCACCAGAGTGCCTGGTATGTTTGCCAAACTACCTAATAGTTTTCTGTGTTGGTTTGGTTGTATTATATGACCGTCATCTTGCTATAAAAAGCATGAAATAGATTTTTATATCTTGTTTTACTATACTGCTTATTTAATATTAATCAGAGAGCTGGATTACCTGCTGAAGTGTACCTTTGATTGCAGCTGTCATTGATAATCCCAGTGCCACCTGGGCTTGGCCACTTGTATTACCACCGTGTGATCTTTTAATGTTACTAATACCAACTTAAAAATTTTTTCAGACTGACAACTGGTAACTGTTTGCCAGCCAGTCATTTGCATTTAGTAGTATTTCTCCTTCTCTTGCTCCTCTGTCCCAGCAGGTATTATTCTCTCGAGGACACACCCACAGTTAGCACAGTCTTCAGATGCTGACACTTGGTGAGCAGCTACTCTTAATCACAAGATATAGAAGACACAGTCTCCATTCTTCCAGGTTGGATCTCTATTCATGTGGATTTTCTGTTTCTGTATCTTTTTTAAAAATAACTTTTTGGGAAACACTTTCATCCTCATCTATGCAAAGAAAGGAAAGCTATTGTGCTGGGATTCTGAGGAGTTATGTGTTTTTCCTTTTATTGCAAAACTGCATCATCACTTAGGCACTCAGACAATAATGACTTAACATTGACTCTTTCTTCTATAGAACTTTGTTCTCATTCATTCACTTTTTACATCTTCCTTTCTCCCATTCTCTTTTTTTAAAGCAATTGTCATAACGTAATAAGTACTTCCTTGATGTGTGATATAGCAGCTCATTTTTTACATTCTTCCTGAATGTCATTGAACTCTGGGTTAGACTTATAAGTAATAGGAATCCATTCGAATTCTTATTCCTCAAGTTGAGATTGTGATTCTGATGTACTGAGTTTGTTCTCATTCTGCAAAGACACTGGGAAAGCTTAGTATCTTCAGCATAATATATGGCTGTATGGTTTTGTAGTCTGCTTCAATATCAGTTGCAAGGGGAGGTGTGATATCAGAAAATTGAGAGACTTCAGTCCCAGTTTTGGGATTGTTACTGCCATGCTTTGAGTGAGAGTATATTTGTTTTCTTATCTCTAAAGTGAGCTTATCATTACTTGCTTTACACAAGCCTCATGGGATTGTTGAGGGACAGGTGAGAAAATTTGTGTGGAAGACTATTTTATGAGTGTAAAGTCTTGTTACTGTGTTGCAGAGAGCTGTAGACATACTTGTTCTCTTCACTCAAAGATGCAGTTTTTATTTCTGCAGACTTTTTTGATGGTATAGCTCTGTCATGAATCGGATATTTTAAATCTCCATACTTAATGTATGAACAGTAGTGTTTATAGTGCCTAATTACATGGTAGGTGCTAAGTAGATTTTATTTATTTTTTTTTTCTAAAAGATTTATTTATTTATTTATTTATTTATATAGAGCACGTGAGTGGGACAGGGGCAGATAGAGAGAAAATCCCAAGCAGGCTCTCCACCGACAGCGCAGAACCTGATGAGGGGCTTGAGCTCATGTACCATGAGATTATGACCTGAGTTGAAGTTGGATGCTTAACTGACTGAGCCACCCAAGGCTCCCTGGTGCTAAGTGTATTTTAAAAAGTGGATTTGTTGAATGTGATGCTTAGAAAATGTCAGTTTGTACAGTAAGAAACTACTTTACAAAATCTATTGGATAGTGTTTTGAAGAGAAATCTCATTTGTTTTATTGTTTTATGCATTTAAAATATTTGTTGAGGGCTTACTGGATTCTGGGTACTGGGGAAGAAAAACAATGTCTGCTTTCATAGAGCTTCTTTTGCGTTTTATATGGGGAGATAGAATAAACAAGATAAGTAACTTCTAATGACAAGTTCTAATGAGAAAAGTACAAGCAAGAGAGAGGAATAGGGTATATCAAGGGGAAGGATTGAGTGGTCGCAAATGGCTCACAGAGAAGGGAACATTTGAGTAAAGGCTTGAAAGATGTGAAACAGCAAGTCATGCAGATAAATGAGAGAAGAGCATTCTAGACATAGCAGATGACAAGTGATAGGTCCTGAGACTGAAGCTTGCCTGGGAAATGGTAAGAATTGGGGAGGGTAGATGCTTATCTTGTGGTGCCTTAGAGAAATACATTTCAGACTTTACTGTGCATATGGCTTATGTAGGTTGTTTTTGTTAAAATTCAGTTTCTATTTTGTAGGTTTGAAGTGGGGTTCATTTCTTTTTTTTTTTTTTTTTTAATTAAAAAAATTTTTTTTCAACGTTTATTTATTTTTGGGACAGAGAGAGACAGAGCATGAACGGGGGAGGGGCAGAGAGAGAGGGAGACACAGAATCGGAAACAGGCTCCAGGCTCTGAGCCATCAGCCCAGAGCCTGACGCGGGGCTCGAACTCCCGGACCGCGAGATCGTGACCTGGTTGAAGTCGGACGCTTAACTGACTGCGCCACCCAGGCGCCCCCATTTCTTTTTTTTTTTTATGTTTATTTTTTAGAGAGAGAGAGAGAGCATGCTCAAGTGGGGGGAGGGGCAGAGAGAGAGGGAGACACAGAATCTAAAGCAGGCCCCAGTCTCTGAGCTATCAACACAGAGCCCCATGCAGGGCTCGAACTCACATGCTGTGAGATCATGACCTCAGCTGAGGTGGGATGCTTAACTGACTGACCTACCCAGGCTACCCATGGTGGGGATCATTTGTAACAAGCTCCCAGCTACTGCTGGTGCTGTTGGTCCTTTGTAGGTCTTTAGCTTTCATGCTAAGTGAAATTGGAAATCTTTGGAGGGTTTTGGGTAGTGGTTCGACATGATCCAATTTCTATTTTAACATCATGCCTCTGGCTGCTGTATTGGTAATAGGCTGGTGGTGAATGATTGGGCAAGGGTAAAGGAAGGAACACCAGTTAGGAGGCTACTGCTATAATTCAAATGAGAGAAGATGCCAGTTTGCATTGTGGGGTGGCAGTGTATGTGATGATACATGGTCTGATTTTCAAGTAGAGTCAACTAGTTTTACTGATAGATTGGATGTTTTACTGATAGAAAGAAGGGAAGGAGTTAAGAACAATTCCAGGGTTTTTGCTCTAAGTTCCTTACGGACACCATTTATTCAGATGGGGAAGACTGAAGGAGTAACACGTTTGGAAGGAAAGTACAGGAGCTCAGTTTTGGACATATATTATAGATGCTTACTAGACTTGGTAGAGATGTTGCATAGGTAGCTGGTTTATGAGTCTGGAATTCAAGAGAGAGGAACTGCTAGAGGTGTACCACCGGAGGTTACTGTCAAAAAGATTGTATTTAAGCCAGGGGGCTGGATGAGGTCCAAGGGAGTGAGAAGAGATAGAAGTAAGAAGAGGTTGAAGAACTTAATTAACTCTGGAGTGGACCAGAGTTTAGAGATCTTTGGAGGAAGGTGAAAAGGAACAGTCAAAGGAGACTTAGCACCAGCCAGAGAAATAGGAAGAAACCAGGTGAGAGGGTATCTGGAAGCCAAACAAGGAAAGTGTTTCAAGGAGTAGGGAGTTGTTATTAACTGTGTTAAATACTAAACAATTAAGATGATGGTTGAGAAATAACCATTTGATTTAGCGGTGTGAAAGTTATTGGTGACCTTGGTAAGAATAGTTTCAGTGAGGCAGTGGGGGATAAAAATCTGATTGGAAATGTTGCCTTTCCAATAGCAAAACAGTCCTAAACCCTGATGAGGTTGTATTTAGGTACAAATCTGCAACTCTAGATAAATGTCTGGGATAGGAGAAGATATAAGATGTTTAAGTACTATTAGCAACTGGCTTGATTAATTGCTCATTCAAAGTGATACTGAAAAATGTACCTTGAAATCTTTAGGGTGTCCTAAACAACTTAGTTCCTGGATTTTTGTTTCATGACGTCAAGGTTTTAAATCGTTCTTAGCAATTACGATAGAAAAGAAGAAATATGAGGATTGGTTAGGAAACAATTTGCTCTTAGCTATTCTTATTTCCTAGGTTACAGAGCTGAAAGACACCTTAAATACTAATTGGACTATTGAAAGGGACTGTGAGAACCTCTTCACACTGCTATCTATTTCATAGTAGAAGTTTTCAATCTTTGTAGCATCCTCAACCTGAAGATCTGTGCAAACAACCAAAGTAGACAAGTTAAGCTTAGATATAACTTAGTTTTAGCATTTATGGAAGACCTCTTTTTCTACATTTGTTTATTTAAAAATATTTATCAAATATTTTCATGTATGTTTGGTTCTGTTGTAACTGCTTAAGATGCAGTGCGTTAAGGTTACTGCCTGAGTGGAGCTTATGTCCTAGTTGGAATGAAGTAGCAGATTGGGGCCAAAACTTGTTAGTTGTCTCAGACTAGTACTGATTGTCTTAATGCTGTGCATGCACATGGGAATCACAAAGAAATAAAATGGTGGTAAATACATAACATGGAATACTATGCTGCTATTAAACAATGACACAAATTACTCTATTTCCAGTAGAATTTAAGCTCCATTGGTTTCCATTGATAGATATAAAGTGTATCACTTAGGATATATTCAACTGTAAATAATAGTAACAGTATCTAAAAGTAACTAAACAGTAAAGACTCTTAAGTTGTCTCATATAAATAGAAACAAAGAAATAGGTGGTTCAGGGCTAGTGTGGTTGCTTGGTAATATTTATTAAACCCAGGTTTTCCCCTATCTTAACTCTATTACTTTTAGTATATTGTTTTTTCAGTTTCTCTGCTGTAGCCTTATGGTTGTAGGATGGCTGCCTTAGCTCCAAGCAGCACAACTAACTGCATTCAAAGACGGGTAATGGAGGGCAAAATTTTTTTTTTTTTAATGTCTGTTTATTTATTTTGAGAGAGAGAGAAAATGAGAGCGAGTGAGTGGGGGAGGGGCAGAGAGAGAGGGAGAGAGAAAACCACAAGCAGGCACCGTGCTGTCAGTGCAGAGCCCCATGCAGGGCTTGATCTCACAAATTGTGAGATCATGACCTCACCTGAGATCAAGGGTCAGACACTCAACTGACTGAGCCACCTAGGTGCCCTCAAAATATTTTTCTAATGGGAAGGCTTAGTCATTTTATTTTATTTTATTTTATTTTTTTAAAAAAAAATTTTTTTTTTCAACGTTTATTTATTTTTGGGACAGAGAGAGACAGAGCATGAACGGGGGAGGGGCAGAGAGAGAGGGAGACACAGAATCGGAAACAGGCTCCAGGCTCTGAGCCATCAGCCCAGAGCCTGACGCGGGGCTCGAACTCCCGGACCGCGAGATCGTGACCTGGCTGAAGTCGGACGCTTAACCGACTGCGCCACCCAGGCGCCCCGGGCTTAGTCATTTTAAATGGGGAGAAAATAGGGGCGCCTGGGTGGCTCAGCGGGGCGCCTGGGTGGCTCAGTCAGTTAAGCGTCCGACTTCAGCTCAGGTCACGATCTCGCGGTCCGTGAGTTCTGGCCTCGCGTCAGGCTCTGGGCTGATGGCTCAGAGCCTGGAGCCTGCTTCCGATTCTGTGTCTCCCCCTCTCTCTGCCCCTCCCCCCTTCATGATCTGTCTCTCTCTGTCTCAAAAATAAATAAATGTTAAAAAAAAAATGGGAGAAAATAATTCCCAGAAGTCTTAAACAGTGCTTCATGAACTTTAAGAGTGTGGGTAAGACTGACCTAGGGAATGTGTTAAAATGCAAATTCCTGGAATCCACTGACAGAGATTCTGATCCATAGGTTTAGAGTGGGGTCTGAGAATTTGTATCAGTGATGTGCTCCCATGTGATGCAGATGCTGTGGTTTTGAGTAGCAACGCCATATGCAGTGTCTCCTTACATTTCAGTGAAGGTCATATTGCTTGCTGCCCCGGACCCCTGGAGTGTCTGAGGAAGTGATTATCTGGTAAAGAGAATATGATAGCCATAGTGGGTTTCAACTAATCATGGCTCATCTCTTGGGGTTGGGTACATTACCACCCTGAACAGATAGGAGTTCTGAAAGAAGGGAGAAATGGCTGTAGGTTGACAGCTAAGTGTCTACTACTTTTGCTATTACAAATGTTGCAGTGAATATCCATGCTCCAAAGAAAAAGTAGGTGTATTTAAAATTTTTATAGATAATTCCAAATTGTGCTGTAAAGAGTTGGAGTTAATATATATTCCCATCAGCAATCTGTGGGGTACTTGTTTCCACGTCTTACAAATTAGATATGTTATCAACACTTTGATCTTTGTCACTCTGATAGGTAAAAAATGTTATTACATTACAGATTGAATTTCCATTGCTCTTTACCTCACACCTGTCATAATGGCTCAAATCAAAAACACAGGAAATAACAGGTATTGGCAAGGATGTGGAGAAAAAGGAATCCTAATGCACTGTTGGTGGGAATGCAAACTGGTGCAGCCACTGTGGAAAACAGTATGGAGGCTCCTTAAAAAAGTTAAAAATAGAGGGGTGACTGGCTGGTTCTGTTAGTAGAGGATGAAACTCTTGATCGTGAGTTTGAGCCATGTGTTGGGTAGAGAGATTACTTACAAAGAAAAAAAAAAAAAGGAAGTAGAAACTACCTTATGATCCAGTAATCACACTACTGGGTTTTTATCCAAAAAATATAAAAACATTTATTCAGAGGAATACCTGTACCCCTATGTTTATAGCAGAATTATTACAGTAGTTAAATTATGGAAGCAACCCAAGTGTCCATCAGTAGATGAATGGATAAAAAATGGTGTATGTATATACAATGGAATATTATTCAACCATAAAAAAGAACAAAATCTTGTCATTTACAACAACATGGATGGAGCTAGAGAGTATTATGCTAAGTGAAATAAGTCAGAGAAAGACAAATACCATATGATTTCACTCATGTGAAATTTAAGAAACAAATGAGCAAAGGAACAAAAAAGAGACAAACCAAGAAATAAACTCTTAACTATCAAGAATAAATTGATGGTTACTAGAGGAGAGGTGGGTGGAGGGATGAGTGAAATAGATAATGGGAATTAAGGAGGGCACTTGGGATGAGCACTGGGTGATGTATGGAAATGTTGAATCACTGTATTGTACACTTGAAACTAATAAAGTGTGCTAATAAAGTGAATGTTAACTGGAATTCAATTTAAAATTAAAAACTTTAATCACAAATTTACGTTGCTCTTTATGAGTGAAGTTGAATTTTATCTTTGTTTTTCTGTGATCTGGTTGTTAATGTTAGACGTTGGTTCTTTTTTCATTGATTAATTGATTGCTTTTTTCCCTTTATGAATTTGTAGGAAATGTGTAATGAAATCAGTGTATTACTGTATGCGTTGCAAATGTCTCTTCCCAGTTTGTTGGTCTTTTAAATCTGGTTTGCTTATTTGTTTGTTATAAAGCACAGTGTGGGGCTGCCTGTGTGGCTCAATCTGTTAAGTGTCCGACTCTTGGTTTTGGCTCAGGTCATGATCTCATCTTTCATGAGTCATGAGATTGAGCCCCATGTTGGGCTCCACGCTGCTTAAGATTCTCTCCTTGTGCTCGCTTGCTGTCTCTCAAAACAGAAAGCACAGTGTGATTATACAGGCTTGTAAGTTCTTCTTTTGCTAAGCATTATAGATCTAGATCTTAAATAATGGTACAATATGCATGCTTACCAAAAATTTTGTAAATGATGCTAAAACTGGGAGTGTTATCTGATGTGTTGCATCAAAGAAAACCAAGGCAAGGATGAAGTATGAAAGTGATAAGATAGGTGTGATAGAAATGTAAAGTTTACTCTTTAACAGAAATGATCTGTCTAAAATAGATTTTTCATTTGAAAGCCACCATCCTCTAAGGTAGTTAATTGTATAATGTGGTTGTGAAAAGAGGCTAACATTGATGAACATTTATAGATGTACAGTGGTAAATTAAGGGAAGTAATAGTCCCTTTGTTCTTGTACCATCTGATTATATGTATTGTGTCCACTTACGGATTTTACACTTCAGTGAGACAGTGATAATCTAAATTGTCCATATGATTATGACCAAGAATAATGAGTTCCCTAGATACTGTATCTAATGAAGAGCGGTTGAAGAATCAGGAGCTGTTTTGCCACAGAAGATAATACTTGGAAACTTAACTATCTAAATAAATTTAAGAGTTGTTTTAAGCAAAAGGTCATCTCTCTTGCTCCAGAGGACAGACCATGGGTAGAAGGTAATTTGGAGGTGAATTTCATCCCACTATGGAAAAGACCTTTTGCACAATAAGGTATGTCCCATGGTGGAATAGACAAAATTATGAGGTCTCTGTCATTAGAGATATTCAAGTATAGCTTGGATGATTGTATTTTGGAAATATAAGTGTTCCTGTAAGAGTTTAAACTACATGATCTCTTTCTTGCCCCTCCCAGCTCTTAAGATTTGCTAATCTCTAGACTCTCTTTTTTGTGCTCATATTGGTAACAGAAGGTAGTGAAAAGTCTTATTGACTTAGTTCCTTGATAATTGGGAAAGAAAAAAATAAAATATTTTCCAACCAGCAAGAGAATACAATGCCAAAAAAGGCAGTTCTTAAAAAGTGTATAAAGTAGAAAACTAGAATACTAGATCTGTATATGGACTGTCAGCATTATGTTTTTTGATAGCAATTCTTAAGGCTAGTCTGTCTGCTTGTCTCTCTCCCCTCCCTCCCTCCCTCCCTTCTCCTCTTCCTTCCACATTTCATTTACTGAATTGGGGCAGGTGATTTAACAACAGACTGTGAGATAAGGCTGGGGGGAAGACTTCTTTGCATTCCCTCTCAGGACTCACAGTTGTGTTATGGATACTTATAATAAATTTTCCATAATAGTCTTCTTTTGGGCAAGCTAGGTCTGAAACTGGAGATTGGCATACATACATTCTAGGAGTCCTAGGAATTGCTTGGATTTATGATCAGTTCCTGAGGGCAGCTTTGTTGTGAGGATGTTCAGCAAAGTGGCTGGTGGAGAACTTGCTTGAAGACTGATAAAGCTGGGGGAAGATTTGGCTCCACAAAGAGTCACAGCATTATTTTGCTCTTTGGCTTTTCTTTGCTAGGATGCCTAGGTGCCTAGGATACTGCTTCATGTGAACACCAACAGGTATGGGGCCTGTGCTGTTACTCAAAAACCTCAAGCCTGGCACACACCCTTAAGACTAGCATAATGTTCTTAAGGATTGTTAGAGAGTTTATAATTTTATACTACATTATAAAAAGTAAGGGTTGCCATAGAAGAAGGCAGGGGTTTGTGTTTTATAACTAGATTTAGTACTCTGCTACTTGCTGCGTGCAGTGGGAAATTTAATGATGAGATTCAATTTTCTCATATGTTATCAGGGGCAATATCTATCTTTCAGAATTGCATACATTGGAAATAATTTGACCTAAGGTTAATGCCTGGCACAAAGATGGCAAAAAATTATTATTTTTTAAAGATTTTATTTTTTTAAGTAATCTCTGCATCTAACATGGGGCTCGAAATCACAACCCCAAGATCAAGAGTTGTGTGCTCCACCCACTGAACCAGCCAGGCACCCCAGATGGCATAAAATTATTACTAATTATATCAGTAGAAACTGTTCTGACAATATTGCTTAAATTTTGGGGTCTTTTATTTATACATGTGCAGCAAAGTAAGCTGGGAGATGGTATCAACAAATCCACTTATCTTTTTTTTTTTTTTTTAAACTTTATAGAGTGGAATTAACTACTTGTGTAGTGTAGGTTTTTCCATACCACCACCAATTGTCCAATTTTGTGATACCAGTCCAACAATTGAATTCAGTTCTAACACTGTCTACCTGGAGTTAGTGTCAGATCCTTCAAGTTAGAGGGCTCAGTTCCTAAGACTGTCCCCACTTTAGTCACCAGTTGCAAGTCCGGGGCCACCTGTACTCCTTTCCAACTTTGCAAAAAATTCTGGGGTTTCCATGACCTCTCCTTAGATTCAATAATTTGCTGAGATGACTCACAGAACTCAGGAAGAGCACTTTACCTACGCTTATAGGCTTATTATAAAGAGGGCAACTCAGAAACAGTGGAGAGGATGCATTGGGCAAGGTATGGGGAACTTCCCTGCTGTCTCTGGGCACACCACCCTCCCAGTACCTCCATGTGTTCACTTATCCAGAAGCTCTCTAAACCCTGTTGTTCAGGGTTTTTTTTAGAAGTTTCTATTACCTAGGAATGATTGGTTAAATCATTGGCCTTGGTGGTTTACTCTCCCTTTCCCCATAATGGGGGCAGGGCCTGAAAGTTTCAACCCTCTAATCATGTGGATTGGTCCCTCTCACAACCGGTTCCCATCTTTAGCTATGTAAGGGTCCACCAAGAGTCACCTTGTTAGCACAAATTGCTTTGTGGTTAAAAGAGACTTGTTATGAATAACAAGAGTGCTCCTATCACTCTTGAAATTCCAAGGGTTTTAGGAGTTCTGTGCCAGGAATTAGGGACAAAATCCAAATACACTTGAGCCTGGGACAGCATGGGTGTGAACTTATGCAGGTCCACTGATACACGGATTTTTTTGATAAAAACATGACAGTATTATAAATGTATTTTTTCTTATGATTTTCTTAATAATATTTCCATTTCTCTAGCTTACTGTAAGAATACAGAATATAATGCATATAACAGACAAAATATGTGTTAATCACAGTTCATGTTATTGGTAAGCCTTCCAGTCTGTTAGGGTTTAGTGGTTAAGTTCTTAGGGAGTCAAAAGTTAAATGCAGATTTTTGACTGCATGGGATGTTGGTGCCCCTAACCCCCTAGTTGTAACTAGGTCTTGTTTTTTAGAACCGAGGGCTGAGTTTCAGAACATCAGTATTGAATTCCCTATAGGTCATTGATATGTTAGTTTATTGAGCCATGGTGCCAGTTTTGATTCTTGATAATGTAAATAATATTTGTTTTGAGATCCTTAGATGAAAGGTGCTATTGAAACAGCTGACTGCCATATTCCTGAGGGGTCTTTATCAAATTCCAGTATGGTTTCTTTTTCTGCCTGGACTTTTGTCCTCAGATGGCTGTACTCTAATCCTGTGACAGAGCTAATGCTTTAGTGTGATGTGACAAAAGCAGATCATTTGCCAACAGGAATAAGGCTTATTTTTCTTAAACTATTAGGTCATGAAATTTGGGTAGAGATGTCTTTTGATGGTCTTACTCTTTTTAACAGTAAACAACAGCCAGGACAGGAAGAGTAAATTGTTTGAAATTCTAAATTCTTTCCTACTTTAAAGATTTTTCCCCCCTCTGCCTGCTTATTTTTAACATATTTTTTTAGAAATGTGGACAGTGTCTTCTCCTAATACAGAAATTTCCTTAGAATGTAAGCTTTAATTAATGTTTTAAATATTTTTGAACATCAGTGGGAAATGTCTTGGTACACAAGAGTGGGCACTGGTCTAATACAGTGCCTCACAGAATTCTCCATGTGTATCAGTCACTCAATAAATACCTTTTCTAGAAGTTAGAAGCCTTGGTTCTAGCCTTTGCTTCCAACTACCTGTATGACCTAATTAGAGTCTCATTCCTCATCTTTAAAATTGTTAGAATCTGGGTCTCCAGGGTGGCTCAGTTGTTTAAGCCTTCATTTTCGGCTCAGGTCACGATCTCACGGTTCATGGGTTCGAGCCCCGCATCAGGCTCCCTGCTGCTGGCTCAGAGCCTGGAGCCTGCTTTGGATTCTGTGTCTCCCTCTCTCTCTGCCCTTCCCCAACTCATTCTCATTCTCTCTCTCTCTCTCTCTCTCTCAAGAATAAGTAAACATTTAAGAAGATATTTAAAAAGTAAAATAAATTTAAGGTGCCTGGGCAGCTCAGTCGGTTAAGCATCTGACTTTTGGTTTTGGCTCAGGTCATGATCTCGAGGTCTGTGAGTTTGAGCCCTGAGTCGGGCTCTGTGCTGACAAGCACGGAGCCTGCTTGGTATTCTTTCTCCCTCTCTATCTGCCCCTCTCTTGTTCTCTTTCTCTCTCTTGCTCTCAAAATAAATAAAAAAACTTAAAAGTGAAATAAATCTAGATTTAAGTTAGTCTAATATCTGTTAGTAAAATGAAAAAAGAATACATTTTATTTCTGGTATATGACAATGTGGAGGCACAGGAGGATTAGGAAGCCAAAAATGTAAGATACAAATTCAGAGCTTCCATTTTGTTAGTAAGTATTCATTGAATGCCAACTGTATCCTCACTATTGATAGGGAATCTCTCTTCAAGAAGCTTGCTTTTTAAAGCAAAAAAATTTTTTAATGTTTATTTTTTGAGAGAGAAACAGAGACAGAGCGTGAGTGGGGAGAGGCAGAGAGGAAGGGAGACACAGAATCTGAAGCAGGCTCCGGGCTCTGAGCTGTCAGCACAGAGCCCCATGTGGGGCTTGAACTCACAAACAGTGAGGTCAAGACCTGAGCCAAAGTCAGATGCCTAACCAACTGAGCCATCCAGGCACCCTAAAAGGCTTATTTTTCAATGTAGATAGAGGAAAACATAACTAACTTTTGAAGGCCACTCAATTTGTATTATGGAAATTCAAAGAAAGAAGAGAATAGGTGAATGCTGAAATGGTTAAGATATGACCTATGGCCTCTATTTAGATAAATGTTGGAAAAAGGAAATAACACTACAGGCATGAAAGATAACATGTAAAAGCATGGGGACAAATTAGTCTTATAGTGTATGTTTCTGCATTTATGAGACTAGTCTAACCCATTTGTTGACCTTTTGAACTTAGTTTTGAGTATGGTCAGTTTGAGATAGGAAGAGTGGATTTCTAGAGGTAGAGCTGAAACAAAGGAAATGGGGAAGTCCCTATTTCTTAGGTAGAATGAACTGGAGGGGGAAGAGATTTGCATAGGTAAGGATAGTTGAACGTGTCATGTTGTAATCCTGGAAATAAGATGAAAAAGTATTCAAAAATAAAGTCAGTGACAAACTATTACTTTACAATAGTTTATCAGTAGATAATATTTAATAAAACCAGTATATAAATTTTATATGTTTATAGTGAATAATGCCATGTGTATTGAATTTCTGATCTGTCCTGGATTTGTGAGCCCAGAATTCTGTTTGTAGCAAATGATAACAATATAAAGTATAGCTGTGGGTCTTTGTATCCTATTGGGAAGCAAATGAGAGATTAAGACTCTAACACCTAAGGTGTATTTATTTAATAATCTAAGTTTAAAAATCAGTGAGGCAGGGGAGCCTGGATGGCTCAGTCGGTTAAGTGTCTGATTCTTGATCTCGGCTCAGGTCATGATCTCATGGTTCCTGAGTTTGAGCCCCACTGTCTACCCCTCTGTCTACCCCTTCCCTTTTTGCACTCTCTCTCTCTCAAAATACATACATACATACATACATACATATCAGTGGGGCAAAAAATCAGGGTACCAGGGCCCCCAGAATAGTGCATGTATTTTATTTTGATCTGCCTATCCTATTCTCCTGTTGATTATGAACATGAGAATCCATAACAAGTATGTGGTAGCTCTGATTTCTGATGTAAGTTTGTATGGGTGATTCCCAAATCTCCATCTTCAGCCTATACTCCCTACTGGTTCCTGAAATTTAATGCCTTCTACCAAATTCATTGGCATTTTGCCATGATCTCTTTGCATTCCTGTATATCTATACTTCCTCTAGTTTTACTTATCTTGATTAATGGTTCATCATTCACTTAGCCAACTAGTCCATAAAACTTGAGGATATCTTTAATTTTTTCCTGTTCTGGCTTTTATGTTGATAAACAAATGTGTATTTTACTTCTGAAATGTTTCTTTTTCGTTGAGCCTTTAGGATGTTCATTTGTTCACTCATTCACACTTCTGTCACATTAATTGAGCACCTAATATGTACTAGGCACAGTACAAGGTACTAGGGAGTGAGTGGTAAGTAAGATCAGTTTCTTGCTCTTATAGAACCTGTAATCCAAACTTTCATCATTTTCCCTGCATCCCCTTTGAGCTATTGTGATAGCCATTCTTATTTTTTTCTGGTTATAAATCTAATACATGCTTATTTCAAGAAGTGCAGGTATTATAGAAATGTATAACACTGAAAGTAGGAGACTGCCTATAGTCTTATCCATCAGAGATACTGCTGCTAAAAATTTGCATTTGCCTTTTTTTTTAAACATAGTCACAATGTGTTTTTTTTTTAATTTTTTTTTAACGTTTATTTATTTTTGAGACAGAGAGAGACAGAGCATGAAGGGGGGAGGGGCAGAGAGAGAAGGAGACACGGAATGGGAAGCAGGCTCCAGGCTCTGAGCCATCAGCCCAGAGCCTGACGCGGGGCTCGAACTCACGGACCGCAAGATCGTGACCTGAGCTGAAGTCGGACGCTTAACTGACTGCGCCACCCAGGCGCCCCATAGTCATAACGTTTTAACACATCTCTTTGTCTTTATGTCGTTTCCTGTTTATGTATCACAGTTGCTACCAGAGATACCTGGTTAAAGAATGGAGTTGAAAAAAAAAAGTTGATTGTTAATCTTTAGGTCAAAACCCCCTCAGTGTTTTTCTGTCACCCACAGAATGAAGTCTAAACACCTTTAGCATTGTGATTATAGCCCATTTATTTTTGGTCCCCATCTACCTTTCTTGTTTTTCCAGAAACTTTCCCAGAAGTGGCCCTTCTTACAAGTGTAAATAGAAGATCTCAAGTATGTGGCATTAGTGTCCCTCATGTGACAAATAATACTCTGAATAGGGGAGACAGGTTGATATAAGTACAGTAATAGTTTATTCAGCTTTTGTCTGTGTGCTTGCTCTGTCCTACCTACTTTGGTTATGGTAGGATAAAAAATTATAGGAGTATTTTTAAAAATTAATTATTTTAAGTAATCTCTCCACCCAGTGTGGGGCTCAAACCCACGACTCTGAGATGAAGAGTTTCATGCTCTGCTAACTGAGCCAGCCAGGCACTCCTGTAGGAGCAGAGCGAGAGGGAGAAAGGCAGAGCAAGAGGGAGGCACAGAATCTGAAGCAGGCTCCAGGCTCTGGGCTGTCAGTACAGAACCTGGCATGGGGCTCGAACTGATGGACTGCGAGATCATGACCTGAGCCAAAGTCGGACGCTTAACTGACTGAGCCATCCAGGCACCCCTGTAGGAGAATTCTTAAAATTAATTCAGATAAAGTGTCAAAACATTGAAACAATCTGAGATCCTATCTTACAGGAATGATTACCATAAAAGTTTTTATAAATATCCTTCCATACATGGCTCTTTGAAAATATATACAAATGCAGTTATGTTAACAGTGACTATAACTGACTATAACAGTTTTAAATAAATAGGATAATATTGTAATGCTGTTTTTCTTTTGACTCAGACATAGATTTTGAAGACTTTTATGTCAGTAAGAGACCTGGGTTTAAAATCATGGATTTCAAGAATGAGAAGCCTGAGCTTCTAGAGCAAATGTTAATTTAATGCTTGGGAGAGTAAGAAGCTGGTCTGACTTCCCTGACCCTCCAGATTGGAGTAGATGTTCCTCCTCTGGGACCTTGGCTGTTCCACCATAGCTCTTACCACAATCTGTTGTTGTTGTCTGCCTACCTAAACCACAGTCCCTTGTATCTATGTCTTTGTTTTCCTTAGGCCTAATATAGTACCTGCCATCTAGTCGGCAATTCAGTGTTTGCTGATTGGATAAATGACTATATGAATGTCTTTGGCGAAATAAGGTGGTTTGCCATGAAGAATTTGCTGCATGTATTCTTTAAAACTATCCTTCTCTGTATGCCATGATTACTTATGTGCCAAATAACCTTTTGGTATTAAATCAGTTTACTAAGGGGATTTTACTGCTGAGAAAAGAAGGTACTATATAACTGGTTGACAGTTACAATTCTGATTATAAATTAATTAAAATATTAGTGTGGTGAGGCAGATGGGTATGAGAATTTGGATAATATGAACCATTTTTACCCAGAGTGTAATTACCACTTTAGGTAAGATAGTATGCAGCTTTTAACTGGGCAGAGATATAGGTGTAGTATGGTGAATAGAAGGCTGGATTCAGCTTTGACCCTGCCTCTTACCAGCTGTGAAATCTTAGGCAAGTCCCATAACTGTTTTAGGATTTAGTTTATTCATTAAATGGCTAATTGGCAGCTCACATGTGGTCCAACGCTAAAATTTTGTGACTGTGAAATAAGAACCATACTTTATCTCAGTCCATTGAGGCCTATCTGTACACTCTTCACTTTCTTACAGTAGACACGTAAATGGACAAAACTTAAGGCAAGAGAGTATGGTTGCCTTATAACTTCCTTGGAAAAACTATAGAATGAAGCACGAGGTAGCATTGTGATAGTTTTTAGAGGGAGTGTGAACCTGAGAACTTCTTTTGCGTTCTTTGCATTATTTCACAACCAATTCTGGATAAAAATCATTTTATCTTGGAGTGCCTGGCTAGCTCACTTGGTAGAACTTGTGATACTTGATCTCAGGGTCATGAGTTCGAGCCCCACCTTGGATGTAGAATTTACTTAAAAAAATTTTTTTTCAGGGCTCCTGGGTGGCCCAGTTGGTTGAGTGTCTGACTCTTGGTTTTGGCTCTGGTCATGATCTCATGTTTTGTGTGTTCACACCCTGCATTGGGCTCCATGCTGGCAGTGTGAAGCTTGCTTGGGATTGTCTTTGTCTCTCTGCCCCTCC
This sequence comes from Prionailurus bengalensis, assembly GCF_016509475.1. NCBI lineage: Eukaryota > Metazoa > Chordata > Mammalia > Carnivora > Felidae > Prionailurus > Prionailurus bengalensis. The sequence continues at coordinate 54,493,462 of NC_057348.1, read as the reverse complement.
CCCACTCACCCTGTCTCTCTCAAAATGAATAAATAAACTTAAAAAACAATTACAGATAATTTTCTGGGGCTCTTGGGTGGCTCAGTCAGTTAAGCATCTGACTTCGGCTCAGATCATGATCTCATTGTTCATGGGTTTGCTCCTTGCATCAGGCTCTGTGCTGAGAGCTCAGAGCCTAGAGCCTGCTTCAGATTCCGTCTGCCCCTCTCCCACTTTCTGTCTGTCTCTTTCAAAAATAAATAAACGTTTAAAAAAATTAAAATAATTTTCTCATTGAAGAATAAGGATATGGCATTTGGGGATGGTGAGTATGTTGATGTACTTAGAATTGGTTCTATCTACCCTCTTCTCTTTTCTCACTCTCAGAAGAATCTCAAGATTCAATCTCATTATCTTTGAGGCACAAAGGTTAGATTGATGATATAACAGAGTTGGAAGACCTGTTTTTCTTCTTGATTTTGAGATACCAAGGAAGATTGTTTTACTTCTGTGTGCTTGATTATTTTTACTAAAAGAAGACAAAAATTTGACTCTTACTATATCATATGCTTTGGGATAATGAGATAATTCTTTGGAATACTATTTTTTTAATTCCATTTTTAAAAATGCATAATTTCTATTAAATGCACAAACCTAAGAGGTATACATAGCTCAGTGAATTTTATGTCATATAATGTATGTGTTATATATGATATATAAATATATATCTTTACATTAATTATATATACATATAATTATAAATACCAATCTGATTAAGTTGTAGAATATTTTCCTCCCTTTAGAAAGTTTCTTTATGCCCCTTTCCAGTCAGTATCCTTTTTTTGAACACTTTGCTTTATTATTAATTTTAAGAAGCCAGTAAGAACAAATCTTGACATACTTTATGTTTCATCAGTAATTTGAGTCTTGAACTCTATAGTAAGGTCTGATCTGTAGAGGATCAGGTCTTTAACCTTTAGAAATAGATAAGGCATAATCATGTTAAAATGTTTTTCTAAAAAAACCTAATCCAGGGTGAAGAGGGAGTAGTTTCACATTGATAAGGTGACAGTGTTGTTTACCGGCATTTTCTTTTCTGTGTAGATTTTTTCCTGTAGGTTTTTGGGTTGTCTGAAAGGAAATTTGTTTGGAAAGTTCTGTGTAGGTGGGAAAAGGAATGTGTTTGGCCAAATGAGTGATGAGCTTGTTCTAGGTCTGTTCTGTTCTTCTTCTACCTGTGCTATTGTGTAACTCTGTGAACAAGGCCTAGCCTCATTTTTTACATCTAATATTTATTCAGTACTTTTTTATCTGAGGCACTGTGCGTGAATCTTTCTGAAGTTTTGTGGTGCTACCTTAGCCTGCACCTGGTACTGTAGCTATTTATTATGTAATCTTGTTTATTAATTTATATATCTATATTTTAGAAGTTTTAGATTTGTGCAAAAGTTAAGCAAAGATAATAGAGAGTTTCTGTATACCAGGTACCCATTTTTCCTTTTTTTTAATTAAAAAATTTTTTTTAACATTTATTTTTATTTTTGAGAGATACAGAGCATTAGCTAGGGAGAGGCACAGAGAGAGGGAGACACAGAATCCAAAGCAGGCTCCAGGCTCTGAGCTGTCAGCACATAGCCTGAAGTGGGGCTCGAATCCATGAACATTAAGATCATGACCTGAGCCGAAGTTGGACACTTAATAAATGACTGAGCCACCCAGTCGGATGGCTTTTTTTTCTTTAATTTTTCTTTGAACGCTTATTTTTATTTTTGAGAGACAGAGACAGAGCATGAGCTGGGGAGGGGCAGAGAGAGAGGGAGACACAGAGTCTGTAGCAGGCTCCAGGCTCTGAGCTGTCAGCACATAGCCTGACCCATTTTTCCTTTCATAACATTTTGTTTTATTAGCTTCATTGAGGTATATTTCACATACTTTAGAACTCACCCATTTAAAGTGTACACCTCAGTGATTTTTAGTATATTCATAGAATTGTACAACTAATTCCAGGGTATTTGCATTTTCGCTGCCTGTCCTAGGCAGCTCTGTCTATGGATTTGCCTATTCTGAACATTTCATATAAATGAACTTCTACAAAATGTTGTCTTTTCTGACTAGCTTCTTTCACTTAGAGTGTTTTCATAGTTTATGCATTCTGTAGCATGTTTCAGTTCTTTTTCATTACCAAATAATAGTCCATTTTATGCATGGACATTTGTTTAATAGTGGACATTTTGATTGATTCTCTTTTTTGCTGTTATGAATAATGCTGCTGTAAGCATTTGTATACAAGTTTTTATGTGGACTCTCAGAAAGAAATCTTAAATTTGAACTGTGCCTGTCAAGAAGAGTCTCCCCGCCCCAACAAATATGTTGGAAACCAAGAGGTAGTCAGGGAAACAGAGGGTAACTTGGGATTTGTATGTTTTAATCCTTTTATTCTTTTTCTCAGCCCCTTAATCTCCACAAATGTTGCAGGTTTTGAAACAGAACATTAAACAAAATTTTTTTTTTGATCTTGAGTACTAAAAAACATTTTCTTTTTGTAAAAGCATGTGTAGAATGAGAGATTACATTAAAATAATCCTTAAGGTCCTATGATTCTTTGATTTATTCTAAATTTTCATTATGATTTGCTGAGATTATCATGGAGGATACCGTTCAAAAAGCTGTAATGTTAGCATTGTAGAACTTATCCCCATTTAGAGAGAGAGCTGTGGTAAAGCAGTTGAGAGGTTCAATTTCCAGCTCTTCCACTTGCTGGCTCTGTGACCTTCAGCATGTCACTTAAACCTCATTTTCCTTATCTGTAAAATGTGAAGTAACAAGTGCCTCACAGGATTGTTGTGAGGATCAAATGAGATAGTGTTAAGAAGGAGTTTGAAACTACAATGTGATATACAAATATGAGGTAATGTCATAAAAAGAGATCTCTAAATCTATAAAAAACAGTAGTTTCCTATTGTCTTTTGTCTTCAATTTACTGATTCTTCCAGCTTCCTATTAATTTCTGATTAGGTTAGACTGGTGATTTCCTTTTCTTCTCAGATTAAGAAAAAAAAATGTGGGTAGCAAGAAAGAAGTTAAGGTTGTTGTGCCAAGGGAAATGAGCAACACCTGCTGTAGCATTCCTAGCAGGAGCCAGGTTGCTGCTCTCACTGCCTATATAGGTGCCTGGCATTTCCTAAAATAAAAAAAAAAAAAATTGAATCTAATACTTAGTTACGCTTATTCTGTATGTTAACCTTAAAAAGAAAATTCAGTTACTTTACCAGCAAAAATAGGTTTATTTGAGAATAGAGAATCGCAACTGCCCTTTTAGAGGAAAGGGGGAAATTGGGAGGGCTGTTATAAACAAAGTTCTGGAGCACCTGGGTGTTTGCATCTGTTAAGCATTCAACTCTTGATTACAGCTCAGGCCATGATCTCTTGGTGGTGAGATGAGGGTAGAACCTGCTTAGGATTTTCTCCCTCTCCCCCTGCCCCTCCCCTTCAGGAACCCCCGCACGCCTAACCCCCCCCCCCCCCCCCCCCCCCCCCCCTCCCCCCCCCCCCCCCCCCCTCCCCCCCCCCCCCCCCCCCCCCCCTGCCCACCCCCCCCCCCCACCCCCCCACCCCCCCCCCACCCCCCCCCCCCCCCCCCCCCCCCCCCCCCCCCCCCCCCCCCCCCCCCCCCCCCCCCCCCCCGTCTCAGAAAAAAAAAAAAAGTCCATTGGGAGTTCAGAGTGTAGTGGCTTTTCATTGGCTGAGTCTCATTGGCTGGGCTATTGCTGGGAGGAGGAAAACCTTTCTTTCTGCTGGGAAGGTAAAGCAGTGGCTAAAATAGTATGGATTTGCATAGTAACTTTCTTCCTATTGGGTCTGCAATTGACTACCAGTGTTTGGGGATGAGAGCTTCTCCTGCTGGTCTCCTGACTCCATTTTAGTGTGTTCATACATATCAGACCCTGTTCTAAGTTTTACACTTATTTTTTTTATTAAAAAATGTTTATTTTTGACAGAGGGTGTGTGCATGCCCACGAACACGAGTGGGGAATGGGCAGAGAGAATCTGAAGCAGGCTCTGAGCTGTCAGCACTAACCCTGGTACAGGGCTCAAACTCACGAGCCATGAGATGATGACCTGAGAAGTTGGACGCTTAACTGGCTGAGCCACCCAGGCACCCCTAAGTATTTTACATTTAATCTTCACAATGATTCTTTGAGGATAAGTACTATGGTAATACATGAGGAAATTGAAGGTTAGAAAATTACTTAATGATGGTTGGTGCTGCAGTACTTTGAAACTTTTCCTTTTGGGTAGAGCTCAGGCTTATATTCTTACCACATTTTTGCAAAAAATAATTACTTCTGTAAGCTTTCAGCAATAGATTATTATACTTTATCTTTAATTACCTCTAGAAACACCTGATAAATTTTGGGATAAGTAAAGGTCCAGGAGTACTGTTTTAGTCCCAATTCTGATTTAGAAAAATCAGAACAAATTGGATTTAGAAAAATTGGAACAAATGAAAGGCATTGGTTAGGCACACTGGTGGTGTTTTCTAAATCCCCTGGTTTCTCAGTTTTAAAAGGAATGCTTTTTTTCATTTTAAGTTTTTGAAATTGTGTGCATTTAATATGGTAGTATTTCTCCTTCAAAAGTTTTTCAAGTAAGTTGTGCCTTTTAATCGGTTAACAAGGTTTAGAATCAAAATGCAGTAATGTTTAGTCCATTTGACTTTATTTTTTAGCTAACACACATTATCACTGTGCCATTCTTGGGCTCCTGTACATAGCCTTTGCATGTTCAGTACTGATAGCTAGATTTTCTGTTAACCAGCTAACATTGGAGTTGCTGTGGGTTCTGAATCTTAACTTCGTTTCTTACTCTTCTTAAACTTTCTGCAAGGATATCTTAATGACTGAGAGATGGAAGTACCTCATTGGCATGTTTTGCTTACTAGCTGTTCCTAATTTAGTGAATCAGCTAGTTGAGGGGGGAAAGCAGATAATTTCACTGGAGACAGGACTGGAGTTAAAAATTTGAAAGTCCAAGGGCAGTTAATGTTTATTGCATAAATTCAGAGCATTATTTTGAGAAACTACCTCCATCTGGTCCTTGTCCCTGTCCTCTGACAACCAGTAATCAGTTCTCCATCTCTGTAGTTTTGTTATTTTGAGGATATTGTATAAATGGAGTCATATAGTATACAACTTTTTGAGATTGGCTTTTTTTTATTTACTAAACATATGACCTTGAGATCTATCTAAGTTGTTACATGTATCAATATCAATTGCTCCTCCCTTTTTATTACTGATGAATATTCCGTAGTATGGATGTACCACAGTTTGTTTAAACATTTGTCTATGGAGAGGGGCATTCATGTTACCAGTTTGGTGTATTATCAGTAATACTGCCATGAACATTTCATGCATAAGTTTTTATGTGAACATATGTTTTCATTCTCTGGGATAAATGCCAGGGAGTGAGACTGCTGGAAGATATGAAAACTGCATGTTTAATTAAAAAAATTTTTTTAATGTTTTTTTTTTTTTAATTTTTTTTTCAACGTTTTTTATTTATTTTTGGGACAGAGCGAGACAGAGCATGAACGGGGGAGGGGCAGAGAGAGAGAGGGAGACACAGAATCGGAAGCAGGCTCCAGGCTCTGAGCCATCAGCCTAGAGCCCGACGCGGGGCTCGAACCCACAGACCGTGAGATCGTGACCTGGCTGAAGTCGGACGCTTAACCGACTGTGCCACCCAGGTGCCCCTTTAATGTTTATTTTTGAGAGAAAGTGCATGTGAGTGGGGGGAGGAGCAGAGAGAGAGGAGAGAGAGAACCCCAAGCAGGCTTTGTGCTGTCATCATGGAGCCAGACACAGGGCTCTATCTCATGAACTGTGAGATCATGACTTGAGCCGAAATCAAGAGTTGTCTGCTTAACCCATTTGAGCCACCCAAGTGCCCCTGAATATTTACATTTATGAGAAACTGCCAAACTTATCCATAACCCGCAATGTAATGAGACTACTAATCGTTTTTTATTGCTTGTTGAGCCTTTTTCGGTCATAGATGCCAAAATTTAAGAAAAATTTATGTGAGAAAAATCATAAAGTGAAAGGTTGATTGATGTAGTTGTTTTAGCAAAATATACAGTTTCTCAGGAGAATAAAATTTTAGTTCTAGATTCTTTGCTTTGGCAGTCTTTTGTTGAAGTTGGTTGAAAAGATTAATAATTTTGAAAAATGAATTAGGTTTGTTACTAAATTTTTATGCTAAGTCATTTGGCCATTTTGGAAACTGAATAATGAGTTTCTTCCTCTTTATCTCTCATAATTTCTTTATAAATATTTATCTTTTCCTAAATTGTTAATAATTTCTGATACTTTAGCCTCTGTTTATAACAAGATGTGTTTACTTGCTTCTTTTGTTTTGTCATGAATTATAATACCCACTGTTTTTTTATGACTTAGAATTGTTGAAACACCATAAGGAACTGTTTGCTTACCATCAAAATAGGCAAGTCCCCTAAGTAACCATATCCATACCCAGGCTTTACTCAGTCACTGTGAAATAGCGTGGGTTTTTTTTAGGCCAAGGAAGCTCTCCAAGAATTTTGTGAATAAGGGTGGGAATTGACCTTGCCAGAATTCATGGGGAAGATGTCTGTCTGCTTGTTTTGTGTGGTGGAAAAGGGTTTTTCATCCAAACGCCCTGATTTCACATTTCTCACTGAGCATTTTTTAAAGTGTCTAGAGATTTTAATTCTTTAAGTGTTAATCATTTTATTTTATTTTTATTTTTATTATTTTTTAAAAAATTTATTCATTTTGATAGCCTGAGCAAGGGAGAGACACAGAGAGAGGGAGAAAGAGAATCCCAAACAGACTCTGCACTCTCGTGCAGAGCCTAACTTGGGGCTTGATCCCATGAACTTTGAGATCATGACCTGAGCCGAAATCAAAAGTTAACCGGTTACTCGGTGCCCTGAGTGGTGCCCTGAAAACCGGACATTTGAATCAAATAGTGTGGTAATTCTGGATATCAAGTTCTCCTGCCTCCCTAGAGTTTGCTGTTTTTGTTATTATTTTTTTATCTTTGCAGGCTGCCTCCATGCCAAGGGTCAGTCTGAGGTGTAAACTTAAGATCTTCTCAGGTCTTTTCTGATCCTGTGCTTTTCCCTAGGAATGTGCAGTCACTTTCTGATTTTACCTGTGTATGCAGTTGATTTTGAATGTCTTAGGTTTTAGAGTCTGTTTCCCAGTAGAGGAAAAATAGAAAAATGAAAGAGGAGGGAAGGGGATGCTAGCTTTTTAAATGCCCTGGAAGTCACTATTGCTGAAGAGGGGAGGGCCTTGTGATAGCTTGGGGGTGGGGGAAGTGCAACAACAATGGCATCTGCTTCTTTGCCACCTCTATGATCAGAAACAATAGTCAGTGACCAGGGCACAGACCTCTGATATTTGGAGGACAGAGTTTGTTTGTTTGTTTGTTTATTTCCGCCTCCCACCCTAGCTCCCACAAGGTTTGTGCAGGCTGCTGTAGGAACTTTGCACAGCTGCCCTTCATGTGGCTGGGTAGGGGCTGGGTAGCTACTACTACTGTGCTGAGTTGAAACTGATTGGATTTATCGTGTAAGCCTTCCCCTGGATTTGCAAGCCGTAAATAGACTCCAGAATTCCAAAATAGTTACATCAGACAGATTCTGCTCTTGCAGTTGTCATCTAGGTGGGTAGCCATTCCTGGTGCTTCCTACTCTGCCATCTTCTCAGCATCCTCTCTTGAGACCTGGGTTGTTGTTGTTGTTAATGTATATTTATTTTTGAGAGAGGGAGACAGAGTGCAAGTGTGGGAGGGACAGAGAGAGAGGGAGAGACAGAATCTGAAGCAGGCTCCAGGCTCTGAGCCATCAGCACAGAGCCCAATGCAGGGCTTGAACCCATGAACTGTGAGATCATGACCTGAGCCAAAGTCGTGGCAGGAGACACTTAGTAGTATGACCTCAGGCAAATCACTTAAGTTCTTTGGGCTTTAGGGAAGTATGAGCTTGTAGGGAAAGCATTTAAACTGGTAATTATTAAGACTCTCTTACCCTGGGGCGCCTGGGTGGCGCAGTTGGTTAAACGTCCGACTTCAGCCAGGTCACGATCTCGCGGTCCGTGGGTTCAAGCCCCGCATCGGGCTCTGGGCTGATGGCTCAGAGCCTGGAGCCTGTTTCCGATTCTGTGTCTCCCTCTCTCTCTGCCTCTCCCCCGTTCATGCTCTGTCTCTCTCTGTCCCAAAAATAAATGTTGAAAAAAAAAAAAAAGACTCTCTTACCCTAAAATACATGATTTTGTAAAATTATGCATGTAATTTTCTTTAATTTTGGAGTTCATTTTTTAGTTCTTTTAGTTCACGTTTTGCCCTGTAAAAAAAGGGCAAAAAACTTCTCAATGTTTGAACATTTCTGTTTACCCAGGATATTTAAATTGTATGTGCAATTTATTTTTTTTGGAGCTTCTTCTTTTTTCCAGTTTGATGTTCCTCTTTGGAGTGCCTAAAAAAACTGTAGGTTTGACTTTTTATTTTTATTTTTTTTTTAAATTTTTTAACATTTATTTATTTTTGAGACAGAGAGAGAGCGTGAACGGGGGAGGGTCAGAGAGAGAGGGAGACACAGAATCTGAAACAGGCTCCAAGCTCTGAGCAGTCAGCACAGAGCCCGACGCGGGGCTCAAATTCACATACTGCGAGATCGTGACCTGAGCCGAAGTTGGACGCTTAAGATTCTGTATTTCTTTTTTTTTTTTTTAATTTTTTTTACGTTTATTTATTTTTGAGACAGAGACAGAGCATGAATGGGGGAGGGGCAGAGAGAGAGGGAGACACAGAATCGGAAGCAGCCTCCAGGCTCTGAGTCATCAGCCCAGAGCCCGATGCAGGGTTCGAACTCACAGACCGCAAGATTGTGACCTGAGCTGAAGTCGGATGCTTAACCTACTGAGCCACCCAGGTGCCCCCTTGACTTTTTAGGAAAACACATGGCTGTTCTAATTGGTGGTAAGTTTGATGGTGAGATCTGTTAGGACTTTTATTCCTTGTTTTGAACAGAAATTTTTTTTACAACAGGTAGGATAACTGCATTTTTCTAATGTTCTGAAAAAGTTCCTGTAGTTACTTGCTTTGCTGGGTGTTCTTATCCACATCAATCCTTTTGGTTCCCTTGGAAGAAGTAAAATACTTTGAAGAACTAGCAGATGATAATTTGGGAGGTCAGTTGTTTCACTTTCCTGTGATCAATAATGATTTGTATTCTTTCCTATGGTAAAGTTTGTACTTTGAGTTATTTGGTTAACTTTTTCATGGTTTCTTCCTCTTTAGGCTAGTGAGTATCTTTTTCATAGCTTTTCAGCTGCACAACTGATGTATTTTCCTTTTCATTAAAGATGTTTCAGATGCTGATATATACAGAATATTCTAGGGATATTTAGAGATGAATTTTTGTCCAGTATTTCCGTTTTATACAAGAGGAAATTGAAGCTCAGATTAATTGCTTTGCTTAAGGATATGTTGCAAACTAATGGCCGAGATGAGACTTAATCCCGGTTTACTGACTCCTACTCATCATATCCTAGTGCAGCATCAGATAATCCAAGTCACTATATTGTTTTTTGGGAGGGGTGGGGGGCAGGGGTTTTGAGGGGATTAGTTTGGGGAGAAATGGGGCTTTAGCTGGAAGGTGGATATAGGGTCAAGAGATGTTTTCTTAAAGTGGGAAAAATTGTATAATGTTTGTATGCTGATGGGAATAATCCAGTATAGATAGGGAGAAATTGGTTAGAGTGAAGAAAGAGTTGCTTATAGTTTATGTTTGAATAAGCATATAAGTAGAGAAGTTGACCATGGTGGGAATACCACCATTTAATCCTTACTAGCAGTAGGGAGTGCTGATGGTATGGATTCAGATGCCGGTGGAGAAGTAGATGTGGTTTAGGTTTGTCTAAGTGCTTATTTTTTTCAATGACACAGGAAGGTAGGCCATTAAGGGACTAAGGATAGAAGAAGGGATGTTAGATTTGAAGAGAGTTAAGAAGTGTGAAACAGTCCTCTGTAAGAATGGGGGAGTGAATATACTAGAGAATTACAAAATCAAATGCCCATTTGAGATTAGTGGACATGAATTTACAGTGTCATTGGGTCAGCATGGAAACATGACTTTTCTTGTCACTTTGTATATGAAATAGGCAGGTAAATTATCCAAGATTGGGGTGTTGCTGGTTGAGGGAAGGAGAAGAAGGCCTAAGAAATTGAATATGTGTATAAGGGAATGTTAATAATGATGGACTATGGAATCTAAGCCAGGGACTTGTTTTAGGGGAAAGGGTTGTATAGAATGGAAGTGGAGTCATTTTAATTCTGTGAATATTCACTCTTTTCAATCAATGGTGCTGGTATAGTCAAATAGAAATGCACAAAAAAAGAATCTCAACCCTTACCTCATAGCATATGTAAAAATTAACTTCAAATGGACTGTAGACCTAAATGTATGACCTGAAATCATAAAACTTCTAGAAGTACCAGAAAAAATCTTTTTTTTTTTTTAAATGAAATTTATTGTCAAATTGGTTTCCATACAACACCCAGGGCTCATCCCAACAGGTGCCCTCCTCAATGCCCATCACCCACCCCCCATCAACCCTCAGTTTATTCTCAGTTTTTAAGAGTCTCTTATGGTTTGGCTCTCTCCCTCTCTTTTTTTTTTTTTTTTTTTTCCTTCCCCTCCCCCATGGTCTTCTGTTAAGTTTCTCCAGATCCACATAAGAGTGAAAACATATGGTATTTGTCTTTCAGTACCAGAGAAAATCTTAATGAACTTGGGCTAGTAAGGGTTTTTTTAAGACACAAAAAGCATGAAGGGGGAAAATTACTAAATTGGATGTCCTCAAATTTAAAATCTTTTTGAGTATTTTTTAAAAAAATATTTATTTTGAGGGGCGCCTGGGTGGCACAGTCGGTTAAGCGTCCGACTTCAGCCAGGTCACGATCTCACGGCCCGTGAGTTCGAGCCCTGTGTCAGGCTCTGGGCTGATGGCTCAGAGCCTGGAGCCTGTTTCCGATTCTGTGTCTCCCTCTCTCTCTGCCCCTCCCCCGTTCATGCTCTGTCTCTCTCTGTCCCAAAAATAAAATAAACGTTGAAAAAAAAATTAAAAAAAAAATATTTATTTTGAGAGAGAGAGAGGGAGACAGAATCCCAAGCAGGCTTTGCTCTGCTAGCGCAGAGCCTGATGCAGGGCTCGAACACACAAACTGTGAGATCATTGCCTGAGCAGAAACCAAGAGTTGGCCCCTCAACCAACTGAGCCACCCAGGCACCCCTAATCTTTTTGTCTTTGAAATTCACTGTTAAGGAAATGAAAAAGACATTTGTAACTGTGTGAGGTGATATGTTATGGTTATCATTTTGCAAAATATACTTACATCAAATCATTATGTTGTATACCTGAACCTAATATAATGTTGTTTGTCGGATATAGCTCACTAAAAAATAAATAAAAAACAAAATGAAAAGGCATGCCCTCAGACTGGGAGAAAATATTTGCAAAACGTATTTGACAGAGGATATGTATCCAGAGTATATAAAGAACTCTTGCAACGCAATAAGACAAACAACCTTGTAAAAAAAGGGCAAAAAACCTCACAAAAACTTGAATAGAAAGTTCATCAAAGAAGATAAATGGATGCCTAATATGCATGTGCAAAGATGCTTAACTTCATAAATCATTAGAAAAGTGTTAACTAAAACCATAATAATGTACTGTTATACTAGAATGGCTATAATTATAAAGATTGGTCCGGTGTTAGTAAGAATGCAGACCAAGTAGGATTCTCATATGCTGTTGGGAATGTGAACTGGAACAGCTGGGCAGTTACTCTAAAATTTAAGTGTAAACTTACCATATGACCCACCCATTTCACTTCTTAAGTATTTATCCAAGAGAAATGAAAGCAATACGGTGGCACCTGGGTGGCTCAAGCAGTTGAGCATCCAACTCCTGGTTTTGGCTCAGGTCATGATCCCAGAGTTGTGGGATCAAGCCCCATGTTGGGCTCTGTGCTGAATGTGGAGCCTGCTTGAGGTTTTCTGTCTCTCTCTCTTTGCCTCCCTCTGCTCTCATATATGCTGTCTCTCTCTCAAATAAAAAAATATAGGGGCACTGGTTGACTCAGTTGGTTAAGTGTCTGACTTTGGCTCAGGTCATGACCTCGTGGTTCATGAGTTCAAGCCCCTTGTTGGGCTCTGTGCTGACATCTCAGAGCCTGGAGCCTGCTTTGGGTTGTATGTCTCCCTCTCTTTTTTTTTTTTTTTTTAATTTTTTTTTCAACGTTTAGTTTTGGGACAGAGAGAGACAGAGCATGAACGGGGGAGGGGCAGAGAGAGAGGGAGACACAGAATCGGAAACAGGCTCCAGGCTCTGAGCCATCAGCCCAGAGCCTGACGCGGGGCTCGAACTCGCAGACCGCGAGATCGTGACCTGGCTGAAGTCGGACGCTTAACCGACTGCGCCACCCAGGCGCCCCTGTCTCCCTCTCTTTTAGCTGCTGAGCAGTTAAAAGGAAAGAATTACTGATACTTAACAATGTGGATGGCTCTTCAAATAATTAGGCTAAATGAAAGAAGTCAAACTTATAAATAAAATAAAGCAGATATACTATATTTAAGTTCTAGAAAACTACTCTGTAATCACAGAAGATAGTTGACAGGAGAGGAGGGTAGGAGTGACAAGATTACACAGTGGGCATGAACAAACTTTTGGGACTGATGGAAATGTCTGTTATCTTGATTATGTTGACGGTTTTATGGATATAAATGTTTTGTTAACTTATCAAATTGTACATGTTAAATAGGTGCAGTTTATTTTATATCTGTTATACCCTAAAGCTGTAATAGACTAGCAGAATGGTGGAGTTAGTAACATGATATTCATTTCTTCCATGCTCTCAAATATAATGCTTAGCAGATAAATCATTTGAGGCCTGTCAATTATTTTTGTTCTTATTATAACATTGTTCTTTTCATGTTAGGTTTTTTTAGTTTCTGTGCTGTGTTTTACTGGACTTTACGAGTCCTGGCACACTTGGTAAGAACTTGGTACTTTTTGATGATGTTGCTAAAACCTAACGGAATAGAAGCGCCTAGGGGTGCATGGGTGGCTCAGTCTGTTAAGTGTCCAACTCTTGATTTCGGCTCAGGTCATGATCTCATGTTTTGTGAGTTTGAACCCTGAGTCGGGCTCCTCACTGACAGTGCGGAGCCTGCTTGGGATTCTCTCCCTCTCTGTCTGCCCCTCACCTGCTCAATCAATCTCTCTCTCTCTTTCTCTCTCTCTCTACAAAATAACTAAATAAACTTAAATAATGTTTTGAGCATTTAGAATGTTCTACACTCACTACTGAAAATACTATTCCTGTTTTCCTGAACATTCTTGAAGACTGACTTCTGTAGTTCACTGAATATATAAATACTTTTTAGATTAAAAAGAGAATTGAATTGCCAGAGTTGAATTTTATCTGGTTAAGGTATTAGTGAGATGTGAAATAGAATAAAGATTATGGAAATTAATTGGTATGTGGTGAATCAGAAACTTATAATTCTTAATTTGTAACTTTTTGGTTATCATATTTAGGTATTTCTAATTTACTTGTGTAGTTTCTTATTGTTGGGTTGAGGGCAAGGAGAAATGCTGGGGAGGGAGTGAGGGTAATGTAATTATTACAGGAAAAGGAGAGAGCTCTGTGTTTTTATTTTTTTTTTCTTTTATTCTTTCTATTGTTATTAGTAGATATCATTAGGGAACAATTAATTCCAGGGACTGTGAAAAATATGTTCTGTGCATTATTTTATATAATTCTCACAACTCTAGGAAGTAGGTCTCATTGCCATTTTACCAATGAGGGAACTGAGACTTAACATCTAAGATTTTACAGAAAGATAAACAGCTAGTAAGTGTCTTTAAATAACTGGCTCACTCCAAAGATCAGGGTCTTAACACTGCTGAATTTCTCTCATTGTTAATAAGACAGTCTTGTCCAGGATTTAAAAAAGAAACATCCCTTTGAATGTCCATTAGCCCTGGAGAATCTGTTTAAAAACATACAGATACATAAACACATGTGACCCCTTTTAGGAAAATCATTCTTTTGGAAGTATTCTTCATTAGGAGAAACAGTTTCTTAGAATTGAAAGTGCTAGAGATTTGTAAACATTTTTGTGAGCGTATAATATTTTTTTAAAGTCAGGCAGTAAGAAGAAAGCTGAGATAAAATACAGTCTGTGAAAGGAATCCCTGAATCACCAGACATTCTTTCATTGACCCTGCTTCTTGCTTTAATGTGACACTGTTTCTTAGTATTTTACATTTTCATGTTTGTATGTTCATTCATTGACTAAACAGCTTAAGAAGTCACTGTACCTACCTGTTCTTTGTAGTCACCATGCTTTTAGTGAGGTCCTCTTTCTTTGGCCATATTTACAGAGTATACACAAGCAAGTTTGATAAAACTGTATTTATGACTGAGGAGAAGGCATTATTCAAAGTGATAAATGTCTATTGAACTTAATGTGTCTTTCTCATTTCTTTATTAACTCTTGAGTTTCTTACCTATTCATTTGGTCAGTAGTGCTGTATGAAACGTGGAGGTCAACAGAAAATTTTGTTTTGAGTGTGAATGACTGGGTTGGGAAAAGATGTTGCTGAATCACGAATTCCCTTAGGAGGTGGCTGAAAAATGTTGCCCCTTACAAAATAGAAGCATGGGGAGAAATAATGACTTCAAGAATAGAACGGTTGAATAAATTTTCAGTGTAGCAATGCATAAGGTATGTGTTACCATTGAAACCATCTCAAATGACCTACAGTGAAGGAGAAAGAGCATAAATTGGAGACGTTTTTAAAATCTGAAAAACATGATTAGATTTTATTTCTAAACTTTGTGTTCATTTATTTATTCTGGAGAGATTTAGGATTAGCTTTGGGGCAGGTGAACAAAATTTGACATACTCAGCGTGTATTGAAATGTAACATGTTATATGAGTATTGTGTTTTTTCCTGTTTCTTTCAAATGACAAATTGTGAATACTTGATGTAAGAAATTTGAAATTAGGATTTTTTAAAAAAGATAAACTTTTTCAAGATTATACCAGAAGGTTTGTAGAATCTATTTTGGCTCTTTCTTGATTTTCAGTGATCTTAATAGGAATTGTCTTCAGTTAGTTCATTTATTTTGTTACTTATTCCTCTGCTGTTCAAAGTCAGGAATTTTATTTTGATAGTCCTTTCTATGCTTGGGTCTCAGAAGGAAGTCCCTTGTAAAACCAAGTATGATGTAGCTGACATCATTCAAAGCATTAGTTGTTGTATGTGATGAAAAATGAAAAATAGCTTGAAGTATATGATATTTAAGTTTCTTTTGGATATGTTTGGAGAGAGAGAGAATTGCCATAGGAGGAAACTTAAAGAATTTTATTCTTAGTTTGAAAAGAACATACACGAGAAAACTTTTTCCCCCCTTTTGCCTGCCCTTACACTGAAGTATTTGGGAGACACCGACCTTCCCGCCCCCACCTTTCCTCACAGGTCACATGATGTTTTTCTTTTGAAGGTTTTTCAAGATATTTTCCCTGCTATTTCAGGACTCTTGCCATTGTACATTCTTAGACTCTTCGGGGATATTTCTCTGGCCTCTTCTGAGAACCCTTGTCAAAACTGCTTAACTAGGTGATTAAATGCTCCCTCTTTCAGCTTCATTTGGAAGGATTTGCCTCATTTCCTTTATTGGTTATTAACTATTCACTTTTGATAATAGATACCTGGTTTATACTTTATAGTATTTACTTGTGCATCTTTATTTCAAAAAGTATTTGAGGATTATAGGCTTCTTAGAAAACCCAGATATCTTTCCTTTCCTCCCCTTCTTCTTGAGATTGTAATTACCCATGGGAGTAAAGAGTAATCTTTTTGGGAGTTGGTGGGAATATCTGTAGACAGATTAATTATAGATTATCTATACTTTTTCATCAAGATATTCTCTCTCCCTTTTTTCTTCTATTAATATGGTTTTTCTATGTTTCGTACTTGCTTATTTGTACATCTTTAACCCACACACAACACAAAATGGGATTTAAGACCTGACCCATATAGGAGTTCTAGAGCATTCTTAATGCACTGTGATTCATAATCTAGGCTTGTTTTTAAAAAAGCTATCCTTTACGTATGCTGAATAACTAGCCTCATATATATCCTCCCCTCTCTCCATTTTTCTTTTCTGTGGGGACCAGGCTATGTCTTCAGAATAAAAAGGGGTCTAATTTTCAGATCATAGGTGTCATCAAAGAAGGGAGTATTTTGACGGTTAAGAGCTTTCATTTTTATTAGTTCATGAGTTAAGTCAGAATGCTAAAGTAGAGGATTCACTTCTTCATCAGTTTCCTTCTTAGACCAGATTTTGGGATGCAGATCAAAAGATGCAGGTGGTTATAAGTTCACAAGTTGTATTAGAACTAAGGCAGAATGAACCAAGGATGTTCTTGTGGATACCTTTCAGGAATGGTAAGAGAAGAGGGGAGAGGCAGAAAGACAAGGTAAAAACTACCAATGCAAACCCTGGATTTGATTTGTACGTTCCTGAAAATGAAGTTTAAAAAATAAACCCAAAACCTAGTGAATTTATTCCTCCATCTGCATTATAGGATTTGTAGGTTTCAAACATTTTCTGTATACATATTCATGCCTAATATAAGCTCTGTGTGGATGCTAAATGACAAGTAGTCCACATTCTGCATGTCTATTCCTGTATCTTCATTCACTCCTAAAATTCATGGCAATGTTATTTCCACCTATGTTATTTTTCTAAATTTTTGTAGATTTTTCATAGTCTGTATTAGGCTAAGGGATTTCCCTTCTCTTAATTTTTTTGAGAGTATTTGTCATAAATGTTGAATTTACTTCAATGCCTTTTCTGTATCTGTTATGATCATACGGCTTTCTTACTTAGTCTGATACTGTGAATTAACATTGATTGCTTTTTTTAGTGTTGAGTCAGCTTTGCATCCCTGGGGCTAATATTTTTTTTTGGTTTTCATATATATATGTTCACTTAAGAGTATTGATCTGTAATTTTTTTTTTTTGGTAATGTCTTTGTTTTATTTTAGTATTAGAGTAATGTTGGCCTCATGAAATGAAATGTTCCCTCTTCTATGAGATTTTGCAGAATCATTATTTCTTCCTGAAATAGTTGGTAGAATTAATCAGTAAAACCATCTGGGTCTGGATTTTCCCTTTTTTTGAGGGGTTACTACTACAAATTCACTTTATTTAGATACAGAGTTATCCAGGTTATCTATTTCTCCTTGTATAGGTTTTGTAGTTTGTGTCACCTTTGAAGGAATTGGTTCATTTCATCTAAGCTATCAAAATTATGGGCATAGAGGGGTTTGTTGTATTTATTACCCTTTTAATATCTGTTGTGTCAGTGTTAATGTCCCCTCTCTTTTATTCCAGTTAGTGGTAATTTGTGTCTTTCCCATTTCTTGGTTAGCCTGGCTACAACTAGTTCATTAATTTTATTGATCTTTTCAAAGAACCAGCTTTTGCTTTCATTTATTTTTCTCCATTGTGTTTCTGTTCTCAGTTTCATTGATTTCTGCCCTAATTTTTATTATTTTTTTCTTTCACTTTCACTTTGATTTAGATTTAATTTGATCTTTTAAGTTTCTTAAAGTAGAAGCTTAAATTATTGATTTTAGGTCTTTTTTAATACAGTAAAACCTTGGTTTGTGAACATAATTCATCACGGAGACATGCTTGTAATCCAGAGCTCTTGTGTATCAAAGTGAATTTCCCTATAAGAAATAATGGAAACTCAGATAATTCATTCTACAACCCAAAAATATTCATATAAAAATGATTACAATACTGTAATCTAATATAAAATAGTAGAGAAAATACAAAATATAAAGAAAAATAAATTAGCCTGCACTTACTTTTGAAAACCTTCCTGACTGGTGTGAGAGGAGGAGGGTTCACTATCACTAATGGAATCACTGCTATCTTTTGGCCCAATGGAATCTTTTTCTGCATGGGGGCCATTGTATACACTCACAAAGATGTTGACTACAGTACAGTATTAATCAACTGCTGTCAGATACTGTATTTAATGTAACTGGCAACAAGGCAGCAGAGGAAAGGGTCTATGTCTGCAGGCAGCCTGACCTAGAATGAAGCAAAGCATTCCTAAGCTTACTCTTGTATGGAAAAGCAAAGGACTGTCTATAGGTGCTTTGAAGTGACAAAAAAATACACTAGTGCCAGTTGTGGGTACCTTCCAACCTTCTGAAAAACCCTGATTTCTGCCAAATGCTGTGGCCTGAGACGGAGCATCTGAGCATGGGAGACAATCATCCACAATCCTGCAGAGACAGCGGGAGAGAGAAGAACCATTGGCTCAGTTGTGATCATGTAATCATGTGATGTTCGGTGTCACATACTACTTGTATTACAAGACATCACTCATTAAGTTAAAATTTATTAGAAATGTTTGCTCGTCTTGCAGAACACTCACAGAGCAAGTTACTCGCAATCCAAGGTTTTACTGTATATGCATTTAAAACTAAATTTTTCTCTGGGCACTGTTTTAACATCCCACAAGTTTTGATGTTCCATTTTCACTTATTTGAAAATATTTCTGTTTTTTTCTAGGCTTCCTCTTTTACCCATGGGTTATTTAGGAGTATATTGTTTAATATCCAAGTATTTGGGGCAACTTTCCCAGATCTTTTGCTAATTTATTTTAATGTAATTTCATTGTGATCTGAGAATGTACTTTACATCATAAAAAACAATATTTTATTTTTTTAAATTTTATTTTTTATTTTTTAAAATTTACATCCAAATTAGTTAGCATATAGTGCAACCATGACTTCTGGAGTAGATTCCTTAGTACCCCTTACCCATTTAGCCCATCCCCCCTCCCGCAACCCCTCCAGTAACCCTCAGTTTGTTCTCCATATTTATGAGTCTCTTCTGTTTTGTAAAAATACTGAATGCTTTACGAATTTGCGTGTCACCCTCGCACAGGGGCCATGATAATCTCTGTATCGTTCCAATTTTAGTATATGTGCTTCCGAAGCGAGCACAAAAAAATAGTGTTGAGATTTATTTTATGGCACAGAATATAATATGTCTTTGTGAGGGTTCCAAGTGCACTTGAAAAGAATGTATATTTACCAGTTACTGGGTAAAGTGTTTTGCAAATGTCATGTAAGTTAGGTGGTAGTACTATTGAGGTCTCCTTCCTGATTTTCTGCCTACTTGTTTTAACAGTTACTGAGTTGAAAGTCTTTTTATCTATTTATCTATTTATTTATGTTATGTTATGTTATGTTATGTTATGTTATGTTATGTTATGTTATGTTATGTTATGTTATTTTAGAGAGAGAGTTAGGGGAGAGGAGAAGAGAGAGAGAAAGAATCCCAAGTAGGCTTCAAGCTTAGTGTGGAGCCCAATGCAGGGCTTGACTTTATGACCTCATGACCCTGAGACAAAATCAGGAGTCAGACGTTCACCTAACTGAGCCATCAGGCACCCCAAAACTCTTTAACTATAATTGTAGATTTGTCTGTTTCTCTTGTTAGATCCATCAGTTTTTGCCTCATGTATTTTAAAGTTCTTATTTTAATAGTTTTTTTTTTTTTTTTTTTTTTTTAATTCCAGAGAGAGAGCACAAGTGAGGGAAATGGGCAGAAGGCAGGAGGGAGGGTGGGGGGGAGAGAGAGAGAGAGAGAGAGACCAGTGCAAACAGGCTCCATGCTTAGCATGGAATTCAATTTGCTGCTCAATCCCACCACCCCAGGACCATGACCTGAGCTGAAATCAAGAGTTGGATGGATGCTCAACTGACTGAGTCACCAAGGCACCCCTAAAGCTCTTATTTTAGAGTGCATATGTATTTATGATTGTTACATTCTTCTTGGAGAATTGACCCATTTATCATTATGTAGTGGCCTTCTTATCCTAGACAGTCTTTCTGATTCTGAAGTCTGCTTTGAAATTGATTTGGCTGTACTTTCTTTTGGTGAGTGTATGGTATCTTTTTCTATTGTTTTACCTTTTCCTATCTAAATCTTTATATATTAAAAAAAAAGGTTTTTTTTAATGTCAATTTATTTTTGAGAGAGAGAGAGAGACAGAGTGTGAGTGGGGGAGGGCAGAGAGAGGAGACACAGAATCTGAAGCAGGCTCCAGGTTCTGAGCTGTCAGCACAGAGCCTGACATGGGGCTCGAACTCATGAACCATGAGATCAGGACCTGATCCAAAGTTGGATGCTTAACCGACTGGCCACCCAGGCGCTCCTTAATCTTTATATTTAGTGGACTTTTTGTAGATGGCTTTTAGCTTGATCATGCTTTTTCATCCAGTCTAACAATTTGTCTTTTAACTGGTGTTTTTTTAGACCATATTATTAAAGTAATTAATTTTTTTTTTTTTTTTAAATTTTTTTTTTTTTCAACGTTTATTTATTTTTGGGACACAGAGAGACAGAGCATGAACGGGGGAGGGGCAGAGAGAGAGGGAGACACAGAATCGGAAACAGGCTCCAGGCTCCGAGCCATCAGCCCAGAGCCTGACGCGGGGCTCGAACTCACGGACGGCGAGATCGTGACCTGGCTGAAGTCGGACGCTTAACCGACTGCGCCACCCAGGCGCCCCAAAGTAATTAATTATTAATTAGTTATTATTAATAACTATTTGGTAATAATTAGATTAAAACTTACCATCTTGCTAGCTGTTTATATTTGTTGCATTTCTTTTTTCCTTTGCCTTCTGTAGTGTGAATTGAGCTTTTTATTAGTATTATATCCTCCCTGTTGACTTATTTATACTCACCTAAAATGGTTTTTAGTTGTTGTCTTTGGATTTACAGTATATGTTTTAAAATAATTTTAGTATACCTTCAAATTATACCACTTCACATGTAGTGCATGTATCTTAATATTTTATGTTCCTAATTCTTCCTTTCACTGTCACTGTTGTTAATATATTTTATTACATACGCCATAAATAACCAGTACGTTGTTCACTGCTCCAAACAATTGTATTTTAGAGTAATTAAAAATCTGAAAGAGAGGGGTGCCAGGGTGGCTCAGTCAGTTAAGCGTCCGACTTCAGCTTAGATCATGATATCGTGGCCCGTGGGTTCAAGCCTCACATCAGGCTCTTTGCTGACAGCTCAGAGCCTGGAGCCTGCTACCGATTCTGTGTCTCCCTCTCTCTCCGCCCCTCCACCACTCATGCTCTGTCTCTCTCCATCTCTCAAAAATGAATAAACGTTAAAAAATTTTTTTTAAAAATCTGAAAGAGGAAAGACTTTATTGTACTTTCGTTTATTCATTTTTTGGGTAGATCCAAGCTTTTCACCTGTATCCATTCTGCCTGAAGAATTTCCTTTAATATTTCTTGTATGGTGGGTCTGCTGGCAATGAATTCTTTGTTTTTGTTTGTCTGAGAGAGTCTTTATTTCTCCTTATGAAGAATATTTTTACTTGATATAGAGTACTGGCTGGGCAGTTTTTTTCTTTCAACATTTTTAAGTTGTCACTCCATTGTCTTCTTACTTGGCAACGTTTCTGACAAAGTTTATTATAATCCTTATTTTTGTTCCTCTGTATGCAATATGTTTTCCCCTCTCTTGCTATCTTCAAGATTTTCTCTTTGCCTTTCAGCAATTTAAATATGATAGGCCCAGGCATGTGTATTTTGGTGGGGGAGGATATATTTATCTTATTTGTTTTTGGAGCTTCTTAAGTCTGTAGTTTGGTGCCTTGTCACTAATTTTGCTTAGTTCTTCGGCATTCTAATACTTCTTCTCCATTCTTTCTGTCTCCTGCCATTCTAAGTATGTGTATGTTACATTGTTTGATTTTTTCCCACAGTTCTCAGATGTTCTCTCCTGTTTTATTTTCCTACTGTTTTTTCTTCTTTACTTTTCAATTTGGGTAATTTCTGTTAGCTTATCTGATTCTTTTTTCGGCTGTTTCAAGTCTACTAATAAACTTTTGTTCTTTGTTACTGTTTTTATTTCTAGAATTTCCACTTGATCCTTTCTTATAATTTCCATGTCTCTGAATTTATAAATTCCCTTCTAGGTCCAAAATCTGTCATATCTGAATCTAGTTCTGATGATTGCTTTGTTTCTTCAAGCTGTGTTTTTGGCATACTTCATAATTTTTTTGTTGAAAGCTGAACATATTGTATAGGATAGGAGATACTGAAGTAAATATTTTATATGCTTGAAGAAGACTGCAAATTTCTGCTAGACCCTGGCATCATGGCCTGAGCCAAAATCAAGAGTCCAGATGCTCACTTAAGCCACCCAGGCATCCCTTTTTCTGCTCTCATTTAAGGTGGAATTTGTGTTAATTTGTTAGGGGTTGGGCTATATTTGAAGTTTATTATTGCCATGGTTACCAGAGTTGATATTTGTTCTTGCCATGGGAACCCAGAGACTTCAAGTTTTTCTAGTGTCCTTTGTCTCCTAGCGTCCCTTATCTCCATGCTTAGCTTTGGATTTTCCCTCTATACTGTTTCTCAGAGTCTGTCTCTTGCAGCTATATTCCACTGTTATTTTTATTTGGAGCCTGTTAGTGTGGTAATGGAGGATAAGAGGAATTCTTGATGGTCTGTTAAGCCTCAGATTTAGGCAGATGTTAGAATCTGGGTCTTGTAGATGTGGGCTTCACAAAACTTTACATTCCACTTCCTTGGGTAGAGTTTCTCCTCTTCTTTCTTTTTTACCTACCTGCAGTGTCTAGATTAATTTTTAAAACCTAAGGATTTTACTTATTTTTTTATTAAAAATTTTTTAATTAAAATTTTTTTTTCATGTTTATTTTTGAGAGAAAGTGTGAGTGGGGGAGGGCGAGAGAGAGGGAGACACAGAATCTGAAGCAGTCTCCAGGCTCTGAGCTATCAGCACAGATCCTGACTTGGGGCTTTAAGTCACCAACCAGGAGATCATGACCTGAGCCAAAGTCATTTGCTTAACCGATTGAGCCACCCAGTTACCCCTAAAACGTAAGGTTTTTAAAGTTAAGGTTTTTCAAACCTCTCTCACCCTGCATTAAGGTTATTGTTACTTTACAGAGAGTGAAAATTGTGTGTCAGTATCCTCAGTCTCTTTTTCTTTCCTTCAGCTCTAGTGGGATTCTACCAGTGTCCTCTGGGTATTTGATGAATTTTTCTTTGCAGATTCAGCCTTTTGTTCCATAGGGAGATGGGGGAAATAGATCTCGGCTGATTGGCATTGGCTATTCTACTCTTCAAGCTCCATAGGTATGGGTGAGGGCAAGGATGAGGAGCTTTTTCTGCATATTCTCAGATCCACGCCCCTGCATTAGAGATTCTTTTGAAGTTTCTGGAAAAAAGCGTACATCAGGGTGAGAACTCTTATGATTGCAGCCCCCAGGGGCTTTCCAGCCTCATGTTAGCCCACATTCAGTCTTAAGCAGTTTGTCAAAATTATATTTTAAATCCTCCTAACTGCAATGGAATTCTTCCATGCTCTTGGGACTATATTTCCTTTAGTTGGAGAGAAAGCTTTCCCTTTTTCCGGGTTTTGGGTATTTGTCCAGCCTCTGTGTTGCTCTATCCCTGCTGTATTTTAAAAATTTATGTATGTATGTTTTTTTGAGTATAGTTGACATAACAGTGTTACATTAGTTTCAGGTATACAGCTTAGTGATATGACAAGCTTATGTATTATGCTGTGTTCATTCACCTCAAGTATAACTACCATCTGTGTCTTTACATCGATGTTACTTTGTTACATTGACTGTATCCTTATGCTGTGCCTTTTATTTCCATGACTTATTCCATAATTGGAAGCCTGTATTTCCTTCCCGCCTTCACCCGTGTGGCCCAACTTCCCATCTCTGCTGTATTGCTAGAGGTTAGATCAAGAGAAAATGGGGTTCGGGTAGGAAGAGTGTGATTCTTTTCACTCTCTGAACATTAGGAATCCACACTGTGGTCACAGAGTAACTTGTGAGACTTACCTTAGGGCTCAGCATATGATCAATTTTGGTAAAAGATCTCTGTGCTTGATAGAGTATTTATTCTTCAGTTATTGGGTAGTGTAGGTCTGGTTAATCATGCTATTCAAATCTATATTTTTATCCTTTTCTAATCTCTTTCTGAGTCATTGGTCAGCTACTCAGAGTTGTTAAAAGTTTCCCCATTGTGATTATGGATATTTTTCACTATTTGTAATTTTTCCAACTTTCACTTTATATATTTGAAGGCTATGTTATTACGTGCGTACGAATCTTAAATTGTTATATCTTACTCATGAGTTATACTTGAATTCTATGAATTATACGCCTACAAATGCTTTTTGCATTAAAGTCTACTTTGAGTACTATTAATATGGCTAGAGAGGCTTTCTTTTAGTTTATGTCTGTATGACCTTCCTATACTTTTTAACTGTTTTTTCTTTTTTTTTTTTAAGTTTATTTATTTTTGAGAGAGACCAAGACAGTGTGAGCAGGGGAGGGGCAGAGAGAGAAAGAGAGAGGGAGGGAGGGAGGAAGAATCCCAAGACCGAAGTGGGACTCAAACTCATGAAACTGTGAGATTGTGACTTGAGCTGAAGCCAAGAGTCAGGCGCTTAACCAGCTGAGCCAACCAGGTGCCTCCCCGCCTTTTTAAAAATGTTTGTTTATTTTTGAGAGAGACAGAGACGGAGTGGGAGCGGAGGAGGGGCAGAGAGAGGGGGAGGTACAGAATCCAAAACAGGCTCCAGCCTCTGAGCTGTTAGCACAGAGCCCAGTGCAGGGCTTGAACTCACAGAGCCGTGAAATTATGACCTGAGCCGAAGTCTGATGCGCAACCGACTGAGCCACCCAGGTGCCCCTATTTTTAACTGTTTTCTTTTTATTTTAGGAGTGATTTTTGTGAACACTAGTGCAATAATTTTTGTCTTTTGGTCTGATTATATTAGTGTAGTTACTGGAATATTTGAGCTTCTATTTGACACCTTATGTTTTGCTTTTATATTAAGTTCTACTTGTTCTGTGATCTACCCTCCTTTTTGCATTCATTTGGGCATTTTAATTTGTATTTCCTTTCTATTATCATAGTAATTATGTATTATTTTACTACTTTTTAAATGTTTACCCCAGAGATTAAAACATGTGATTCCTTCCTTTTTAAAAATATGTTTATTTTTCAATATGTAATAATAGTCGTAAGGCACAGAATTCAAAAGGTACAAAAGACTATGTGATAGGAAGTCCTCTCTCACATCTACCCATGAGCCACCCCATTCTTCAGTTGCCTTAGTAATGTATATAGACCAGTAGAGTCATCTAGCATCTTTACTGGCCCCCAAACATATTGTGTTTACTGCTCTTCTAGATGGAAATCTTAGTCCATATCTTCCTGCTTATTCATCCATTTTCTCATCCTTCAAAGCTCAGTTAAAAGTTTCATGAAGCTTTCCTGAACAAATCTGTTCTTAACTGATCTTCTAATATTAATTGCAGTTTTCTTCACACATTTTAGCTTAATAATATGGTTTTGTGCTAGTTTCCTTTCGTTTTAAGTACGTGAATCTGACTTTCCGTCCCAGATTGTGAGTTCCTCCAGGGCAGGGTAATATGCTTTCATTTGGTCTGTATAATGCTGAGCATAAAACAAATGCTCCCCCAATACTTGTTTAATTAAATAGTTTCTCTGGTAATGGCTGTCAGAAGGTCGTTTTCCACAAAAATTTCAATTTTCATGCATCTTGATTCTCAATTGTACATGGTAGATACAGTTTTTAAGAGTTAGCTTTGAATGCAATATTACAGATCTAGAATTGCAAACTACTTGAAAAAATATTTGCTTATAAAATTGTCTTTATGTGCTTGCTTTGCATTTCATTTTAAGTTTAAAATTAATAGCCATTCCTAATTCAGTATGAGAGTGTAAAAATATTCATTGCTATTTATTACATGTGCACTTCCTTAAGTACTAACAAGTTAGCACTTTTTTCAAAAATATCTTCTTTGTTGATTATAATTTTTCTTCATAACATTTGTGAAAAATTAGAAGACACTGAAAAATATTAGAAAAAATTACCCTACTCCTACCAGTGAAAGATAAATATTAACATAAACATATAAACTCAGTTTTTTTCTGTGTATATGTAATAGATAAGCTACCCATCTAAGTTTTTCACTTTGTAATTCTTAATGTTCACTTTCAGCTTTTCCTGAAAGGATTCCTGTACACCTTAGAAGTGCTTGAAGAAGAGTGATAAAGGCAAGTATACAACTCTTGGCTTGGTTGATAGCCAAGCCAAAAAGCTTTGGTCACCATATCTATCAGAAAAGAAAAAAAAAGTAAAGAAAAAAAGAAATAAAGATAATTTATATAGAATTTGAATGGTTTTCCAGAGCACCCTCCTAAACCTTTGCCAGAGTTTTAAAACATAACTTTTAAACTTATTTCTGATTTTAATTCAGAGTAGATTGTTTCTTGAATGTGAAGTAATGGTGTATTATGTCTTTCTAGAAAAATTGTTAAAATTTCGGAGAATTTAACAAAGTTCTCTGAAATACCTGGTCTGTAGATAGCTACCTTTTCCTTCTCTTTTCCTTACTTTGTATTCTTTCCCCTCTTTTTCCTTACATCCTTCTACTCCCTTTTCTCTTTCTTTACTTCTTCTGGTTTACTTATAAAAACTTTACTTTTCAGAGAAGCTGAGTGAATAAAAGTGAAGCCAACATTTCTATCTTATGATACTTTATGATTGAACTTGTGTTAAACCAGGCATCTCAATATATTGTTTGGAGAGTTTTATAAACTGAGCAGGGTTACTCATTTGAATTTGCTGTCTTAAAGGAGAAAATAAGGGAGTCCTAAAAAATTTTGGCATTATTGAATTTGTTTAGTGCTTGCATTCTTACTGTCAGCAGTATACCATCACTGTCTTTGGTATTTTGGACACAGTATTTGACCTTCCATCATATTTGGTGTATATCAAAAGGTAGCCTTAAAGATTTTCTGTTGACCTACAGAAAATTTTAACAAGCTTCAAAAATTTGACCATATTTTTTGTTTGTATTGTTATCACAGCAGTAATGCAGATAATAGATACAAGTATAAATACTAGTACATTTTAGAGTCAGTGCAACAGGTTGTTTTTAAAAATTCTTATATTAGAACTTGATGTTTAAAGCTTAATTTTGGTTTTTTAGGGTTCCATGCTAAATAGGCCTCTGCTTAGTATGATTAAGGTATGTCTTGCCTTTAGAAATCCCAGAATTTATTACTGTTGTAGTATATAACCTTTGCAGCTGTATAGATAGCCTGTGCAAGCTTTGGCTTGGAAATTGACACTCTGTTTCTAGGTTTTCTTAGGAATGCTGTTATTTTTTTATTTGTAATCAGTCATCATTTCCAGTTGTTTGAAAATAAAGATGATGTACAGATGCTAGTGAAATCTCAAATGAAGTTATGTTAAAAATGTATTATGTCCCCCCCCCCTTTTTTTTTTAATTATCAGATGGCCATTTGATTAGCTTATAACACTGCCCAAAGAAACAGGTTTACAGGTAACATCTTTATATATAGGACAAGTAAAGTACGTTATTTATTTGGTTTTCCAGCTAACTTTGACACCATTCCTTTATTGTGGTATCTTTTACTCTCATGGGAGAAACTTCTATCTTTTGCTTCCAGATACAACAAAAAAATCAGTTGTATTATTTAGCTAATGGAATACAAATAAGGAGAAAGGTAAATTACTACCTTATTAGTCTGCTGCTTTCACATCTTCCCATCTTCTCAGGGTCTCAATTGCCCAGATTAGTTACTGGAGTATCTTGGTTACATAGCCCTTCTTCTCTGAGGGGCTCAATGCTTTGTAGGGTGGAAATAATTCAATAACTATTAGTGTGCTCCACAAACTCATGAGTGAAGGTGAGTATAATTAAATATATGTACTACTGGCAATATTGGCAATATTTTTGCCCTCAAGGAGCCCCAGAAAACTCCAGTAAAGGCCAAGACAGTCATTAACTAATAAGGATTAAGGGTTTCATTCTGAGCTCCCTCAATGGGAAGAGGAAAAACAAAAGCAATGTGCAATCAGGAAAAGGGCAAGAGGCCCCGGTGGTATGGCAGGATTTCAGCATGACCACAAAGAGTTTAAGCAACAAGCAGTGAAATTTCCTGTTCTCATGACTGCTACTCATTTGCCTAATTTAGGAGCAAAGAATTTTGTAGTATTTAGAAAGTGGGAAGGTACTGGTGAGAGATAAATGTCTTTAAGTCTGTCGTGATGTTTATGCCTCTGAGTCATGAAGAGGTCAGGAGATGAGTAAATAAGTATGAAAGAATATGGACAGCAGAGCCACAATGACAGTGCCATATACACGGTAAGAAGGTCTTCCTTCTGAGAGTAGTTACCAAGAAGAAAACTAGAGGGTTTGCATTCCTACCCCTCTGAACTCTAGTATCCTTTAGTTCACAGTTAACTCTTACATTCCAGCTAGTTTATGCCTTCTAGATTGCTACTTGGTGGCAAGGAGTCTCCATATCCCCAGAACATGACCCCCATAGGGCCTTACTAGTAGTGACTTAGGCTGTTCAAAGTACTTGGTAGTGCAGGGAGTTTTAAAGCTCGTTGAACAAAAAATTGAGGGAAAATAGGGAAATAAAGAACATCCTATATCATATTTTGTCCTCAGGTTCTGTGCATTAATACAAACTTATATATTTGCAGAACCTCAATACAAAAGTACTGTTTCTTTCCATTAAATCTCATCCCTACCATCTCCTTTCCTTTTTTTTTGCATGTGATTTCCATAACCATGGCAGTTTTGCTGACTTTACATCTCTTAGTTTCAGCTTCCTTTTAATTTCCTGCATTTAATATTGGTGTGTGATTGCATTTTAACCTTTATTTTTCTCTACTCTTCCGTCTACCCAGTTACTGTGTTACTTCGTTGCTTTTAATTTGTGTGGATATGTGAGAAGCTTCTGTCAGAGATGACACTATTCAAAGAAAGGGATTTCTTTGACTCTCTTTTTCATAGGGTAGGGTGGGGGTGGGGACCAACTCCCAGCTGTTCAACACTTGTCCATTTGAAATGTAAACTGTCTTGCTTCTTGTTCCCCACCTCTGGAGTGACTCTGAAGCTGTCTTCTTGATAGTTGGTACAGGGCAAAGCTCTAGTTTCTGTAGAGACAGATTCTGCCTGGATCATTTGCTCATATGGTGCCAGATGGTCCTTTGTGTTCAGTGGAGAATTCAACTTGCAAGATTTTTGTTTCCATTTTCTTCTCAATAAACACCCCTGTTTACCAGTGACTGATGAATATGATTGGTAACAAAAAATTTCTCTTTTCCATTAAAATCCACAGTTAGATTGGGATGTCCACTTCTCACTATTATTCTTTGAATTTACTTTGCTGAGTTTCAGCATATGGACAATTAACTGTGGTTGTGACTGAGAGGAATTAAATTGCCTTATCTAGACTGTACGTATGAATGGTCTGTTCCTTCTTGATTTCCCAAGTAATGGCTGTTCTGTAAACTATTATTATGGTTTCCATTCCAAGATGACTCCTCTGGTATTCAGTTCTTCATATGTTGAAACCTGTAGGGATTTTTTTTTTTAACATTGCTATTTTCATTTGCTGTGTACTTATTTTTAGCTTTTTTCCTATTCTAGAAAATAATCATTGCCCATTATCTAGAAAACTGTCTTTTAATCTTCTGATTAAAGATTGCTTAATGATATTGCCTGTTTGTTTGGCTAGTGGCATGTTTTTTTCTTTAACACTGAAAATTCTGCATGGACTTATAATAAGATGCTCTTTTCTTTCTTTCTTTGCTTTTCTTCTTCTTTTTTTTTAAGCATTAGATAGGCATGAAGCCTCCGTCTCACAGCTGCATGTGTAGTTACTGTTGAAGCAAATGCCTACCTAATTTGACAGTCTTGGTGTGTTTAAAATTTTTTGAGTTTGCAAATAAGCATATTAAATCTACTGATGGAGCCTTCGGGCAGTGAACAGTTATATGAGGACCCTGATCCTGGAGGCAAATCCCAAGATGCCGAGGCCAGAAAGCAGACAGAATCAGAACAGAAGCTGTCTAAAATGACCCACAATGCTTTGGAGAACATTAATGTGATTGGCCAAGGCTTGAAGCATCTCTTCCAGCACCAGCGCAGGAGGTCATCAGTGTCTCCACACGATGTGCAACAAATTCAGGCAGATCCAGAACCTGAAATGGATCTGGAAAGCCAGAACGCATGTGCTGAGATTGATGGTGTCCCCACCCACCCCACAGCTCTGAATCGTGTCCTGCAGCAGATTCGAGTGCCACCCAAGATGAAGAGAGGGACAAGCTTACATAGTAGGCGGGGCAAGCCAGAGGCCCCAAAGGGAAGCCCCCAAATCAACAGGAAATCTGGCCAGGAGATGGCAACTGTTATGCAGTCGGGCCGACCCAGGTCTTCATCTACAACTGATGCTCCAACCAGCTCTGCTATGATGGAAATAGCTTGTGCTGCTGCTGCTGCATGTCTGCCAGGGGATGAGGCAACTATAGAGCGGGTAAGTCTGCCAGATTTCCTTTTTCTGTTAACTTACTGTTCTTTATATCTAAGACTCTCCAAACTTCTTTTTGGTAGCTAAAAAGAGATAGCAAGGACCTCAAAATTGTGGCAAAAAATAGGTTTTTTTCCCATTAAATACATGGGATGAATACTCATTCTAGCTAATGAATGGATCCCTATAATTATATTCCTATTTGCTTCCTAACATATTGCTATGTTCTGTTTATTTTACCCTTTTGCTAAAACCTTCAGTATGTTTCATGTGCCTTTTGTGTGTTAAGGGCTCAGTTTTATGGTAGAGGAGCAAAGATGATTCTTGTTTTGGTTTTGCACATGAATTGACTTTCTTACATTAATGAAGGCAAGAAAGTTCTAGAATCTGGGTTTGTCTGCTTAGCATGGGAATATACCAAATTGGTTATAGTTTTCATATACTGTGCCACATCATCAGCATTCAGTATACATTTTGCATTCTGTCATAAAGTGCATGCATTCTTATAATTTACTCTTAATAAACAGGTTTTTTAGGTTTGCCTGGATGGGAGAACTAGGCTTAACAAATTTAGGGGGAGCTCTTTTCGTAAAACTTAGTTTTATGAAAATAACTTAGTTAAAGGCACATAGTAGAAATAGTTCTGGTAAGGTTTGAAAACTTAGGTACATGTAGCCAGGCAGGTAGTAACAATGAGTGAAGTCATGTTATGGGTCTAGGACAAAGTGGAGAGTGCAAGTCCTGTCTAAAGGGGCAATGTCTTCTTAGCTTTAGCTGATGGTTGTGATTTGGGACTGTGAGCCCAGTCTTGCCAGGTCTTCTGATTTGAGAAATTTGAAAATGAGTTTACTCATTTGCTGATTTTTAACCTGTTAGTATAGAAGCCAAACTGAACATATTTGTGGGCCAGGTCTGCCCTATAAGTCACCATCTTGCTGTGTTTTGGATTTATTTTTATGTATTCCTTAAGTTTTAATGATTAATCAGTCTCACTTTTATACTGTGTCTGCTTCTGGCACAGGCAAATTTATTTTACTGAATATTTAGCCTGGAAATATAAATATTGAATCTAGAACCTTTAAACCTCTCCATCTAAATGTGACATTAGAAACAAATGAGTAATAGACAGTAGATCATTTTAAGAAGTTAAGCCTGTCTGAATAACATATTCACCAGAATAGCAATCATCAGAATAATGATTCACATCATTAAAATTAAAGGTATAAATGAGGAAAATAATGTAAATTTATGTGCATAATAGTTACCTTTTTTTTTTTAATGTTTATTTTTGAGAGAGAGTGTGAGCGGGGGAGGTTCAGAGAGAGAGGGAGACATAGAATCTGAAGCGGGGCTCGAATTCATGAACTGAACCATGAGATCATGGCCTTAGCCCAAGTCAGACACTTAACCTACTTAGCCACCCAGGCGCCCCCATAATAGTTATCTTTGAAATAAAAAGGACATTTGGTCATTGATTATACAATCTAGTTGACAATAACTAACAGTGCAACTATATAATTTGTCTTAATCTGTACCAGAGAACACTAAGAAATTTTTTTTTTTTTACACGTGATTCTGTGATTATAGACTTTTATGTTAAAAATTAGGGGCGCCTGGGTGGCTCAGTCACTTAAGCATCTGACTCTTGATTTTGGCTCAGGTCATGATCTTAGCTCAGGGTCAAGATTGAGACCTGCATTGGGTGTGGATCTCTCTCTCTACCCCGCCATGCCCCTCTGCCCTTTCATGTGCACCCTCCCCCCACTCTCAAAAAAAAAAAAAAGAAAAAAATTGTAAGTAAAGCATATTGTGTGTGTTTATATTGCTTTAGAAAACTTCATAGAGAGCCGGGGGGGAACATTTTTAATAATTGTTTCTTTAATACATGTATTTACAGAAAAATCCACCGATTTTACTTCATTGTTTTATTTTAATCCCTGTGTAGTTAACAGTATAGTGTTAGTTTCAGGTGTATAATATAGTCATTTCAACAATTCCATATATTAATACTACTCATCAAGATAAATATACTCTTAATCCCCTTCATCTGTTTCATTCAACACCCCCTACCCACCTCCCCTCTGGTAACCGTCTGTTTGTTGTCTATGGTTACGAGTGTTCTTTTGGTTTGTCCTTTTTTTTTCCTTTAATCATTCATCTTGTTTCTTAAATTCCACATGTGAATGAAATGATACAATATTTGTCTTTCTCTGACTTATTTCACTTAGCATTGTATTCTCTAGATCAATCCATGTTGTTGCAAATGGCAAGATTTCATTCTTTTTAATGACTGAATAGTATTCCATTGTGTATATGTACCATATTTTCTTTGTCCATTCATCTGTCATTGGTTACTTGGATTGCTTTCATAATATGGCTATTGTAAATAATGCTGCAGTAAATATACAGGTGCATATATGTATTCAAATTAGTGTTTTTTGTATTCTTTGGGTAAATACCCAGTAGTGCAATTACTGGATGCTGTTGTGGTTCTATTATTAATTTCTTGAGGAACCTCTACTGTTTTCCACAGTGGCTGCACCAATTTGTATTTCTACCAACAGTAAACAAGAGTTCCTTTTTCTCCACATTCTCACCAATTCTTTAGTGTTTTTGATTTTAGACATTCTGACAGGTGTGAGGTGATATCTCATTGTGGCTTTGATTTGCATTTCCCTAATGATGAATTATGTTGAGCATCTTTCCATGTGTCTATTGGCCATCTATATGTCTTCTTTAGAGAAATGTCTGTTCATGTCTTTGCATTGTTAATTGGATTATTTGTATTTTTGGTTATATAAGTTCTTTACAGATATTTTGGATACTAACCCTTTACTGGATATGTCATTTCCCATTCAGTAGATTGTCTTTTAGTTTTTTGTTGATTGTTTCCTTTGCTATGCAGAAGTTTTTTGTTTTGATGAAGTGTCCCAATAGTTTGTTTTTGCTTTTGTTTCCCTTGCCTCAGGAGACATACCTAAAAAAATGTTACTCCCACTGATGTCAGAGAAATTACTACCTTCTAGTATTTTTATGAAAACCCACCAATTATTTTTAAGTTTTGTTTTGTTTTGTTTTTACTTATTTAAGTAATCTCTATACCCAATGTGGGGCTCGAACTCACGACCCTGAGATGAAGAGTTGCACACTCTTCTGACTGAGCCAGTGAGGTGTCCATGCAAACCCACCAACTTTAAATATACAGTTGATTAGTTTTAAAAAGGTGTGGTCATAAAACAGTAGTCATGATGTGGAACATTTCCATCACCCCGCGCTGACTTCTTATGCCCCTTTGCTGTAGTCTGTCCTATTTTCTCTAATCCTTGGCCTCTGGCTACCACTGATCTACTTTCTATTACTATTGTTTTGCCTTTTCTAGAATTTATTATAAGTGGTATTATACAGTATGTAGTCTTTTGTGTTTGGCTTTTTTCATTTAGCATACTGCTTTGGAGAATTAGTTGTTGCATCATTTCTTTTCCTTGCTGAGTAGTATTCTGATGTGTATCTATTTGTTTATTTGTTCCCTGGTTGATGGACATTTGGATTATTTCCATTTTCTCGCTATTATTAATAAAACTGCTATAAACTTTTGTATGTAGGACTTAATGTTTTCATTTCTCTGATTCATATGGTAAATGTGTCTGCCTTGTTTTAACTCAAAAACACTTTTGACGCCCAATGTATGTTTTTTTTTTCCCCACGCTGACAACCAGTTCTGACACCAACTGGGTGTCCTACAATTCAATTAAATTCTGACAGTAACTCGTTAGAGTTAATGTAGATCTCACTGTTAAAGGACTTGGTTCCACTTCAGATGTCAGTTGGAAGTCTCAGGTTCCCACCTGTGCTTCTGACCAACCAACTATTTATTCTACAACTCCCTGTTCAGGTTTGGTTATTTACTAGAATGGCTCACAGAACCCAGAAAGGCACTTTACTTACATTTATTGGTTTATTATAAAGGATACAATTCAGGACCACCAAAGTACAATAGCTGCCTAGGGCAAGGTAGATGGGGAGGTTTGGTGATGCACAGCTTTCGTGTCTCTCTAGGTACACCACCCTCCCAACACATAGTGTCCACCAACGTGGAAGCTCTCTGAACCGTGTCATTTAGGGAGTTTTGTGGCAGCTACATTATGCATGTACAGTTGGTTAAATCACTGGCCATTGGTGATTACCTCATTTCCAAAACCTCTCCCTTTCCAGGAGGTTGAGAGGTGGGGATGAAAGTTCCACTCCTCTAATTGAGCCTTGGTCTTTCTGGCACTCTGCATCTATCCTAAAGCTATCCTGGGGCTACTAGTCATCCAATTAGCACACACTCCAGAAATCCAAGGGTTTCAGGAGCTCTGTGCCAGGAACCTGAAATGAAGACCACGTATATATTTATCACGATGCATGTTTAACTTACAAAGTGACTGTGCCATTTTGCATTTCTGTCAGCAGTGTATGAAAATTTTAGTTTCTTCACATCCTCATCAATATTTGGTGTTGTCATCATTTTTAAATTTAGCCATTCTAGTTTGTGAGTGGTATTGCATTGGGGTTTTTAATTTGTATTTCTCTAATGGCATGAAAAGGTAATATTTATTTTTTATGCAGTTGGTAAAGATTGGCTGGTGATTTTAAAAAGATTATTTCTAAAAATTGATGTTAATTATTTCTAGACATTTAAGTGATCTGACGATTCTTCAGAATTAGCAGAATAGTCATTCATTCAGACAGTTTGCTATTTGCTTAGTTAACACTTGCTGAAGAATGGACTTCTTATAGTTTTAATAATTTTATTTATAATCACCAGTCTGGGAGATAAAGCTCATGTTATTCATGTGTAAAATCAGAATGCAGTAACATTAGTTGTGATTTATAAAATTTGACTAGATTTTTATTTGCTTCTTAGGAGTTTAGGCTACATTCTCTTTGTGAACAACAAATTGGTGGAACCTAAAGTACTCTACTTACCTTCTTAGCCAATATAATTGGGTTTATATTATATTAGCCAATATAATAGTTTGTCACTTAATCAAAAGTCAGTTGAAGTTTTTATTATCAAAAAAATGGTATGTATGTATTTTGAATATTTTACTTTAACTTAAAACCAAGGCCTTAAAATTTTAAAATATAAACCTACTGATTGGACTTTTGTACCTTTCTTGCACTCATTGCATGGATTATAATTTCTAGTTTTTAAGTTTTTATAAAGTGGAGCGATAACCTGGTGACACTTGTGAAGCAGTGTGGGACAGCCTCTTAGATTTTAATCTCTTGAAAGGCTTTGCCCACTTTAAATTCGTTTTTTTTTTTTTTTTTTAACGTTTATTTATTTTTGAGGCAGAGAGAGACAGAGCATGAACGGGGGAGGGTCGGAGAGAGGGAGACACAGAATCCGAAACAGGCCCCAGGCTCTGAGCTGTCAGCACAGAGCCCGATGCGGGGCTCGAACTCACGGACCGTGAGATCATGACCTGAGCCAAAGTCGGCCGCCCAACCGACTGAGCCACCCAGGTGCCCCTTAAATTCGTTTTTAAAAAAGCAATGTGCTTTTCTTGAGTCTTTCCAAAGCACCTGTGTTTTCATAGAAATAACAAACCCTTTTATGCTCATCTGATTGGTTTATGTAGTATTTAATTAAATTATTTAGTTATAAATGAATATAACTTAACAAACTGATGTAGCAGCTTAAGTGTATATGGGAGTGTACCATAGTGTACCAGCCATGAACACTGATTATCCTGTGAGGATAAAATCTGCATGTCTTTCAAAGAAAATGAAGTTTGAGAATGATATGGCAGGTTGGTTAATTAAGTGGAAATTAGTTTGGAGAGCTTCTATTTTATTGTATCTTAGTATGAGAGATTGTTTCAAATTCCAAATATGGGTGCCTCTATTTTTGTGTTGAGGATGAAATGTTTTAATACTGGTGGTAATTGTTTGAGTACATTGATATCTGTGTCCCATTTAAGTTAACAGCATTATTACAGACTTGCATGTACATGTATGCATGTACAAACATAACCCTAAGACAAATGTTGAGTTGATTTTCCAATGTAGCCATTGTGTTTTGAAAGCCAGCTGCTTCTGCCTTAGCCATCTGCCACTTAACAAGTCTAGTTTTAAAAGTAGGTTCTTGGCCTTTAAGCTAGATTCCTTTTTTAAATTCAGATTTGGCAGGTATTTATTTGTGCCTAATATGTACAAAGCATGGCTTTGACCTAATGATGGAAATGAGACCTGGTTGGAACAATCATGACATGTTGAACACAAAGGTTCTTGTTCCCTTCCTTTTTGGATTTACCAGTGTCTGTCTTTTTCCCACATAAAAATTTTGTTGACATATCCAGTGTCCTGCAGTTACATCATTTAAAGGGTCATCTTCAAATTCACAAAAGCAGTTTTTTTCTGTAAGTGCTTTGTGATTTGAAAGTTTTATAACTTAAATGTTTTGAATTTGAAAGAAGCATGCTTAATGTAGAAAACATTGAACATACAGAGTAAAAGAAGGAAAAAACAAAAATAAGTATTGCGAATATTTTGGCATGTTTTCTCTATATACTACTTACTTAAATATGCAAAATACATAGAACATTTAAATTTAGTTCTTTTAAGATTAACATTTAAAAATAAAACTAGAATCTTACTAAATGGACAATTTTGTATCCTTTTTTATTAAAATTCTGCCTTGAGCATTTTTAGATATCCATAAATATTCTTTTTTAGATTTTTACTGATTGAGTAGTATTACAACATATTTTGTTGTAATACCATAATTTATGGTAACTTTTTTATATTGAGTTGGAGATAGAGAAATCAAAATATTTAAATTTCCTTTATGTACAATATATGAAATATTTTTATTTTTTAAATTTTAATTTGAGAGAGAGAGTGCATACATATGAGTGTGGGAGAGAGGTGCAGAGGGAGAGAGAGAGAGAATCTTAAGCAGGCTCCATGTGTCCCAGCGCAGGGCTCAATCCCACAACTGTGAGATTGTGACCTGAGCCGAAATCAAGAGTTAAACACTCAACTAACTAAGTCACCCAGGCACCCCTGAAATATTTATTAATCAAGAAATATTTGGGAGTGGTGATAATGATAGCTACATTCACTGTGTGCTTATTATGTAGCAGGCAATATATTTAAACACACTATATAGTTTTCTCATTAATTCTAAAACAGCCCTATTTTTTTTCTGCATGAAGCAACAGAGGCATAGAGAAGTTAAGTATGCCCATGGTTTCACTGCCAGCATGTTGCACAACTAGAGTGTTTCAGAACTTAAATACTAAATGCAGGCATTTACATTTTGATTAGATATGTTTTAATAACATCTGTATTCTAGGCATTATTTCATTCAAAAACTGCTTTTACCTACCATACCAGATGGTCTCTCCATTTTAATGTGCTGGACATTGGTCTGAGTATTTGGGAGATACAAACGATGTACTTTTTCCTTCTGTACTTTAAAATATTAGCTTCATTTGTATGTATAATACAGAAACAATCAGTAATTGGCACTCAATTTATGAAAATTCAGGGTAGCATTTCCTACATAAGATGGTCTTATTTTAGATCTTTCTGAAATCCTTTAGATTTTTAAAAATGGCTACTAAAGATTTTTTCTATTACACCTACTATTCACCTTTAAAGTTCTCCCGAGGATTTGAAAACTTTCAGATCCTAGACTCAGTGAACTTACAGTCTAGTTGGAGATACAGCAAACAGTATAAAAGTTATCTGTATGATAAATGGTATGGCTAAGTTGAGAAGATGAAAGATCCTTCTAGTTTGGAGTGAATACAAAGCTTAGCGGAGGAAGTGGAGGTGGGCGCTTTGATTTGGGTCTTGTAAGAGAAATAAGATTTAGATGTGTGTGTGTGTGTGTGGGTGGGTGTAGGAGAAAGGATTATTTCAGAAAGCGGAATGATACGAACAAGGGAAATGCATTTACTGGCAGGATAGTTAGGAGAGTGGTCAAAGAAACATCGTGTCAGCTGCCTCAGGTCTTTTTTGGAATGAGGTAAGGTATAACTTGTCTCTCTTTTTTTCTTTCATATCATCTGTTCAACATATTTGACCAAACTTCTGAGTGTCTGTTACATGTAAGATGTTCTGAAAAATGCTGTAGTGGATATATAGGTACATAACACTTGATCCCAGCTCTTAAGATTTTTAGAACTAGCAGGAAAGAGAATATGTACCCATAGAAGAAAAAAGTAACTTAGGAATTTTAATAAAGCACTTTGACATGAAGTATCTCACTTGATCTTAGTAATTCTGTGAGATGGTAATGAAGGTCCTTATTGTCATTAATTCACAAAGTAGGAAACATAAATGATTTCAGGGTCACACAACTTGTAAATAAGGAGTGAAGCTTTTGATTTCTGTAGGCTGGTCCCCTTTCTGTAATACTCTGCCGCCTCCACATGTAATACAGGATACAATGTGATAAGTGCCACAAGCAATATAAAAATGTGTATTTAGGGAAGGAGTAATTAATTCTGTCCAGAGGATTTGGGAAAGCTTTGAAGGAAGAAGGACTTTAGGTTGTTGATGTGGGTAATGAAGACTGAGGATCTCCTCTAAGTTAAAGACTTCTGGGAATGAAACAAATTAGTGTTTTCTAGTAAACATACACTCTTACAAGGAATCTTAGGGACTTGAATAAGACCTCTGACATTTTGGCTGATGTATTGAGAGAAGGCCTAGAACTGTCCACAGGGCTTGCAAGAGGTGCCACATCTTAGTTTTGATATCCCTCCCAACACCTAGTAGGACAACATTTTGCATACAAATATCTCCTGCAGAAATAGCATTTTAAGGTATTTTTTGAATAATGAGCAAATCCTTTTCTCTGCATCTTAAATGTTGTGTCCTTTGGAATTTTAACCATAGCCATACCACTCTTTTCACTCTTCTGTGAACTTAAATGCTGTCATACTTTCAGTTTCTACCAAATATTGGTCTCCAACTGGGCCAGTCCTGTGATCTTCGGAATTAGTTATCTCACTGTCTGTTGGTTATCTGCATAGGTAGTTCAAACTCATCATTTCCAAAATTAAATTCATCATAATATCTCATAAACCTTTTTATCTTCTAGTATGTTTCCTGTCTCTGTTGTTTCCAAACTTGTATGAATGCAAAAGAAATCATTTAGGACACTAGTTGAAAATACAATTTTTATGCCCTATTCTCAGAATTTCTGATTTAGAAGGTCTGATATGGAGCTTAGAAAACCGTGTTTTTGTTTTTGTTTGTTTTTTAAATGTTTTTATGTATTTTCAGAGAGAGAGAAAGCAGGGGAGGGTAGAGAGGTGGAGGGGAGAGAGAATCCCAAGCAGGCTCCACACGTTAGTGCAGAGCCTGATGTGGGGCTTGAACTCATAAACTTTGAGACCATGACCTAAGCCGAGACCAAAAGTCGGGTGTTGAACTGACTGAGCCACCCAGGTGCCCCCAAAACCCTGTGTGTTTTTTTTTTTTAATTTTTTTTTCAACGTTTATTTATTTTTGAGACAGAGAGAGACAGAGCATGAACAGGGGAGGGGCAGAGACAGAGGGAGACACAGAATCTGAAACAGGCTGCAGGCTCTGAGCGGTCAGCACAGAGACCAACGCGGGGCTCGAACTCACGGGCCGTGAGATCATGACCTGAGCCGAAGTCCTGAAGT
Organism: Prionailurus bengalensis; assembly: GCF_016509475.1. Taxonomy (NCBI): domain Eukaryota; kingdom Metazoa; phylum Chordata; class Mammalia; order Carnivora; family Felidae; genus Prionailurus; species Prionailurus bengalensis. Next base: position 54,453,183 of record NC_057348.1, on the reverse strand, counting down.
CGGACGCTTAACCGACCAAGCCACCCAGGCGCCCCTCCAAAACCCTGTTTTTAATCAAGGCCTCAGATGATTCTAGTGCAATAAGTCCCATGAGTTTGAGAATCACTAGATCTGACTTTCTGGAGCCACCAGTCACCCACGTTGTCAACCTTAGCGTTATTCTGATCTCTTTTACTCCTCAATCACATGATCCCCAAGTTTGTCCCTATTGTCCATTCCTAAGTCAGTGCCCTGGTTTGGGCCTTCAACTGTCTCATTGCTCTTTCAAATCCTTTTTTCATGCTGCATGTAGCTTGTGAGGGCTATCTAAAACAAAGCAAATGGTGCCATTTCCACTGCTTAAAAGTCCTTCACTAGCTCCACGATTACATGAGGAGTAAAGAAATTTCCTTAAAATGGCATGCAAGGCCTTCTAGCCCATGTGGACTTCTTTACCTCATGCCATTCCCTGTCACATACAGAACCTAGCATTTGTTTCCCACCCTTTTTATTCTTCCTCTAAAGTTTTCATATTTCCATATTTTGGTTTATGTTTTAATCATTTATTCAGCAAATATATATTATCTAATATGTGCTAGGCACTGCAGATATTATGATGAGCAAAAGCTGATGTGATTCTTACTCTCATGGAGTTTATAATCAGATGGGGACGCATATTAAACAGTCATTCAAACAAATTAAGTTTCAACTGTGACATGTGCTACTAGAGTCTATCATAGAGAAATTTGACCTCGTCAAGGAAGTCAGGGTATGGCTTTCCTGAGGAGGTAACAGAGCTCGTAAGGATAAGCTGAGGTTTATTTGAGATAGCTGAACTGCAGGTACAAAGGCCCTAAGAAGGCGGGGAGGTTTGCTGAGTATGAATGATAGAATGGCAGGTATATATACTTGTGTATGTACATATGCAAGTGCATACTGGATAAGGCTGGAGAGATAGGTGCAGTTCATACAAATGTTTGCAGATAATATTAAGGTGTTTTTCTCCCACTTAAGAGGGATGAGTAGCATCAAAGCATCTAAACAAGGTATGTGTGGGGGGAGCACTATATCAACTTTGTGATTAGAGAATACGACTGTGCTTATAGAATGGATTGGAGTAGGTTCAGACTGAATACAGGTAGGTGAGCCAGAGGGCTATCATAGCAGTCCAAGTGAGAGAGGACAGTAGTTTAGATCAAGGAATTGATGGTAGAAGTGAAGACAAGAGTTACCTGAGGGCAGGGTATCTTTTTTTTTTTTCCTTAAGTTTATTTATTTTATTTAGAGAGAGAGAAAGAGTGTGTGTGTGTGGGCACAAGTGGGGGAGGGGCAGAGAGAGAGATAGAGGGAGAGAATCCCAAACAGGCTCAAACCCATGAACTATGAGATCATGACCAGAGCAGAAGTCAGACGCTTAACTGACTGAGCCACCCAGGTGCCCTGAGGACAAGGTATCTTATTCACATTTGAATTCCCTGTGCCCAATACTTCTGTCCTTGGTTTATGTGTTCAGTGAATTAGTGAGTAGTAAATAGACATGGGGAGCAAGAAAGGAAGTCTAATTAGTGAGTTTGAAAATGCACATGGTTGGGGCGCCTGGGTGGCTCAGTCGGTTGAGCGTCCGACTTCAGCTCGGGTCATGATCTCACGGTCGTGAGTTCGAGCCCTGCGTCGGGCTCTGTGCTGACCGCTCAGGGCCTGGATCCTGTTTTGGATTCTGTGTCTCCCTCTTTCTCTCTGACCCTCCCCCATTCATGCTCTGTTTCTCTTTGTCTCAGAAATAAATAAACGTTAAAAAAAATAATTAAAAAAAAAAAAAAGAAAATGCACATGGCTAAATCTTTGAAACAGAGTAAGCTTTTATTCAGTCATTCAACGGTATTTATTAAATACCTACTATGTACTAGACAGTGTCCTAGGTAGTTTGGATACACAGAAAACAAAACAGAGATTTCTACCATTTTGGAGTTTACTTTGATTGAAAGAGATTGAATACAATAAATACAACAAATAAATTACATGTTATGTTGTGAGATGAGGAAGTATTGTGCAAAAAAATTAAAATGAGATAACAGAGATCAAGACTGTATGGAGGGGAGGTATAAAGTGGGATGATAAGAGTAAGCCTCATTGAGGAGGTGACATTTGAATGAAGATTTGAGATGAAGGAGTTACTCATGTGGTGGGCTACCTGGGGGGTGATAAATATTGAAGGCAGATGAAGTAACCTCAGGGTGAGAGTCTGTCTGAATGTTAAAGGAATAGCAAAGAGGCCAGTGAGTGAGCGCAGGACAGCAGTAAGAGATGAGGTCAGAGAGGTCACAGATGGTCAGATCAGGTAGAGCTTCATAGACATTGTAAAGATTGAACAAGATGGGGAGCCATTGGTATTTCAAGCATAAGAGTTATAATCTTATTTTTTAAAGAATCACTTTGGCTGCCATGTGAATAGACTACAGGGAATCTAGGGTGCAAGTTAGGAGTCTGCTGTAGAATCTAGGCAAGAAATGATGATGGCTGAAACCAGGGTCTTAGCAGTCTTAAATAGAGCAGTGAGAGAACTCAAAGCAAGAAAATAACAGTGGTCACTTTGAAGGTCCCAAGTAGAGTTTCCCTAGAAGGCAAACGGAGTTGATTATTAAGAAAGGGCTTCTCTATGAAGAAAGGAATAATGAGCCATGAGGTAAATGTTATACAACAGCATAAAATATCTTCGAAAAACTATTAGGTTATTGCAATAGAAGACCCAGTGAAAGAATGAGACTTGAGAAGATGGCTACTGAATGTGTGTTTTCACTGTAGGCTAGAGATAGGCTGTGTTTCAAAGCAATGGTGAGATTCATAGTGGTCCAGAAGTCAAGTGTACAGTTTATGGTATAAATTGAGATTATCATTAAGTAAATGCTTTGAAATTTCAATGTAGTATATAAATGTGCCATGGTATTAGGATACTGTTAATGTTTAAAAATAGAGTGATAACATCAAGGGGGGAAATAGTAGAATTAGGGGGGAGAAAGGAGGCCTTCAGATTCAGAATAGGCTCATTTAGTTGGGTTTCCTCAAGTTTTTATCTACTATAATCATTGTTTTGTGGTGAGTCAAACTTTTAAACACTCAGATTATTTGTAATATTAATTGTCAGATTTTATATCTCATCCTCAAATAGAAGAGTGGAAAATAATTGTCACCTTAAAGTTTGCTTGATTATAGTGGAGAACAGTTTAAAAAGAAAAAGGCTTCTGTCCTGGATTTGCCATTTACTAGCTGAGTTATTTTAGGCAAGTTACTCAACTATCTGATTTTTAGTGCTCTTGCCAACTTTGTTCTTTGAATCTATGATATAGAATATGAAAAATTGTACAGATGAAAGTGCAGAGCTGGCGAGGGCACTGAGAGATTCCATGATGATGTCTCAGTTTATTTTCTCTTCTTTTATATCTTATTAAAATACTGAGGGATCAGAAATATTTTTTGCCATTGTTTGTTTTTCATACATTTGTGTTCAGTAAATGTTTATTGAGTGTTTGACCTAATGTTGTTTTTGGCCAGTGCTCTACAAACTTTTTCTGTAAATAGTGGTAGTAAATATTTTTGACCATCTGGTCTTTGTCACTACTCAACAATGCATTGTAGCATGAAAGCAGCCTCCCACAATATGTAAACCAATCGGCATACCTGGGTTTGGCTGTAGTGGACAGTATCAGGCCATGGCCCATACTTTGCCCACTCCAGATTTAGGTGCTGAGAATATATGAGTGAATAAAACAAGTAAAGAATACTTTCCCTTGTGAAGTTTACTATATAGTAAGAGGAGGTAAATAAAATGTGCAAATAAAATACAGTTATCTCCCACTTCTCAAAAGTTAACATTAAGCCTTTGCTTTTGTGTTAGTGTTTATTTTGACTAACTGAAAAAAATTTGAAGAGGATTTTTGCTTTTATGAAAAAAGGCAAAAAGTGACAGTGGCACTCAGCATTTGTTTTGGAGTGAGCAGTTACAGAGGGCACAACTCTAGCAGCAAAAGTAGCACTGCCAAGCTCCTTTCTTGGGAACTACATTTAGCATCTCAGCATCAAGCTGTCATAGCCTTGAACTGGATCTGTGAGCAGCTGTGCTTTATCTCAATTTATTTTGTGCATCTGTTAGCAAGATGTGTCCTAGGGTATCAGAAAAGCCTAAGGTTATTTTTTTTTTTCTGCGAATGATCAAAATTTTTTTCATATAAATTAATGGTAATTGCTTCTTTGGTTTATGCCATTTCAACTTACAGAAATTTTCATATGAATGCTGTATTTTGGATAGTGTGAGAAATCTGTACACAATAGGACAGTTGTGAAAGGAAGTGAATTCTAGGGCAGGAAATTTTAAGCAGAGTGGTCAAGGAAGACCTCATTGATACGTGGGCATAGACCTGAAGGATAGGAGGAAGCCAAGAGATATCTGGGGAAAGAATAGGCCTGGCAGAGGGAAGAGCAAAAGAAAAGGTCCCAAAAGCCTATAGTTAAAGAAATTGTACTGAAATTGTTTTCTTTCTTGGCATTTTAATGGGAGATGATCATGCACATCAAAGCCATAAGTCATAACCTCTTGTCTGTGTGTGCCAGATGGGTGAGGAACAATACTTGGAACAATTCCTAGAATTTGATTTACGTGGATTAAATTTATGTTGTATGATTTAAATGTTAATACTTTTTGCATTGTTAAAAAATTCAACTGAGTAAAATTAAAGATCTTGCTGCCTTTATTCAACAATTCAGTGACTTGGGCAACATCTAGTGTGTGACAAATAGAAAGGAGCTCTAAAGAGCTGTACGAAGTGAAAGATTTTATATTTATAGACAGAAAGGAACAGAAACAAGGAAGTTATACTAGGCAAAAAAGCAAATTGATTACATTACTTTTCCTTAGGGGGTGGCAGGGGGTCATCAGGCAGATTACCTGACTAATACTGATCCTGATTGGTTGGTTTATGAGTCCCTTTCTGGGAGAGGTAAAACTGTAATTAGATTCTCAGTTGGGTAATGTGGGGCTTAGCATAAGTGACTCCCTTTTGGGCCAGTTATCTTGTTTTTAATAAGCTTAGATGCTTGAATGTGGCTTTTAGAATAGTCGTGTCAATTGCCTAGTCTAAGGTATAGTTTCAGGTAACCTTTTCTCCCCAAGTGTATTTGTCCACTTTCTCAAATTCAACTTATGTACGTACATGACTCAGACAAATTTCTGAATATGAAAATTGAAGTTATTTTTCATTAAGTGGGTCATTTCTTTGTAATAAAGCCTTTTTATTTCACCAGTACAGCTATCTCTTAAGTACCCCTGAGTTGGAGATTAGCACTTGGAGAGAAACGAGTTATAAATTGTGTTATAGCCTTATTCTCAAAGACCTTACAGTCTTGGGGTGGCAAGATTTACATAAGTGGCAATTAAAGAAGCAGGGTGATGTGGTGTAATCAAGTCCAGAAGTCAGAGGCCTGTGGTTTTAGATTCTAAGAATGTCTTATTAAATATCAGTGTGACCTTAAACAAATTAAACTCCATAGGTTTCATTTTCTTCATTTTTCACATGAGGTCATTGTACTGAGTAATATTTATTGTTACTTCTAATTTGAAAATGCCACAAGTTAAACTTGGGCTTCCCAGTCTTTTTCATGACACACATAGAAAATTTAAACATCTGTCCAGCACACCGGGGTAAAGTGATGACATGTTCGTAGCCAGGGTAGTTGATCTAGTCACTCTAGGTTCTGCTTGCCCACCTGGAGGTCTGAGGGTGATCAATATCTACAGCATACTTACAACTCATCTTTGTGGCTAAAATCGTTAATAAGAGAACAAAATATAATCAGTTGTTACTGAGTTAAGGGCGGTAGAAGTTCAGAGAAGGGAGAGCTAAGTATGGGGTCCTGTTATTGACAGGGGCTTTATAGAGCGTGTGCTCCTTGGAGGATGTCTTAGGAGTATGAGGCACAGTAAGGGTAAATCTTCATCCTAAGACAACACGATACATGCAGATTTCAAGTTTCAAAATAGCTCAGATGTGCTTTAAAGAAGAAGGGGAAAAGAATAAAACCAAACCCCAATTGTGAGTCTCTAGAAAGCTAGGACCATGTATTAGTTATCTTTATTTCCCACATAGAACCCTAGGGCCTAACCAGTATGAGGACTGGTAAAACATTTAGAGGAAATAATGAGAGATAAGATTGGAAGAGTGCACGATTATGTGTAGCTGATTTTTAAAATGTCAGTTTGGGGGGAGAGAGCTTTGATTTAGCATTATAAATGTGAAACTAAATAATTCTAATGATGTGATTAGAAGCAGGAAGCCCTCACTATAGATTTTTGAAAGGAGGTTTGCATGTTGAAAATGTATATTAAAAAAAAATTTTTTTTTTTTACATTTATTATTTTTGAGAGACAGAGAGAGACAGCGCAAGCAGGGGAGGGGCAGAGAGAGAGGGAGACACAGAATCCGAAGTAGGCTTCAGGCTCTGAGCTGTCAGCACAGAACCCAACGCGGGGCTTGAACCCACGAACCATGAGATCATGACCTGAGCTGAAGTCGGATGCTTAACTGACTGAGCCACCCAGCCACCCCGAAAATGTATATTTTTTAATAGTTATGTTCAAGATGGAATAAAAGAGGAAAAAAAAATAGCTGAGGTATCAGAACTCAGTGGAGCTGAGCTACTGTCATGTAGCGTAAGCATTTACCAACAACATTTAATGATTTATTTCTATGGGAAAAGTCATTTTGAGTTTCATTGTTAGAAATGGTTTGTAGATTCCCAGACTGGCCCCAAAATTCCATTCCTACAAAATCTAGGTGAAATATTATACCCTATTTCACAATTACAGTGGTAACTAAATAGTGAAAAAATACTAATCAGTGCTATTTAAATACACTTTATTTTATAAAACAGTAACAATAAATGATAATATAAATTATTAATAAATATATAATAAATTATATATATAATTCTGAGAAAAGAGTAGGCTTAATTAAAGAGGAATGAGAAGGTAGATGCAAACTTAGGAAGCTTATGAAGGGAAAGTCTGAAGCTAGCATCCCAGGTCTCTGTTAAGGTTAATATCACTTCAGAGCTCACTGTATCATTTTCCTGTTTATGGGTGAATTTAGAAAAAGCGTATACCTAGGGCGCCTGGGTGGCTCAGTTAAGTGTCCGACTTCAGCCCAGGTCATGATCTCATGGTTCGTGAGTTCGAGCCCCGCGTCAGGCTCTGGGCTGACAGCTCAGAGCCTGGAGCCTGCTCCAGATTCTGTGTCTCCCTCTCTCTCTCTGCCCCTCCCTAGCGCGCGTGCGTGCGCTCTCTCTCGCCCTCTCGCTCGCTCTCTCTCTCTCTCTCTCTGTCAAAAATAAACGTTAAAAAAATTAAAAAAAAATATACCTTTATTAGGCTGCTGTTAGGGAAGTTTTGTGGGTTATTTACAGTATTGTATGGGCAGAGAGGAGAATTTTTTTTGTAATGCCTGGCTTGATCTGGGAAATAGAGAAAAGAGGAAAGGGTTGGGCAAGCAGGCAGCGTAGAAGGGGGAAGTAGGGTTACTCTTCCTGGTAATTCCCTCTCTTTGGTGGCTAAGAGCCCAAGTATTGGGAGGATTTCACACTGAAAAGGCTAAGCCAACTTGATAGAATCATGGTTTCCAGGTTTACATATGGATTTTCCATGCAACAGAATTGGATCGCTGTGGGCAAAGGACAAGGGAAAGGCATTGCCTGTCACCTTTCCTCTGTACTGGAGGCCCCATGTAGCACTGCCCCAGCTGCTTTCTTTGTCTCCAGGCTGGCACCTCAGGAGCAGAAAGAGCTTTAGAATGCTGTCCCTCTTGGCCCATATTTCCACAAGTGGAATGGGGACAGAGACTGCCCAAAGGACTTCCCAACCAAGGCCATCTCTGGAAGAGGCACAGAGAGCTCAGTGCCTGCTGCTGTCTGGAGTTCATCTTTGAATTAGCTCACCCATTCTTTCTCATTCCCAATCTCATTCTTAAAGTTATTAAAATATTAATATAGATTTAGAGCTTGTGGATTTAGAGCAGGGTATATAAGTAAGGGATTCTGGCTCCTTGGTAAATCACAGCAGGATAGCATCCAGCTGTGTTCATATGAAAGGGAGATTTCTAAGATTGAATTAGTTGAGTAAAACCTGAAAGGAATATTCTCCCAGAGGGGAAGGAATGAGGTGGTGGGAGGAGTAGTTCTTGTTACTGACCACCAGGTGGTGCCCCTAGGCCAGGATCAGTAGGTGGAGATGAGGGGATAACTGTCCCACTGACAGGATGTTAATAAATACAGCATGACTTGAGAAGTAACAGGAGATCATTACGATATGAGCTAGATTGAGTACAGTGACTGTGATATAGTAGTAGGTGCTCTTTGTAAATATTGAACTGAAATGATAATTGTGGAAATGGAATAGATAATAGAAGAGTAGGTAGGATTTAATGACGGCTAGAAAAAAATTAATGGCAAACAAAATTTAAAACCTGAAGATTTGTTTGGGAGAAGTTGTAAGACAGTGCCCATTTTCCCACAAAGCAGCTGAAAAATTATAATTTTTTTCTTTTTTAATCTTTTTTTGTCCAAGATTTTATTTAAATTCAAGTTATTAGTTAACATATAGTTTAGCATTGGTTTCAGGGGTAGAATTCAGTGATTCTGGAAGATTACAGTTTTTGCTGAACACCAATTGATATTGCTGTTTTCTGTGTATTTAGTATCAGGCAAAGGGAATATTTTATTTCCTGTCAAGGGAATACTATGAGCTTGGAAAAGTGGGGTTAAATCAGAGATGGAGATGTATTTGGCTTTTGAGTTGTTTTCTGTTAAAGATACTTTACAGAGCATAACTTAGTTGCCAAAATAAAGAACTTTTAGATTTATTAACCCTCATTTAGAGGTTCAAAATGTGTATGTTTCCTTTATTATAGTATTTTATGTAGTGGCCCAAAAGATGTTTTGATTATCCATAGTGATCTTAGGTTGACATTTAATATGGTTGTCATAAGAATGAAGGTACAGGTAAGGTGTTCTTGAACTTAGTAAATTTGATTTTGCAAAGTTATCATCATAGGGTCACTTCTAAAAGTTTTTTTGTTCATTTGTTTTAATCTGAGTTACATTCCTATGTTTGGAACAGCAGCTTTTGTGATGAAGGCTCAACATAATACAAAGTTGTGTTCACTCTTTAAGTTAAATCTAACCTCTTTTGCCTTTACATTACAAAATAATTAGACCTTTAAAGGAATATGTGACCTCACTTCTGCTTTTCCTTTTTATTCACGAGGCAATATAGCCTTGAATGTTAGTTGTGAGGGAACAGAAATTTGGCATCTAAAATCCACTACTCTTTCTGTTTGAATTGTTGAACTGTCTTCCCTTGTGACTATTAGCTCTCAAAGACTCATAGGTAGGTAAGTAGATAGAAGGACAGACCAGGATCATGAATTATATAAGGTAATCACTAGAACAGATTGGAGTTTTTTTTCAGAAGTCATAGCAATTGACTTATTTTGATGTTACATTGTTCTGACCTGTGATCTTGTGAGTCAGCGGGAGCAGACTATATTTCACTTTGGAGTTTTCATACTTTATATTTGCATTGATTTGTGTCTCTCATTTTATATATAGATGGACTTTGAAAATACTCTTTTCTTAAGTAGAATCATTTTAGATATATAAAAGATGTTTGATTTTAAAAATTAATCTTATGACAAGTCTCTTTGCAAAAAGAATTAGCAAGGATTTATTGGTTTAGATATTATAAAAATATTCATACCTGCTGCCAAAGATCAAGTCAAATAATTAATTTGAGAGAGGGAGGAGGGGAGGGAGAGAGTACATGTGCATGAGTGGGGGAGAGGAGCCGAGGGAGAGAGAGGGGGAATCCCAAGCAGGCTCCAAGCTCAGCACAGAGCCTGACACAGGGCTCAATCTCACAATCCTGGGACCATGACCGGAGTTGAAATCAGGAGTTGGACACTCAACCAGCTGAGCCAGCCAGGCATTCTTCAAGTAAAATATTTATTAAGATCTGACAAATATATTTTATTTTATCATAGTAACATCTTACTGGGGTAAGGAGCCCTGACTCAGATTGCACAACTGTAATACTGAGGAAGTTAAGAATTCAGAAACTTTGGGTTACAAAATGAGCCACTTGTGACACATTAATTTCCAGCCAATAGATCCCTCTCTCTGTTGCTAAGTGATTAGCAAGACTCATAGACTGCTAAGCTTTAAGGACAGTCCTAATCAAACTCCTCATTTTACAGTTCATTTCTACAGGTCTGAAGATCTTAAAACTTGCTTGAGGTTATACAGCTAATGAGTGATACCAGCTCCAGATCCCTGGATTCCTTCTGATTTTGTGTTTAGGGTTTTTGCCTTTTTATCCTGTTGATCATGTCAGAAAATTGAAGAATAACAGTTCTGTCAAGCAGGAGAAAGGAAAAGGTGAAAAGAAAGTTTTTTCTTTTTCAAGATATTGGTGACTAGATCAGCTTGTTTGAATGAGGGCAGAAATCTAAGAGCAGTGACAAAAACTGATTTCATTACTACCTTTTAGGTTTCTTTTTTTTTTTTTTTTTAATGCTTATTTATTTATTTTGAGAAAGAGAGAGAGTGTGAACAGGGGGAGGGGCAGAGAGAGAAGAGAAATAGACTCCCAAGCAGGCTCCGTTCTGTCATTGCGGAGCCTGACTCACACAGCCTCTATCTCAGGAACCTGGGAGATGTTTACCTGAGCTGAAATTAAGAGTCTGATGCTTAACCAACTGAACCACCCAAGCACCCCCTACCTGTTGGATTTCTTATGTTATTACTTTTAAATAATTCTTGTCTTCTTTTTCAGATGAGTAGCAATAGAAATAAAATTACAATGATTCCTTAGAGTTATCTTAATACTGTTCATCGTTAAAATATGAGCAGTGACATTCTGGATTCTCGTATATCTAAAAAAAAAATAAGAAAGTAGAGTAATTAATTATTTACAGGGCCCTAAAATAAGGCCTTTTCTATTTACTGAGATAACCAGTTAATCATACAGTCTCTATGGAGCTATTTCTGCATTGTGAGGTTGGGGGTAGGGTAGAAAAGAGAACTCATGATTGTAGTCTAACGTTAACCACAAAATAATGTTGGAGAATTATAGCTAAGAAAGGGGGTTGAAGGTAAGAACCATCCCTCCATCATCTTTCTTATTGCTTTAAAATACCAAGAAACCTGCCCTGAGAATACTGAATTTCAGTGACTCATTCAGTGATTGAAAATCTTTTCCACATGGTTGTCCGTGATATTTGCAAGAATGTTTTGTGGAAATGAATTTGTTTTAATAGTATTATTTAGGATTGTACTCAGCTTATCAAGTATCTATACAAGACCTTTTTCATGTATATAATGTAATTTATATTGCATGTCAGCTTTTTGAAGTAGGTCTGATCTCCTGGTTTTGTTTTGTTTTTTTCACAAATAAAGTAATTAGGGCTAGGCAAAATTTCAAACTTGCCTAATACCAGAGAGCTAGTACATGGCTAAGTCTAATTTTTTTGCTCATTTGATTATAGCACATATGGCTCAATAGTGTACGTTTTTATCATGTACTTAATGTGAGCAGTGTAATATAAAGGCAGAGGGTATAGAAGATCTTAGAAGGACCTAGACTGCCAAAAAGTTGGTTAACCTTCCAAGTCTTTGGAAGATCCATCTAAGGAGACTAATTTTCCTAAAACACCTAAGGGAAAAAAAAAAAATCAATTGGTCTTAGAAATCTAAAGTAATATTTGAAGCTTGATAATGAACTCTTCTAGTAGAAATGAATAAAGTAGAAATTTAGATAGAAGAATAGAAGTTTCCCATTACTTTCCATATCCACTGTCAAAAGGCCACAGTGAAATTGTTGTAATTCCAGAAGTCACCACCTCCAGAGTCTAACCTCTGAACAGTACCTGAAAGTAGGAAATGCAAGGTTATTTATTTATCTTTGCTTCAGGTAATCTAACTGGCAGATAATGTGACAGTAGCAATGATTCTTTTTAATTCTGTGTTTTTGGTGTTGCTTCTCCTGCCAAGTTGCTACAACTATCTGAGGGGTAAGACAAGAATTCTGGAGCATTGTACGAAAGAAAGTTCCACTTATCTTTTTGAACCTTTCATTAACACAATATCTTAGGTTGGAAGGGACTTCTATAGTCATTTTATTCGTCTCTGTAACATTCTTCCCAAGTGGTTATCTGGCTTCTCAAAATCTCCCAAAGAAGCCCATTCTACCAGGCATGCCTCTGTTAGACAAATCTAACATATTAAATTGGAATCTGTATTAAATTGCATTGCTTCAGTTAGGGCCAGTCACAGTATGTAATGCCTCTGCAGGCATGAATTTCTTTCATAATGTGTGTTTCTGAATAATCCCTTCTCTAGGCTAATAATCTCTAGTCTTTGGGATATTTTTTTTCTTTCTTTCTTTTTTAAATGCTTATTTATTTATTTTGCGGGGGGCGGGGGGGTGGCAAGAATCCTGAGCAGGCTCCATGCTGTCAGTGCAGAGCCCAACATGGGACTCAAACTCATGAACCCAGAGATCATGACCTGAGCCGAAATCAAGAGTCGGACTCTTAACCTAATGAGCCATGCAGGCTTTCTATTTCTTAATTCAACAAATATTTATTGATCCAGGCATTCTAAATGCTAGAATGCAATAATGAATCTTTACTATAAACACTGTACTGTGAAATATTACTGTCTCTGTTTTATAAGTGAGGAAAACAGAAGATTGAGGTTGAAGTGACTTACCAAGTTCACACAATTGGTTAGAAATTTACTGGATGTCAGAACCATGCGTAGCTCCAAAAGTCATGCTTTGACCACTACTCTGTTGTTGTGGGTCTTGCCAAGAATAATCACATATAAGCCTAGAGTAGATAAGTTCAAGAAGAAGGTTGGCCTAAAAGAATGGCTTAAAAGTACTTCCTAGGTATGAGATTATGGGGATTCTTGGGATGCTAGATGAATTTGGAGTCTTCCTGGGCTCCATTGGAAAACTACACATCAAGTAAATTCTTGACAGTCACAAATCTAAATTTGTGGTTTCAGCAATTCACTAAGGACCTCAGAGGTCCATGACAAATAGGGAATGCTTCACAAATTTCAATGTCATCCTTGTGCATGGGCCATGCTAATCACTTGTATTGTTCCACTTTTGTATATATGCTGCTGAAGCAAGCATGGGGCTGTTCTTGCACATCATAATTTGGAATATTTAGTCATATTGGTCCATCAGCTCTTGATTCCAGTTCTTCTGTATTCTTCTTAAATGGTGGTGTGCAGAACACAATATCCAGATATGTATTTAGCAGGGACTAGAGCTGAGGTATCACTTCCCTAATTCTAAGGTGCTGTTCTGTTCTTTCAGTGTACACAACTCCATTTTGAAATTGTTTTTCCTTTTTACAATGTGACTTTTTTTCATAACTTAAATTTTCATTTGGTGAAATTCGTAGAATTTAATTCAGCACAATTGAAATTTTTATAGATAGTGCTTTAAAAATACAGATGCTTAGTAATTTTGAGAATGTTAGAAAAGAACACTTTTTTGAAAAACTTACCTGTTTCTAAAATATTTGCTTTTAAGAGTAAAATGCTTTCAAATTATATCTTCTTTTAATACAGTATTAAGGGTGGAGAATGTCACTTAATATTTCCTACCTTCAGCACCTAATTTGTCTTATTTTATATTTGTAGTATTATTTAATGTATGGCTGTATTTTTGTGACATTTTAAAAAATCCAGTCATTTATTTATTATACTTAGATCTTCAGGTACATTTGTTTTTTAATCAGTGTTCAGTTCTTTTTTATAAGGTGTTTTCTTTAATGTCTGGTGATACTTGAAATCCAAAGAGGTGTTGTCTTAAAAAAAAAAAAAGAATTTCTAGCTCAAAATTCAGCTTACTAAGGTAGAAGAAGTCTCTGGGATTGCAATAAATTATCTCCCAGGAAATCAGATGTGATGACAGAGGAGTGGTCTGGGTCTGTAGGGGCCTAAGAAGAAAAAGTTATTGTAGTTGTTGTTAGCCATTTATTTCTTTTTAGGATGGTAAGATAGAAAATTTTGTTTCTCTAACATATTTGTGTTATGATGTTTCTATACTTCACATAGATTAAAAAAATTAAAAATTTTTTTAATGTTTGTTTATTTTAGAGAGAGAGAGAGAGAGAGAGAGAGAGCAAACAGGGGAGGGGCAGACAGAGAGAGGGAGACACAGAATCTGAAGCAGGCTCCAGGCTCTGAGCTGTCAGCACGGAGCCTGACGCAGAGCTCAAACCCACTAACTGTGAGATCATGACCTGAGCCGAAGTTGGACGGATGCTCAACTGACTGAGCCACCGAGGTGCCCCTAAAAAAAATTTTTTTTTTTATTTATTTTTGAGAGAGAGGGACAAGGCGAGCAGGGGAGGGACAGAGAGAGAAGGAAACACAGAAGGCTCCAGAGCTTGCCACAGGGCTTGATCCCACAGACTGCAAGATCATGACCTGAGCTGAAGTAGGCACTTAACCGACTGAACCACCCAGGTGCCCCTATATTTTTTAAAAGTAGTATTAGCACTTTCATTGAGGCTGTTAGAAAAATTTCATTCTACAGTGCAGAGTTGCAATCTTGAAAGCAATATTTGACATTTGGATATTGCTTTCCTGGTTTGGATGTGAATTTTTTTAGTTGGAGAGAAATTCTCATATTTGATTTCTGAGCCAGAGTCTTAATCAGATGTTGACAATTTAATTTGAACATAAATCTTTTTAGCAAGTATCAGTAGCAGGGAATTAATTAATTTCCTGGCTTACTTGAGAAAGATGTCACTAGAAGGCTTTATTTATGATTTCTAAAGGCCCTCTGCTGATACCTTCTGGTATTGCTGAAAGTATGTTAGTTGAAATAACATGCCAATTGTTCTGCATTACACCAATGCTTCTTACTGCCTGCAGTGTGTTTTAAACACGGTTTTCTTGGTTATTCCTAATATAATTCCACCGTCTTATTTTTAATTACCAGCCAGGTTATGGGACTAATTCTTTTGTTTTTATTGAAGTATAATTGACATATGATATCCTATTAGTTTTAGATGCACATCATAGAGGTTTGATATTTTCATACATAATGAAATGATCCCTATAATAAGTCTAGTTACCATCTGTCATCATGCAGAGTTACTATAATATTATTGGCTATATTCCCTATAGCCCTATAGAGGGGATTGTACCTCTTAATCCCCTTCATCTGGTTTGCCTACCCTCAACCCCTTCCCCTCTGGTAGCCTATAGTTTGTTTTCTGTATCTGTGAACCAGTTGCTGTTTTGTTTGTTTTGTTTTTTAGATTCTACATAGAATTAAAATCATATGGTATTTGTCTTTCTGTCAGTCTTATTTCACTTAGCATAATATCCACTGGGTCTATTCGTGTTGGTGCAAATGGTAATTCCACGACCTAATGTTAAAAAAAATAATAAAAGAAAGGCCATTAACTGTCAAGAGTAGTGAGTGGCTTCCAAATTATTTTGCCCACCCACACCTTTAGCATGTCTCCAATCTTTTTATGTTTTAAATTGTACAAATAAAATTGTTTCTATAAATTACATACATCATATAATATAAAAATTAAATTAAAAGGATGAGATAGGGGCGCCTGGGTGGCTCAGTCGGTTGAGCGTCCTACTTTGGCTCAGGTCATGATCTCGCAGTCCGTGAGTTTGGGCCCCGTGTCAGGCTCTGTGCTGACAGCTCAGGGCCTGGAGCCTGCTTTGAATTCTGGGTCTCCCTCTCTCTTTGCCCCTCCCCCACTCATGCTCTGTCTCTCTCTGTCAAAAATAAATAAATATTAACAAAATTTTTTAAAAAAAATGATGAGATAAAAGTACAAATGGAAGTTACAATGTTTTCTTACCACAGTCCATTGGATTGTCTTGCATACATATTCAGGTGCATGTATATGAAAAGCATTTATATATACCTTAGGAATGTGATGCTAACCATAATATAAGAACAGATTTTACAACAGAACTGTCAGTTTTGAGGTAGGTTGCCTGGGGAAGATCAGGCAAAAGCTGGAGAACCACACACACATCATGAATGTTGTAGGACATATCCATGACTCCAGTTGAGAGTTGGACTAAACAACCTCTGATACTCCTGAATTCTATGACTATAGATAGGAATTCATAGGTGGAGCACTTACATTTAAAACACTGTAGGAAACTTAGGCTGTGAATCTGGAACAGGACTAAACAGGAAATTATTCAACTTCTTCACCCAAACCTGCTCAGAACTTCTGCTGTCTTTAGAAATTTGATGGGGTGCCTGGGTGACTCAGTTGGTTGAGCGTCTGACTTTGGCTCAGGTCTTGATCTCACAGTTTGTGGATTTGAGCCCCATGTTGGGCTCTGTGCTGACAGCTCAGAGCCTGGAGCCTGCTTCGGATTCTGTGTCTCCCTCTCTCTCTGTCCCTCCCCTGCTCACGCTCTATCTCTCTCTCAAAAATAAATAAACATTAAAAATTTTTTTTAATTTGATGATTTCTGGGGTGCTTGGGTGGCTCACTCAGTTAAGCTTCCAACTCTTGATTTTGGCTCAGGTCTTGATCTCATGATTTATGAGTGCTAAGCTCTGTCCTGATAGCTTGGAGCCTGGAGCCTGCTTGAGATTCTCTTTCTCCCTCTCTCTGCCCCTACCCCGCTTGTGCTCTCTCCATTTCTCTCTCTCTCTTTCTCTCTCTCGAAATAAATAAACTTAAAAAAATTTTTTTATGGTTTCTGTTTCACAAGCTATCTCCACATAGGAAAAAGTTTTAAGTTTTCTTGTAATATCCTGACTATATAGGAGAATAAATCTGTAAGTAAGGAATTCCAACAATGAACTTTATCAACAGAGTTTTACTCTGCTTTAGTATACCAAATAAAAGGAGAGAGGCAGGGAGAAAACATGAAAGCAAGTTAAGGATGAACCATTATTTTAAAGTGTATAGTATCACAGTCCCTCTAAAATCTGTAAGTTACTAAAATAAATCTATAAGTACTGTTTCACTAAGAATAAGTAATTTTGGGGGCGCCTGGGTGGCTCAGTCGGTTAGGCGTCCAAATTCAGCTCAGGTCATGATCTCACGGTTGGTGAGTTTGAGCCCTGTGTCTGGCTCTGGGCTGACAGCTTGGAGCCTGGAGCCTGCTTTGGATTCTGTGTCTCCCTCTTTCTCTGACCCTTCCGCACTGTGCTCTGTCTCTCTCTCAAAAATAAGTAAACATTAAAAAAAAATTTTTTTTTAAAGAATAAAGAATAATTTGTTCTGCGATGTAATTGAGTAGCTTCACTTTTTTAAGCTCAAAATTGTATTGCCTTCAAAACAAAACTTTAGCATCCATCTGCCCTTTTTCTTTTTTCTTTATGGTGAGGGGATGGTTTTGTGAAATCCAGCTAGCAAAGATAAGCCAGCAATAAGCTTACAGCTTTTTCACTGTACTTGATTTGAGTATGGTGGATGTGACTATAGTGCTACAGAGCACCTACTTAAGTTTCTTTGTTGTGGTGGTGATTTTCTTCTTTCCTGGTTGATGTACTACCCTGTTCTGTGTCATGGCTCACAGAGAGGCAGAAGCCCTTGTGCTTCAATGCATCTAAGAGTGTCTAGCATCATTAGAACTTGAGATTTTTTTTTTAATTTCTAATCCTGCATTTGTTGAGAAGATTTCCATCTTAGTAGCACTTTTTTTTTTAAAGTATAAAAGACACAAAATGAAAGGCCATTGGATGGCCTGTGGGATGTTCTTTGGGAGATGTTTTCTACAATTTTAGTGAAATAGAAGCTTATTAGAATATGATACAATCTTAGGGAGCATACACTTGGTTTATTAATAAAAGCCTCATATGTTAAGCAGCTATGCAAATACACAAATAACCACCATCTTTTAGTGTAGAAGTAGAATATCTTAAACATTGTTTTCTGGCTTTAGCTCACTGGAGGTTTTCCAACAACATTTAACTTGTTTTCAAACGATTGTAGATTGTGCAGGACACAACTATACATTCTTCTGGGTTAAAGAACAGTGTCTACGTTTTATACTGCTTGGAACTGTTGTCTGCTACAAAAATGCAGAACAGCTGAAGAAAACAATCTACCCATTTTGTTATTGCAGCTGATTGTTTATTAGTGGAAATATTTCTTTGATAAATTTCTTTCCATTTTCCATATTCCTTGGGTGTCACAAATTGTCTTTACAAGATTTGTGATGAGTTATACCAAACATTGAATCAAATTAAGTTTAAACAGATAAATACTCGTGAGGTTAATATATTCTTCTTAGGAATGTTCCTCCAGAGGGCCTTTGCAAATAAGGTGATCTTGCTTGAGTTTCTTGGTAGAAAGATGGAATCCAGGCTATTTTCTGTTGTTAGAAGTTTAGCTTTGTGAGAATGGGAATAAAGGTTTTATGATCTGATTATAGCTCAGGAGAATTTAGGCCATAGTATAAATTACTTGCCTTTGGTCTACATACTGGTTTGGGATGTATATCCTTTTTTTAAAAAATTTTTTTGCTCCTACTTCTATGTCATTATCTTTTGTTGCATTTGGGTGCAGAGATTTTTGGATTGGTACAGAAATCCAAGACAAGCTTGACTTTTGCTTCTTGTTTTCATCATTATAAGGATTTGTAGTTCTAGTATTTTACTAAATAAAATCAATTGAATAAACAGTTTTCTTATTTAGATGAGTCACACTTTGTCACATACACACTAAGTTTACCAAATATGTGGTTTAACCAAATAGTTATTTTTTCCTTTTTTAGTGGGATTTACCTAATAATTAGGTTTAAGAAAAAATAGCTGCCATTGAAACTGGCAAAAAGAAAAAAAAATCTTTGCAAAAGCAATTGATGTTTTATATAAAGAAAAGACACTCCTGTATGTCTCTTCTTTACTTTAGTACACAGTACACTTCACTTCTGATTAACAGATGTGTGGGTTTTTTCCCCCCATACCAAGCACTTCTCTGCAGTATCTGCTGGGTGTCCTACAGTTTAATGCAATAATGACCCTATCTGAGAAGTTAGCTTCATATCCCACAGTTTAAGGGCATAGACCCACAAGACTGCTTCCCCTCCCTGTTTAGCTGCCACTGGCAAGTCCAGGTTTTGACCAGCTGACTACAGATCAAATGATCCCACCACCTACTCCTTGGGTTCCATAAATTTGCTAGAGTGGCTCGGAGAACTCATGAAAATATTTTACTTACTGTATTAGAGGTTTATTATAAAAGGGTATAACTCCAGAATGGCCAAGAGATGCAAAGGGCAGTTATGTGTGAAGAGGGGCAGAGCTTCCGTGCATTCTGGGTGTGTCACTCTCCCAGGACTTCCCATGTGTTCACCAACCTAGAAATTCTCAGAACCCCATGGGTTAGGGATTTGTGTGGAAGCTTGATTATATAGATATGGTTGATCAGATCACAATCTCCAAGCCCTCCTTACTCCTTGGAGATGAGGGAGTGTGGGGCTGAAAGTTCCAAGTCTGAGCACATGGTTGGTTCCTCTGGCAACCAGCTCCCATCCTAAGTTAAGTGGAGGCATTCCACAAGACACCTCCTTAACATAAAATCAGGTATGGTTGATGGGCGCCTGGCTGGCTCAGTTGGTTACGCATCTGACTCTTGATTTCGGCTCAGGTCATCATCTCACTATGGGTTCGAGTCCCATGTTGGGCTCCACGCTGACAGTGCAGAGCCTGCTTGGGATTCTCTCTCCCCTCTCTCTCTGCCCCTCCCGAGTTCGTTTGTTCTCTCTCTCTCTCTCTCTCTCTCTCTCAAAAATAAACTTAAAAAAAAAATCAGGTGTGGTTGAACAGGGTGAGGATGTTGTTATGAGTAATACAACACTCCTTTCACCTTTATGCTCTGAAGCTATTTCAGGATCTAAGGACAAAAGACCGAATATTATAACAAAAGATGCTCCCTTTGCTGTTAATATGCAGGAAATTCCAAGAGTTTTGGGATCTATTAGCCAAGAACTGTGGATAGAAGACCACAAAATATTACAGATCACAATATCATATGCTAAGTGTGAAAATGTCAAAGCCATTCTTTTTGATTGAATGTTTTAAGTCTATTTTTCTTAAGGAAAAAGAGAGACTTTCTCTCTCCTTAAAGATTAGAACCCTTGTGATTTTTTTCTTCCCATTAGTTTATTTCTCTTATCATTCATTGTCTGTAGCTTTACAATTCTGTATTGTCCTAGTACTGCTTTTGAAATTACAGCTGGAAACTCTGAAAAGCATTTTCACAAAGGAAGACTGAATTGTGACCTTAGACCAACAGTAAGCTACAGGAACAAATGAAATTAAGAAATTAATATTATTTCAGATAGGTTTCTTTGTCCTTAGTCTTTCAGAGAATTGTTGAAACCAAGAATTTAAAAGTCATCTCTTTGCTTTTCAATGTAATTAGAACTATAAAACATTCTACTTGCTTATAAATCTGCTTAAATTTTTTGTGAAGGGGTTTCCGTAGACTGATATAATACCATTTTTCAGATTTTCAGAGTTCTCAAAAACAAATGTTTTCTTCACCGTATGTAACACAGGGAAACTTTATTTTAACCTTTATGTTTATCACATAAAACATTAAAAAAAAAAAACCACTACAGGGTTCTAATAACCAGAACCCTATATTCTATTTCTTTTTTTCCCTCAGGCAATCATTTTTATCCTGGAATTTATTTCAATATTTTCTAAATAGCATGCTTATGTCTTTTTTTTTCTCTTGTAGATAGTATCTGTTGATTGCCTATAAGAAGATGATGATTAAGTTCTTTTCTCTCTGTCTACATTTTATTAAAATTTTAGTTAAATTTTGATACTGTTTACATATGCCAATGTAAATATTTTTACAAGGTTGGGGGATGGAAATTTTTTCCTCTGTCCTTTGAGGTCCTTTT
Organism: Prionailurus bengalensis; assembly: GCF_016509475.1. Lineage (NCBI taxonomy): Eukaryota > Metazoa > Chordata > Mammalia > Carnivora > Felidae > Prionailurus > Prionailurus bengalensis. The sequence continues at coordinate 54,432,216 of NC_057348.1, read as the reverse complement.
GGTATAAGGCAGATTAATAGGAGAAAATCATATTTGATTACCTAACTATGGGGCTCCATAAGAATATGAGACCCACAGGAAGTCAGGCAGTTGAAGCTTATATGCTATCCAGAGCTAAAGAGAAGTTGGGTATGGGGCTGAGACTTCAAAGGAAAGATGAAAGGAATCTTCCTAGGAAGATGAAAAAGAGTGAATGTTTGGTAAACAAATGTTTGCTGGATCATACAGAAACAGTGGGGCATAGAGAGGATTTTTTTTTTTTTTAACGTTTATTTATTTTTGAGACAGAGAGAGACAGAGCATGAACAGGGGAGGGTCAGAGAGAGAGAGGGAGACACAGAATCTGAAACAGGCTCCAGGCTCTGAGCAGTCAGCACAGAGCCCAACGCGGGGCTCGAACTCACGGACCGCGAGATCGTGACCTGAGCCGAAGTCGGAGCTTAACTGACTGAGCCACCCAGGCGCCCCCTTTTCTTTTCTTTCTTTCTTTCTTTCTTTTTTTTTTTTTTTTGCATAGAGAGGAATTTTAACAGACTTTGCAAAGTTCCTTTCTGTCTGCCACTCCCAAGTTCAAGTTATACTATAGTTAGCTGTGGTGATAGCTCCCTTCTTGGAGCAGGTTCTCTATCTAAATTCTTTTAGGCATTTAGGGGGAAGGTCAAAGTTTCTTTGTAACCCTTCTGATTCCTTTTTTTTTGTTTGTGTATTTTTTGAAAGAAAGAGAGAGCAAGCCCCGGTGAGGGGCAGAGAGAGAGGGAGAGAGAAATCCCACGCAGGCTCCATGCTGTAGCACAGAACCCGTTGTGGGGCTTGAACTCAAGAACTGTTAGATCATGACCTGAGCCAACACCAAGAGTTGGATGCTTAACTGACTGAGCCCATGAGCCTTCTGATTCTTAAAAATAATCAGCCTAGAATCATTCACATGCTAGAGAGACACATTTTGGTGTAGCAGATTGTGCTCCCCTACAGTCCTGAAATTGACTTGGTAGATAGTTTCATCTCAGTGGATCAGTCACAGTCTTGACAATAGGTAAGTTCAGTTAAACTCATTTCAGGAGGTAGTAATGCAGGTAGACTTCCAGAGGTAGGCTTGTGTTATACCTGCAATCAGGTACTTAATAAGACATTTCTATAGGAAGAAAAGAAGAACAATAGTTAATGATTGGAACAATTATCAGCCAATTTGTAAGTTTTGAGGATAATCAGTTGAGAAGATTTCTAGATGTCAGGGTTGAAGCATCATTTATAGTTTGAATGTCTCTAATTATGTCATTGTGTCTTCAGGCAAACTTTGTCAGTGGCCGGTATAGCAACATGTACAAAGATTGTCTAAACATGAATTATTAGGGTGAATTCTCTGAGGTTTACATCAAGTTGTTCAGTTTGGAAGACTTTAGGAAGGGCAGTTTTAGTTTTCAATGATTCTAACTCAGAAGGGTCAGAGAAAAATTAAAAACATTAGTTTGGAGAGTTATAGCCAGACATTGGAGAAACTAGAAGAATTCAAGATCTAGTCAATTTAGAATGAACAGTATTAGAATCTAATATCCACAAAGGTGTGCTATTGAAACATTTTTTTCTCTCTATAACCACTCTCATTTCTACCAAAGATAGCCAAGTTAAAAGTAATTTGTTTGCAAAATAAGTCTAGTTTTAGTAAATTGGCCTGGTTATTTGCATAAATGCAGCAAGAATAGCAATTGATCATATAGGCTCTTATATTTTATTACTAATTTTTTAAATGTTTGAGAGAGCGGGGAGGGACAGAGGGAGAGGGAATCAGAGTGTGGAGCCTGACACAGGGCTGGATCTTATGACTGCAAGATCAGGACCTGAACCAGTATCAAAAGTTGGATGCTTAACCAACTGAGCCACCCAGGTACCCCATATAGACTCTTTTTTTCTTTAAAAAAAAAAAAAAAATTTAACATTTATTTTTGAGAGACACAGTGACACAGAGCATGAGTCGGGGAGAGGTAGAGACGGGGTACACAGAATCCGAAGCAGGCTCCAGGCTCTCAGCTGTCAGCACAGAGCCCGACACGGGGCTTGAGCTCATGGACCACGAGATCATGACCTAAGCTGAAGTCGGCTGTCCAACCGATTGAGCCACCCAGGCGCTGCGCCCCCTTCCCTGCCACCCCCCCCCCCCCCCCTTATAGACTCTTTTAAATCTGCTTTGGTGAAACTGTGTATAAAGGGAACTTCAGATTGGACTTTTAACAGTCTCCAAAGGCTAAGAAACCAAGCCAAATACTTGCCATTAGACCTTGCCTACAATATAATTTCTCGCTTTTCAATGTCCCCAAAACATGTTGAGGTTCCTGTACCTTCCAGGAAGTGACCTTTTTTTATTCACCTGGGAAGGCTGCTAGGAACCTTGTAAGCAAGGTACCAGGCCAGGTTTTCCAAGGGGCTTTATTGTGTCTATAGTCCTCCTTGGTTCCTTAAAGCTGTCTGGTCATATCTGAGTCTGCATCTTTCTCTCAAATACGACATTCCAATCAAAGTTTTGGTAATATAACCAGTGTTTACAATTGTCTTTTGTTATAAGGAGAACAGATTCTTACTGAAATTAAGCAAATAAATATATTGCCATAAAAAGAATATTCACTGAGAGTTTCTAAATTCTGGAGGGATCAGGTACAGAGAAATATATAAATGTCTCAAACATGCTTATAAAGATATAATTTACCTAATTGCTGTAAGTTTATATTTGGCTTCAGAGGAAAGGTTTCCTTATATCTGGGAAACAAGAATAAAGAGCCAACAATATTCAAACAAAAAGTTATAAAAATTATAGTTATTCTCCTCCGTTTATTTAGTCCCATATAACTAATTCTTTTGCTTGAATCCAGTTTTCCTGATAGTTCTGGAAATTTTTACTCAGTCCAATTTTATGATCTTCAAGTTATCAGAAACCTGTGTTCTAGAGTCTTTTCCATGAATCTCCTTGAATATAAAGCATTTTTCAGGAACACTTTTGTAAAAGTATCTGAGTAAAAACATAACTATGTAAATGATAAAAGACTTAAAAATGTCAGTGGTTAACGACCCGATTAGAGTTTATTACAATGGAGTTGACAAGGAAATTGTTTTTTTCTGTGACATACAACATTTTAAGATAATAACTAGAATTATGATTGATAATAGTATACCAGGACATATCAGGATTTTAGAAATTTTATATAGTTTTTAGAACACTTCTATTAATAATATTTACCCATACAATATAAGATTTATCATCACTTACTTGACAAATGCTTCCCATGTAATAACATCAAATAAGCCTAGTTTATTAAAAAATTTTTTTAATTAAAATTTTTTTAATTTCTATTTTTTGACAGAGAGTGTGCACGCCTGCACACCTTCAAGTGGGGGAGGAAGGGGCAGGAAGAGAATCGCAAGCAGCCTCCATGCTCAGAGTGGGGTAGGGGTAGGGGTGGGGTTTCGATCTCATGACTGTGAGATCATGACCTGAACTGAACTCAAGAGTCAGATGCTCAATTGACTGTGCCATACAGGCACCCTCAAATAAGCCTAATTTGTTCTCTCTCTCCTTATAAAAAAAGATGCTATTTTTTTGCATTTGTTTTTCAGGGGCCCTTTGAAAAATTCCAAAGTTATTTTGAGCTCTTCCAAAGCTATTTTGAGGTTCCTTGATTTGGGGGAACTTTGTCAAAAGATATCAAAAAACTTTAAAAATGGGTCACTATGGAACAGTACATAGTTATCTATTTATCCAAGTGGCAATTAAGACTTAGCAGGCAAATATAGAAAGTTCACTGGCTGCATAAAGGAAACACTTAACCCTTTTAATATTGAGAATATATAATATTCAGTTTTCTTAAGTAATCAAAAACTGATTAAGCAACATGAAGCATAGGGCAATATTTTGATAAAACACAGGAATTCTGTTTTCTAGTGGGCAGATTACTTTAAGGGTAAAGAAAATCCCTTTATAATTTCTTGTTATTGAGAGCAGACCAAGAAAACTTTGCCCTTTTTAAAATTTTTTTATTTATTTTTGAGAGAGAGCACAGGTGCATGTGTGTGTGCAAGTCGGGGGAGGGGCAGAGAGAGAGGGAGAGGGAGAATTCCAAGCAGGTTCCATGCTGTCATTGCAGGGCCCCATGCAGGGCTTGAGCCCATGAGATCATGACCTGAGCTGAAATCAAGAGTTGGACACTTAATCGACTGAGCCACCCTGGCACCCCAACTTTGTCCTTTTATAAGAGAAAAATCAAATTCTGATTTCACACCAGTATACTTTTGATATAAAAACTCATTGTTAAATAAATTCATTTTAATTTTAACCAGCTTGACCTCTCATTAAAATTTCTCTTCAAATATTCCATTTCTACAAACCTACAACTTTGTTTTTTACATTCATATTTTATAATTTCCTGTCTCATAACTAGTTTTACTGTAGGACAGATTTTCTTTCTTTCCCTTAAAAGTACCTCCATATTTCATACCTTTTCTTGAAAACACATGCTACTTTCCTTGTATATAGACTTGTTTCCTTTATTATTTTTAGTAGCTTTAACTACATACATTAATTAGAATTCTTAGCCCTTAGAAATTTTAATTTCCAGTAAAATAAGTATAGGCATACCTCATTTTTTTGTGCTTTGCTTTATTATACTTTGCAGATACTGCTTTTTTTTTTTTTTTTTAAATGAATTGAATTGTGTTCAGCAAATGTATCAACCCCATTTCTCCAACATTTGCTCACTTCATGTCTCTGTGTCATGTTTTGGTAATTCTCACAATATTTCAAACTTTTTAATTATTACTATATTTGTTATGGTGATCTGTGATTAGTGATCTTTGATGTTTTGAAGCACCATAAATCATGCTCATATAAGCCAGAGTAATGTGGGTGTTCTAATTCCTCCATTGACCAGCAGATCCCTGGTCTTTCTCCCTCTCCTCGGGCCTTCCTATTCTCTGAGACACAACATTAATGAAATGAGGCCAATTAATGACCCTTCAATGGCCTCTAAGTGTTGAAGCTAAAGAGGGAGTCACACATCTCTCACTTGAAATCCGAAGCTAGAAATGACTCAGCTTAGTGAGGAAGGTTTGTCAAGAGTCTAGGTAGAATGAAAGCTAGGTCTCTTGCACCAGTTAGCCAAGTTGTGAATGCAAAGGAGGAGTTCTTGAAGGAAATTAAAAGTACCACTACAGCAAACACACAAATGATAAGAAAATGAAACCGTCTTATTGCTGATATGGAGAAAATTTTAGTGGTCTAGGTAGAAGATCATTCCTGTAAGGCAGGACCTAGTCCAGATCATGGCCCTGTCTCTCTTCAATTCTGTGAAGGCTGTGAGAAATGAAGAAGCTGCAGAAGAAAAGTTTGAAGCTAGCAAAGGTTGGTTCATAAGGGTTAAAGAAAGAAGCTGTCTCTACAATATTAAAGTGTTAAGTACCAAGTCCAAGCTACAACAAGTTATCCAGGAGTTCTAGCTCAGATAGTTAATGAAGATGGCTGCACTAAACTATAAATTTCCAGTGTACATGAAACAGCCTTATATTGGAAGAAGATGCCATCTAGGACTCTCGTAACTAGAGAGAAGTCAATGCCTGGCTTCAAAGCATCAAAAGTGCTTCAAAGACTGACTTTCTTGGTAGGACCTAATGCAGTTGGTGACTTTTAAGTTGAAGCCAGTGCTCCTTTCCTATTTGAAAATTCTAGAGCCCTTAAGAATACTATGTCTATCCTTCCTGTGCTTTAGAAATGGAACACCAAAGCCTGGATGACAGCACATCTGTTTATAACATGGTTTACTGAATATTTTAAGCCCACTGTTGAGACCTACTGCTCAGAAAAGAAGATTTCTTTTAAAATATTACTGCTCATTGACAGTGTACCTGGTCACTCAAGAACTCTGATGGAGATGTACAGCAAGATTAATACTGTTTTTTTTGCCTGGTAACACGGCATCCATCCATTCTGCAGTCCACGGATCAGTGATTTTGATTTCAAGACTTACTGTTTAAGAAATACATTTCATAAGGCTGTAGCTGCCATAGAGATCCATCCTCTGATGGATCAAGGCAAAGTAAATTGAAAGCCTTCTGGAAAAGATTCACCATTCTAGATGCCATTAAGGACATTCGTGATTCATGGGAAGAGGTCAAAACATTAACATGAACAGGAGTTTGGAAGAAATTGAATACAACCCTCATTGGTGACTCTGAGGGATTCAAGACTTGAGGGGAGGAAGTAACTGCAGCTGTGGTGGAAATAGCAAGAGAACCAGAATTAGAAGTGGAGCCTGAAGATGTGACGGAATTGCTGGAATCTCATGATCAAACTTGAACAGATGAAGAATTGCTGCTTATGGATGAGCAAAGAAAGTAGTTTCTTGGTAGAGATGCTGTGAAGATTGTTGAAATGACAACCAAGGACAGAAGTTCTGCTGTGGGTAAAATGCTATCAAATAGTGTCACATGCTACAGAGAAATGGTTCATGAAAGGAAGAGTCAGTTGTGACAAACTGTTGTCTACTTTTAAGAAATTGCCACAGCCACCAAGATCAGTCAGCAGCCATCAACATTGAGACAAGAGCCTCTAGCAGCAAAAAGATTGCAACTCACTGCAAGTTCAGATGATGGTTAGCAGAGTTTAGCGATAAAGTGTTTTTAAATTAAGTTATGTACATTGTTTTTTTTAAGATAAAATGCTTTTGAACACTTAATAAGCTATAGTATTTTTTTTAACTTTTTTTTTTTAAGTGTATTTATTCTCAGAGAGAGGGGGGGGGGCAAGTGGGGAAGGGGCAGAGAGAAAGAATCCGAAGCAAGCTCTGCACCACCAGCACAGAGCCCAATGTGGGGCTAACACTCAAGATCTGCAAGATCACGTTTTGAGCCACCTTGGCACCCTCCCCTCAAAAAAGCCTTTTTTTAAGCTTGCTTGTTTACTTTTGAGAGAGGGAGAGAATCCCAAGCAGACTCTGCACTGTCAGTGCAGAGCTTGACGCAGGGCTTAATCCCACAAACCACGAGATCACAACCTGAGCTGGGATCAAGAGTTGGCCGCTTAATCAACTGAGCCACCCAGGTGCCTCAATAAGTTACAATATGTGTAAACATAAATTTTATATCTGGGAAACCAGAAAATTCCTTTGATTCACTTTATTGAGGTGTTCACTTTATTCATGGTCTGGAATTGAGATTACAGTATCTCTGGGTATGCCTGTAGTGAGCAATTATGAACTGTTATACCAGCATTCTTTAGATTGGCAAATTTATGAATACATTTCACAATTTCTAGGAACTTAATGCTTCTTCATACTGCATTGTCAATAAAGCACAAAATGTATACTAACAGACCCAAATTTATCTTTTAGTTTCTCTGTAATAAGGAAGGTAAAAGAAGATAAACCTATGTTCAGTAATTAATGTTCCATTATTTAATTTTATTTGGAGATAATCTAGATATTCAGTGAATTTCTATCATTTAACTTAGCAAAACTCTAAAGTTTCAGGTTACCAAAAATATTTTGGAAACTGTTTTTAAGTACATATACCATAAAATATAGTTGTTGCTAAGAAGCTTGCCTAAAAATTCCTATCTCACATATATCTATCTAAATTATTTGCTTTCAACAATGAGTTTTTTAAATATATTTTAAGTTGTTTTGTTAAATTTTTTTAAATGTTTATTCTTGAGAGAGACAGGGACAGAGCGCAAGTAAGGGAGGGGCAGAGAGAGAGAGAGTGAGACACAGAATCTGAAGCAGGCTCCAGTCTCTGAGCTGTCAGCACAGAGCCTGACGCAGGGCTCAGGGCTTGGACTCACAAACCGTGAGATCATGACCTGAACAGAAGTCAGACGCTTAACTGACTGAGCCACCAAGGGGCTCCAGTAATGATGATTACATTATTCACAAAAACTTCATGAGACGTTAGACAAAGGCAGCTATCATCCCAAGCATTTTTCTTATTGACATATTTTGTCAAGAGATATAACATGAACTTGATTAGTGAACCTAGGTAGAGTAAAAATATTACACTTAATGTTGATAACCCTAAAGACATGTCTGCATTAATTAAACCAAGAAAATTAAACTACCTTTTTTTTTTTTTTTTTTAAACCAGAGTTTTCTCAGATCATATGAACTTAGAAAGCATTTGGGTTAGTTTCTATACTTCTGAGAGTTTAGAGTGAATTTATATAAGCGCTTATTTTTAAGTCAGTTACATGGAGCTCTTTTGCAAATTAATTTTGGGAATACCTTCCAGAGGTAGGGAAATATCTGTATATCCTATCTATAATGTACTTACATAGATGTATATATGGACAAACACAGAGATTTTATTTTAGACTATATAAAACTCACTAGTTTATAAGTAACAGTTGGAATAAAGTTTACTTGCTCAGATGGGTAAAGTCTTTTAGTGTTTGTGGAGAAGACTTAAAAATTTTTATTTTAAATGTTTATTTATTTTAGAGAAAGAGAAGCATGTGAGTGGGGAGGGGCGGAGAGGGAGACACAGAATCTGAAGCAGGCTTCAGGCTCTGAGATGTCAGCACAGAGCCTGACGAGGCAGGGTGGGTGGGGCGGGGGTTGAACCCATGAACTGTGAAATCATGACCTGAGCTGAAGTCGGACTGAGCCCCCAGGCGCCCTTGTGGAGAATACGTTTAAGATTTGTATTTGTCCCTGGAAGTAATCTTAAGGAGTCTGTGGTCTAAAGTTTGGACAAAAGAGCCCTTTTTGCAGTTTGTATTTTTTAAAAGTCATCTTTACCTCTTTGTTTTCTCTCCCCTTACTCTTCGGAGAGTATGGGCATTGTTTTAGATATCTCCTGGATTGTTTACATTTCAAAGACAGGGCAAGAGTTACACCTTTAAGAGTTGGAGAAAGGGGCGCCTGGGTGGCGCAGTCGGTTAGGCGTCCGACTTCAGCCAGGTCACGATCTCGCGGTCCGGGAGTTCGAGCCCCGCGTCAGGCTCTGGGCTGATGGCTCAGAGCCTGGAGCCTGTTTCTGATTCTGTGTCTCCCTCTATCTCTGCCCCTCCCCCGTTCATGCTCTGTCTCTCTCTGTCCCCAAAATAAATAAACGTTGAAAAAAAAAATTTTTTTTTTAAAATAAAAAAATAAATAAAAAAAAGAGTTGGAGAAAGGTGGTGAATTCCTCCTAGAAGGACTTTGGTTTACTGAGGCTAGTAATTTACAAGTTTGAGATAAGTAGGGAAGGGAGGTTTTAGAATTGGTAAAAAGGAATTGATGGATTTTGGATCGCCTGTAGAGCTTTTTTTAGGTTTGGAAATATTTGTAAGATTAGGACAGCTGCTCTCATTTTTTTTTTTTTTCCCAAAGAATTGGGTTGCAGCCTAAATGATATCAAGGGGCTGATCTGCACATCCAATTACATTACCTACAAATTGCTCTTTTCCCTTTGGGTGCATAGTTTTATTTTAGCTTAGTGGAGGTGAATGAAAAAAAAGTTCCTGTCAGGCTTTGAATATAAGCTTCTAATTTCTGAGCAACTTTAACCATAGAGCTACTTAAAATCTTTTTAAATATCTTGTCAGTTTTTAGCTGAGACAAACTAAATATATTTCTGGTAGTACTGAACAACTTCATGGACTTAAGGGGCGGGCATCTTCAAAGAGCATGCAAAGGTTACTACCTTCTAAAGATCTAGTCACTCCCACAGATAGCGAAAAGAAAGAATCCATAGCCTGGCCTGTCCTGGGTAGGCAGAAAGCCAAGCCATGCTGTTAGGACTCAAAACCATCTTAGTAAGATTTTGCTGCCTTTTTTTCTTTTTTCCTTTTTTAACATACCTACAGTTTCTGGGTCTGTAGTTCTCAGACATAAAATTACCAAGTGTGCCAGAAGGTGCCACGCTTAATTCTTTGGATTTTAAGGGGGGAATTTATGTTGGATGTCAATTAAAAAAAATTTTTTTTTAAATCTTTGTTTATTTTTGAGAGAGAGATGGAGCACAAGCAGGGAAGGGGCAGAGAGAGAGGGAGACACAGAATCGGAAGCAGGCTCCAGGCTCCAGCTGTCTGTCAGCACAGAAGCCTGACTGGCGTGGAGGTGAAGGGCAGGGCTAGAACCCATGAACCATGAGATCATGACCTGGGCTGAAGTCAGATGCTTAAATAACTGAGCCACCCAGGCACCCCTGGATGTAGATTTTAGTTTTTGGTGTAATTTCTATTCATTTATCTTATAAAAAGGAGTCCCTAACGCTAAGCTGTTGTATATCTTTGTATGCAATTTTTAATTTGATCTTTCCACAGGTGCCAGTAGGACAGCTGTTTAGGATGAGAGCTCTCTAAAAGTTGTTAAATATAAATTTTTTCCTATTCAAAAGATTGATCATCTGGCCATTGCTGAATAGGATCTATTAATTTTATTAGTGACTCAAACCAGTAAGCCTTCTTATGACTCAACCAAATATGCAAGAAGCATCTCTGAAGAGAGTTTAAAATATGCAGCGCTCACAAGGTCCAGAAAGTTCACTCTCAAAGATAGTCTAAGAGAGCAGAGGCCTTCTTTGCACAGGCAGTAAGGATGGTGTAGTGAAAACGGTATCTCCCGTCTCTCACAGGAACATGAGATGCTTCTAGTCAAAAACCCTCTAATCTGTAACACCAGACAGGTAATACTGGAATAGGACTTTTCCAGCACTAATGAAGCAATGAAGGTTGAGATGACAAAGGCTACTTATGGTCTGGAACTCTTTATGATCAACTTCCCTGAAAACTGTCATGGCCGGACAAAGTGCTGTTTGTGACTTCAAGTCTGGAAACCCTGGTCTAGTTGGCCCCCAAGGTGTACCCCACCAAGTACACCTTCCAGATGGAGGAGACCAGAGAGAATATTCTCATTGGTCACAAAGCCAGACTTTCAGGACATTTATATAACAAGATGAAATGAAAAACCTCATCTAGTTTTTTACTTAGGGGACCCACAGCAAAGTTTGTTTAAACAGATGATGGTCTGGCGAGAACTGTCAACTCACCAGTCTCTGAGGCCGGCTTGAACAGCCCTATAGGTTATAAGCCTGTGTTCTATCCTATGGTTTTTACTCCTTATGACAAATGACACCACTAGACAAAAAACAGTGACCATCTCTGGGAGTTGAAGGATCAGTCAAGGATCCTTCAAGAATCCTTCAAGAAATCAAGAATATTCATTACCAACTGTACTAGAGTTATTATGCCCAAGTATTTTCCACAAATATTTTCTCCTAATGTAAATTTAGAAAGGAAAGAAACAAAGGGCTTTCACTGTTTTCACTTCTGCCGGACCCCACGGACAGAGGTCTAGGAGGCTGACTGGTAAGAAATCTTAACCTTCTGCGGGTTTTTGTCAGAGATCCCAGGATTCTTAATCTGCAGCAGTCTCAGGAGGAAGAAGTTTTCCAGCTAGTGAAGATCCTGCCAACTATACCAAAACTATAGGGGATGGGATGTTTTTCCTTTCTCTTTCAATGTTGTTTTGGAGTTAATAAGAATTAAATTGAGGGGCACCTGGGTGGCTCAGTCAGTTAAGCATCTGACTCTTGATTTCGGCTCAGGTGATGATCTCACAGTTTTGTGGGTTTGAGCCCCGCATCAGGCTCTGTCTGTCCTGACAGTGCAGAGCCTGCTTGGGATTTGCTCTCTCCCCTCCCCTCCCCTCCCCTCCCCTCCCCTCCCCTCCCCTCCCCTCCCCTCCCTTCCCCTCCCCTCCCCTCCCCTCCCTTCCCCTCCCCTCCCCTCCCCTCCCCTCCCCTCCCCTCCCCTCCCCTCCTCCTCCCCTCCCCTCCCCTCCCCTCCCCTCCCCTCCCCTCCCCTCCCCTGCTCAAGCTTCCTCTGTCTCTCTGAAAATAAATAAACTTTAAAAATAAATAAGTAAATAAATAAATAAATAATTAAATTGACATGAGTCAGATTAACAGAAAATCATATTTAATTACATATGTATATGGGTTCCATAAGAATGAGACTCATGGGCAGTTAGGCAGTTGAGGCTTATATGTCCTGTAGAGCTAAGAAGTGGGTAGGGGCTGAGACTTCAAGGGAGAAGAAGACAGTTCACAGGAAAATGAAAAACATTAAATGGTAAACAAATGTTTGCTGGATCATACAGAAACAATGGGAGGAATTGTTTAGAGAGGAATATTAACAGACTTTGCTAAATTCCTCCCTGTCTACCATGCCAAGTTCAGATAATACTGTAGTTATCTAAGGTGATAGCTTCCTTCCTGGAGCAGGCCCTCTATTTAAATACTTTCAGGCATTTAGGTGGAAAGTCAAAATGTCTTTGTGAGCCTTCTTATTCTTAAAAATAATCAACCTAGAATCATCCACATGCCAAAGAGACATATTGCAGGGTGGCACATTTTGCTCCCTTCCAACAACTTGAACCTTATAAGTAGAACATGGTTACATTTTTTTCCTTTCTATATAATTTTTTTGTTGTCCCTGGAGTTAATTGCTTCCATTTTGATTGTTCTTTCTAGCTGTAATTGGGTCATTTCCAAATTCTGAAAGAACTACAAGTCCTCTCGATACTTTCAGAAACGTTGTGTATTCTTCCTAGTTTTCATCTTTTTCTTGATGCCCTTACTTCTCCAGTTTGAATGGATTGCTTTCAAAGACTGTTGCACACCTTTTGTCCTGGGACTCCTTCATCTGTTAATCAATAACAGATTCCCTGTTTCTCTGATTTAATGTTGTCTTCTTGATTGGCTTATTATTTTTCATGGAGCATATTCTCCAGGAACCTTGTGAAAAAGGATGCATAAGAGATCATTTTTTAGAAGTTGTGCCCATTTCAAAATTCCTTTATTTAATCCTTCATTTACTATGATACTTCATTGACTTGGTGTGGGATTTTATGTTGTATATAATTTCCCCATAGAATTTTTAAGCATTGTGTCTTAGTTGTTAGTATTGCTCTGAAAAATCTGATGCCATACTGATTCTTGATCCTTTGGATAACATCTTTTTTTTTTTCTCTAGAATTTTAAAAAGCCTTTATTGTCCTGGGTTTTACAAAGATGCTCTTGGTGTGAGTTTTGTTGGCTTTTTTTGGGCTAGATAGTTGTGGGTCCTTTTGATCTGGAGAACTCTAAAAAAGATCTGAAAGTACTTGTTTTAGAAAACTATCTTGTATTAATTTTTGTTCCATCTTAACCAAAAATGTATTTTCCCCATATCTCCTACTAACTTGCCACACACTTGTCTGACTGGAAAACTTGATTTTGTTTAAAAATTTTTATTGTATTAAAAAATTATTATGTAATATTTTATTCATACCTAAAAAAAACTTAAGGGGTGCCTGGGTGGCTCAGTCAGTTAAGTGGCCAACTCTTGGTTTCTGCTCAGGTCATGATCTCGTGGTTCATGAGTTCAAGCCCCGTCTCAGACTCTGTGCTGACAGTGCAGAGCCTGCTTGGGACTCTCTTTTTCCCTCTCTCTCTGCCTTTCCTGCTCTCTTTCTCAAAATAAATAAATAAATAAAAAAAAAAAAAAAGGTGCTGCTTTCTTATATAAAAAAGAAACTAATAATAAACAAATGACCTATGAACTGACTACACAACTTAAAAATGGGAATGTTACCATCACTATGCTCTTGAAACTATATGTGATTCTCCCACTGTCCAAAATCTTGTATTTCATTCACTTTTACGTTTTAAAAGGTAGTTAATTATGTATGTATGTGACACTAAACAAAACTATTGTTTAGTGGTACTTGTTGGGGTTTTTAAAATGGTATTAGTTTAGAGAGTCTTGTATGACTTGCTTTTTTGCAAAAATAATGTGTCTGCAGTTGATCCATGTATTGCATATAGCTGTAGTTCACTTAACACTGTTTAATCTTTTTCCCAACTTAAGTTTGTATTCTTTTTGTTGGTCGAAAATTGGATCTCCTGTTACATTCCTTGGTTTTGTTTGCATTTTCTTTCTTTATTTTCTGTCACATTCTGATTTCTGGGAAATTTCCTTAAAACTTATTTCCTAATCCTTCTATTAACTATTTTTTTCCCATCTTATTTTCTAAGTGTTTTTTCCTCTTCTGTGAATACTGTTTCTTTTTTCTTTATTAAAAACATTTTTAATATTTATTTATTTTTAAACATTTATTTTTGAGAGAGCCAGTGTAAGCAGGAGCAGGGGAGAGACAGAGAAGGGAACAGGAGATCCGAAATGGGCTCTGCACTGACAACAGCAAGCCCAATGTGGGGCTCAAACTCACAAACTGTAAAATCATGACCTGAGCTGATGTTGGGTGCTCAACCAACTGAGCCACCCAGGCACCCCTGAATACTTTTTCCCCCATTACATCTTGTTCTTCTTTTATAGATTTCTTTGTCTCTGAGGATAATTTCTTTTGCTTCCTATATTGCCTCTCTTTGGAGTTTTCTTTTTTTCTGGGTGTTTTAGTCTCTGTCTTCTTTTTTAAATTTTTTTTTTTTCAACGTTTATTTATTTTTGGGACAGAGAGAGACAGAGCATGAACGGGGGAGGGGCAGAGAGAGAGGGAGACACAGAATCGGAAACAGGCTCCAGGCTCTGAGCCATCAGCCCAGAGCCTGACGCGGGGCTCAAACTCACGGACCGCGAGATCGTGACCTGGCTGAAGTCGGACGCTTAACCGACTGCGCCACCCAGGCGCCCCAGTCTCTGTCTTCTTTAATAGAGGCTTTTCTTAAAAGTCTAGTCATTCATGGTTTTTCCTTATTTGAGAGAGGCATTAAAATGCTCTGGGAAGCTCTCCTTTGTGAAGGCTTTCTTGGGTTGATGGTTTTTACTATAAGTAATTTGGCAGAGACCCACTTTATTGTAAGCTCTTCTAGTTGTCAGTGTCTTGGGTCTTGTCTTCAGTTGGTTTTTCCAGAGGAATTGTTCAAACTCTTGCCTTTGAGGGTGAGTGGATGATGGCAGTGACAATATACCTGGCTACGTGTGTTTTGAGAGACAGGGAAGAGGACTGAAATTGTCATCTATCAGTTTGAATCCTTCTGGTCCCTTGTTTCAGTTTCACCAGAAAGTAAACCTCTGGGCTGATCACCTGTGTGTTAGAAGAGTGATGTGCTTATCTGACTGCTCATTATAAATACTTTTAACCAATTCTTCTCTTTCCAGGTTCAACTCTATGCCCTTTTTTTGGGGGGGGGGGAGAGCGAGAAGGGGAGGGTGCAGACAGAGGGAGACACAGAATCCTAAGCAGGCTCCAGGCTCTGAGCTGTCAGTACAGAGCCCGACGTGGGGCTCAAACCCGTGAACCGTGAGATCATGACCTGAGCCGAAGTTGGACTTTTAACCCACTGAGCCACCCAGGCTTTTAAAGGAGCCCCTAATACTTTTGTTCAGTTCTGACCTTTCTGTAGTTTTAGCATAAATTGGCTTGCTTCTTGTTGATTTCCCCATACTACCCACTACCCTGCCAAGCCTTTACCTAACTGGAAAAAAGCTGGAAGCTAAGTCATTTATTACCGGACCACCTGTTTTGTTTTTTTTTTTTACCTTCCAAATTTTTATTGACATCTCTTATCTACTGCTGCCTCCTCTCTAGTTCTCTCTGCCTTTGTGAATGTTTACCTTTTATTATTTAATTTTAATATAAAGCCAAAGTTAGTGTTTCAGTCTTTCATGTTTAATCCATTAATTCCCCTCTGGAGAAACTTTTATTAGGATAGAAATTTGAGGGACTTTGATATAGATATGCCCTCTAAAGTCTTCTTTGTCCCCAAATTACAAGTCACAAAAAGTTTCATCTTTTTTTTTTTTTTGAAATTAACAAAAGCCAAGATACAGAAACAGTCTAAGTGTCCGTCAGTGACTGAATGGATAAAGAAAATGTATGTGTACTTGTGTATTTAATATGTATGATACATGGAATATTATTCAACCATAAAAAATAATGAAATCTTGGTATTTGCACCAACATGGATGGACCTTGAGGGCATTATGCTAAGTGAAATAAGTCAGAGAAAGACAAATACTGTATGATCTCACTTATATGTAGAAACTCAAAAAACAGGAACAGCAAAAAACAAACAAAAAAACACCCCAAGCTCATGAATATAGATAACAAACAAGTTGATGGTTCCCTGAGGTAAGGGATTGGGGATTGGTGAAGGGGACCAAAAGATACAAATAAATCATGGGGATGTAATGTACAACATGGTTACTATAATTAAAAATACTGTATTGCATATTTGAAAGTTGCTAAGAGTAGATTTTAAAAGCTGTCATCACAAGGAAAAAAATTTATGGTAACATGTTTAACTGGACTTGCTGTGATGATCATTTTGTAATACATGCAAATATCAAATCATGGTATACACCTGAAACTAACAATGTATAATTCCTTTTGTCTAATAATTCCACTTTTAGGAATTTAATCTATAGACATGCTTACACACATTTTAAATTACAAAAGAAAAAAGAAAAATATAGAGAGCCACTATTGTGAAATAGAAAAGACAAAGACTGGAATCCATCTGTTTCTTCCTAGTAGCCCCTAAAAGGACAGCATTTCTATAGCAAAATCACCTTTATAGTTATCTTCTGCCTCAAATTCTCTTTACTAAGTAGCTAAATATGAACTTTATTCTCTTTTCATTGGCCTAGAATGTTATAGGCAGAATAATCTTCTTAAAATTTGATTTTAGAAATTAAAACTATTCTTACAAATCTTGATTTGGGTGAAGGAAATCTTGATTCAGTTAAACTAAACCCTGGGTCTTATTAAGTCTTACACTTAAATATTACTTTGGACCATATGATATTGCCAATAGTTGAGAAAGAAGTTTTGGCTTACAAAAATTGTAATTTTGTGGAATTCAATGTAACAGCGTTAAAGGATCTCAACAGGTTAACAGCCCCTTCTGTCCAGTGTAGGAATTTGATCTTACAGCATTCTTGGAAACATTCCGGTAGGAGGAAAGGATGAAATAAAATGACAGCCTAATATTACGTAAAAGGGAGACTTGAGGTCCCCAGTTAGTGTAACTTCTAGATTCAAGAGCTACGTCACGGTTCCTTTGGTGTTATAGAAATTTCACACTACCAAGGCCAGAGGCTATAAATTCCATGGTGTGCTGATTTGATACACAGTGCATATGAATTTGGACACTAACACATTCCCTGAAGACCTGGCTGCCAAACTACATATCTGTAGAGAATTTCAGCAAATATCAATATAGCTGGAATAGAATTGCTTAATTTTGTTTACTTGTATATAATTTGCATCTATATTTCTTTAGTTAATAGTTGAGCTTTAAAATTATAATACTACTGTTGGGGCGCCTGGGTGGTTCAGTTGGTTAAATGTCCAACTTCAGCACAGGTTCATGGGTTCGAGCTCCATGTTGGACTCTGTGCTGACAGCTCAGAGGTTGGACCCTACTTTGGATTCTGTGTCTCCCTCTCTTTCTGCCCCTTGCCTGCTTGCACTCTGTCTTCTCTCTTAAAGGTAAATAAACATTAAAAAAATACAAAAATTATAATATGATGTTGAAAGGTTTAAAAGATTATAGAAATAAAATCTACAACAACAATAGCAAAAAGTTTGGAGGAGGGTTAATGGGTCAGATTGTTGTTAAGGTCTTGTATTGTTTGGAATGTGGTTAAACTAGACTGTAGCAAGTCAAGAATGTGTATTATTTTCTCAGTAACCACTAAAAGAAAAACACAAAGATGTAAAACAAACTAAAAGAAGAAATAAAATGGAATATTAAAACTCGTTGATTAATAGAAAAGAAGCAGGAAAAGAAGAATAAAGAACATAGGAGATAATGCAAAATAAATAGTAAGATGGAACTAAAAAGGCCAGAAAACACTAATAATACCATACAAACACTAGCTGAAAGAAAGGTGATTAAGCCATGTTAATATCAAGTAAGTTAGATATTAAGGCAAGAAGTATTACTAAAGGTAAAGAATCATATTTCATAATGCTAAAATGGTCCTCTCAATAGAAAGACATAACAAGGGGTGCTTGGCTGGCTCAGTCGGTAGAACGTGTGACTTAATCTCAGGGTCGTAAGTTTGAGCCCACATTGTGTGTAGAGATTGCGTACATAAAACTTAAGAGAAAGAAAAAAAGAAAAAGGAAAGACATAACAATCCTAAACAACCTTCTCTTGTTTCTTGGTTTGCTCACCATTCGTATCTATGGTCTTGGGTCTTTTCTTTTAACCTGTGTTCTCATTTTTCACTGCTAGAGAGGTTTCTTTAGTCTTGAGGGAAGAGTTGTTCCTTTGTCTCTCCGACTGCGGTACTGTCATATTCAACACGCTCTGGGCATTGTAAACAATTGTGTGGGGTACCACTTGAGTGAACAAAAACCTCAGAATTATTTCATTTAATGTTGCAGTTATTTTTAATGTAATTGTTCTTTATAAAATGCCAAGTATGAACAATAAAATTTAAATGAGGACTGAAGAAGTTGATTATTTTTTAAAGAATAATTTTTTAATATTGTGTGATTATAAATAATAAGGTATTCTAAAGAACAAACCAGAAAGGAGCTGTTCATTTGTAAGGATTCTTGACAATAAGTTTGTTTTTTGTTTTTTTTGGTACTGGGTATTTAAAGCTTTGCAGTGATGTGTTATTGTCAAAACTCTTCATTTCTATCTGGAGAGAATGTCCTATTATTTAGAGAAGATCCCATTTTTCTGGAAAAAGACATCTGTTGGTTGATCTCCATGACTAAATGCAAGAAAAGGAAGGAGGAGTTTAAGGAAACAAAAGTGCAGAATCAAGGGGCATATTTGGAAATAGAAATACAATTAGCTTCATGTTTAAAAAAAGAAATTGTAAGAAACACATAACTCTAAGTGTATAATTTAGTAGTATTAAGTATATTCGCCTTGTTGCCAAACAGATCTCCAGAAGTCTTTCATCTTGCAAATCTGAAACTATATCCATGAAACAACTCTCCGTTTTCCCTCCTTTCCCCAGCCACTGGTAATCACTATTTTACTTTCTCTTTCTATGAATTTGAATACTCTAGATGCCTCTATAAGTAGAATCATGCATTTTTTTCTTTTTCTGACTGGCTTATTTCACTGAGCATAATGTCCCCAAGGTTTCTCTATCTTGTAGCATGTGACAGGATAGCCTTCCTTTTAAATACTCGGTAATATTCCTTTGATTTATAACCACATTTTTGTTTTTCCATTCATCTTTTTGATGGATATTTGGTTTGCTTCCACATCTTAGCTGTTGTGAATTATGCTGTTATCAACACAGGTGTGCAAATATTTCTTAGAGACCTGACTTTCAGTTCTTTTGGGCATATAATCAGAAGTAGGATTGCTGGGTTATGATACTTCTGTTTTTAATTTTTTGAGGAACTGCCATACCATTTTCCACTATTATTCTAATGGTGCAGTTCTACTATTTTATAATCCCCTCAACAATACACAAACGTCCCAATTTCTCCACATACTTAGTAACACTTATATTCTGTTATTTTATAAGTTATCATCCTAGTAGGTAGGAGGTGATACCTCATTGTGGTTTTGATTTGCATTTCTCTGATTAGTGATTTTGATCATCTTTGCATATGCTTACAGACCATTTATATGTTTGGAGAAATAATTATTTAAGTCCTTTGCCCTTTTTTTTTAATTTAAATTTTATTTAAGAAAAATTTTTTTTTTAATTTTTTAACAGTTTTAGTCACTTTTAAGAGACACAGAGACAGAGTGTGAACAGGGGAGGGGCAGAGAGAGAGGGAGACAGAATCTGAAGCAGGCCCTAGGCTCTGAGCTGTCAGTACAGAGCCTGATGTGGGGCTCAAACCCATGAACCATGAAATCATGACCCAAGTCGAAATCGGACACTCAACTGAATGGGCCACCCAGATGCTCCTAAGAAAATTTTATTTTAATGTTTATTTGTTTTTGAGAGAGAAAGAGAGCTGTCAGCACAGAGCTGGACCCGGGGCTGGAACTCACAAACCATGAGATCATGACCTGAGCCGAAATCAGATGCTTAACCAACTGAGCCACCCAGGTGCACCATTGAAGACTTAATTTAAATTCAAGTTAGTTAATATATAGTGTCATATTGGTTTAAGGAGTAGAATTTTATGATTCATTACTTATATATAACACCCAGTGTTCATCACACGTGCCCTCTTCAATGCCCATCATCCATTTTTCCAATCCCCACACCCACTCCAGCAATTGTTAGTTTGTTTTCTGTAGTTGAGTCTCTTTTGGTTTGCTTCCCTCTGTTTTTATCTTAATTTATTTTTCTTTCCCTTCTCTTATGTTCATCTGTTTGGTTTCTTAAATTGCATGTGTGAATGAAATCAGAAGGTATTTGTCTTTCTCTGATTGATTTTGTTTAGCATAATACACTGTGGTCCCATCCACATTGTTGCAAATGGCAAGATTTCATTCTTTTTGATTGTGGGGTAATAATCCATTGTATATATATACCACATCTTTATCCATTCATCAATTGATGGACATTTGGGCTCTTTGCATAAATTGGCTATTGTTGATAGTGCCACTATAAATATTGGGGTGCATGTGCCCCTTCAAATCAGCATTTTTGTATCCTTTGGATAAATATCTAGTAGTGCAATTGATGGATCCTAGGGTAGTTCTATTTTTAACTTTTTGAGGAACCTCCATGTTTTCCTGAGTGGCTGCACCAGTTTGCATTCACACCAACAGTGTCAGAGGGTTACTCTTTCTCTGCAGCCTCACCAGTGTCTGTTGTTTCCTGAGTTGTTAACTTTAGCCTTTCTGATAGATGTGTCTCATTGTGGTTTTGATTTGTATTTCCCTGATGATGAGTAATGTTGAGCATTTTTTTCATGTGTCTTTTAGCCATTTGTAGGTCTTCTTTGGAGAAATGTCTGTTCATGTCTTCTGCCCATTTCATAACTGGATTATTTATTTTTGGGGGTATTGAGTTTGGTAAGTTCTTTATAGATTTTGAATACTAGCCCTTTATCCAGTATGTCGTTTGCAGATATCTTCTCCCACTCTGTAGGCTGCCTTTTAGTATTGTTGATTGTTTCCCCTTTGCAGTGCAGAATCTTTTTATCTTGATGAAGTTCCAGTACTTCATTTTTGCTTTTGTTTTCCTTGCCTCTGGCCACGTGTCTAGTGAGAACTTGCTCTGGCCAAGGTCAAAGAGGTTGCTGTCTGTGTTCTCCTCTAGGATTTTGGTGGTTTCCTGTCTGACATTTTGAGTTTATTTTTGTGTATGCTGTAAGAAAGTGGTCCAGTTTCATTCTTCTGTATGTTGCTGTCCAATTTTCCCAACACCTTTGTTGAAGAGACTGTCTTTTTTTCCATTGGATATTGTTTCCTGCTCTGTTGAAAATTTGTTGACCATATAGTTGTGGGTCCATTTTGGATTCTGTATTCTGTTTCATTGATCTATGGGTCTGTTTTTGTGCCAGTACCATACTGTCTTGATGATTACAGCTTTACAAAGCTGTATTACAGCTGTATCACTACAACACCTGTATTACAATACAACCTGAAGTCCGGGATTGTGATGCCTCCCACTTTGTTTTTCTTTTTCAACATTACTTTGACTATTCAGGGTCTTTTTTGGTTCCATACAAATTTTAGAATTATTTGTTCTAGCTCTGTGAAGAATGCTGGTGTTATTTTGATAGGGATTGCACTGAATGTGTAGACTGCTTTGGGTAGTATAGACATTTTAACGATTTTTTCTTCCAATCCATGAGCGTGGAATGTTTTTCCATTTCTTTGTGTCTTCTTCAATTTCTTTCATAAGCTTTCTATAGTTTTCAGCATACACATCTTTTACCTCTTTGGTTAGGTTTATTCTTAGGTATTTTATGGTTTTTGGTGCCATTGTAAATGGGATCAATTCCTTGATTTCTCTTTCTTCTGCTTCATTATTGAATAGAAATGCAACCGATTTCTGTACATTGATTTTATATGCTGTAACTTTGCTGAATTCATGTACAGTTTTAGCAGTTTTTTGGTAGAGTCTTTCGGTTTTCCACAGAGTATCATGTCATCTGTGAAGAGTGAAAGTTTTACTTTTTATTTGCTGATTTGGATGCCCTTTATTTATTTTTGTTGTCTGTTTGCTGAGGCTAGGACTTCCAGTACTATGTTGAACAACTGTGGTGAGAGTGGACAACCCCTGTTCTGTTCCTCACCTTAGGGGAAAAGCTCTCTATTTTTCCCCATTGGAGACTATATTAGCTGTGGGTCTTTCTTATAAGTCCTTTATGATCTCGAGGTATGATCCTTCTATCCCTACTTTCTTGTCGGTTTTTATCAAGAAAGGATGCTGTCTTTTATCAAATGCTTTTTCTGCATCTATTGAGAGGATCATATGGTTCTTATCCTTTTATTAATATGGTGTATCACATTGATTGATTTGTGGATATTGAGCCACTTCTGCAGCCCAGGAATAAATCCCTCTTGATCATGGTGAATAATTCTTTTACTATAGTGTTGGGTTTGATTTGTTAGTATCTTGTTGAGAATTTTTACATCCATGTTCATCAGGGATATTGGTCTGTAATTCTCCTTTTTAGTGGGGTCTTTGTCTGGTTTTGGAATCAAGGCAATGGCCTCACAGAATGATTTTGGAAGTTTTCCTTCCATTTCTGTTTTTTTGGAACAGTCTCAGAAGAATCGGTATTAGTTCTTCTCTAAATGTTTCTTTGTCTATTTCTTAATCAGTTGCTTTTTGTTGTTGTAGCAGTTTTTTACGTAGTTAACTCCTTAATTAGATACATGATTTGCAAACATTTTCTCCCATTCTGGAGGTTTCCTGTTTGCTCTGTTGATTGTTTCCCTTACATGAAGGTTTTTAAGTTTAATATAGTTCATTAGTCTATTTTTGCCTTTTGTGTCCTTTGAGTTAAATTTTGTATGTGGTATAAGATGAAGGTACAATTTCTCTCTTGCATGTGATTATCTAGTTTTCCCAGCACAGTTTGCTGAAGAGACTATCCTTTATTCCATTGAGTGGGTTTAGCACCTGTATTAAAAATCATTTGACCATATATGCAAAGGTTTATTTCTGTATTCTCTGTTCTTTTCTATTGATCTTTGTCTTTATTCCAGTCTCACCATGTTCTGATTACTGTAGCTTTGTAAAGTGTTTTGAAATCAGGAAGAATGAGTTTTCTGTTCTTTTTCAAAATTGTTTTGTCTATTTCATGTCCTCTGAGATTACATATGAATTTTAGGATGGAGTTTTCTATTTCTGCAAAAAAATGCCATGGAGATATTGGTAGTGATTTTGTTGAGTCTCTATACTGATTGGAGTAGTGTGTACTCCTTGACAGTGTTAAGTGTTCCAATTCATGAATATAGGATATCTTTCCTTTTACTTGTGTCTTTTTAAGTTTGCTTCTGCAGTGTTTTGTAGTTTGCAGTGTATACTCATTTCTTTTTGTTTAGGCTTATTCGTAAATATTTTGATACTATTTCAAATGGAATTATTTTCTTAATTTCTTCAGGTTATTCATTGTTAGTTATAGAAACACAACTGATTTTTTGTGTGTGGCTTTTGTATTCTCCAACTTTGCTGAATTCATTTATTAGTGTTAACATCTCTGTGAAAATCCCAACTTCTTTTTATTAGGGTTTTCTGTATATAAGTTCATGTTATCTGTGAACAGACATAATTTTACTTTTCACCTTCCTAATTTGAGTGTCTATTCATTTCCATTCCTTTTCCTTGCTTAATTTCTCCAGCTAGGACTTCCAGTAGTATGTTGAATAGAAGTGGCAAGAGCAGGCATCCTTGCCTTATTTCTGATCTTAGAGTTTTCAGTCTTTCATCATTGGGTATGATGTCAGCTGTGGGCTTTCCATTAATGGCTTTTTAAAATGTTGAGGTAGTTTCCTTTTAATACTAGTTTTTGAGCATTTTTATCATGAAAGTGTATTGAGTCTCGTCAAATGCTTTTTCTGCATGAGTTGAGATGATACATGATTTTTTCCTTCTTTCTGTTACTGTGGCATATTACATTAATCACTTTTCATATGTTGATCTTGACTTTCCAGGATTAAATCTCACTTGGTTTTAGTGTATATACCTTTTAATGTGCTGTTGAATTCATTTTGCTAGTATTTTGCTGAGGAATTTTACATTGATGTTCATTAGGAATATTGGTATGGGTTGCAGTTTTTGTGTAGTGTCTTTGTCTAGCTTTGGGATAAGGTAATTCTTTTTTAATTTTTTTTAATGTTTGTTTTTGAGAGAGAGAGAGAGAGAGAGAGAGAGAGACAGAGTCTGAGAGAGGGAAGAGCAGAGAGAGAGGGAAACACAGAATCCAAAGCAGGCTCTAGGCTCTGAACTACCAGCACAGAGCCCGACGCGGGGCTGGAACTCATAAACCACTCATGAATTGTGAGATCGTGACATGAGCCAAGTCGTAAGCTTAACCTACTGAAGCCACCCAGGAGCCCCTGGATAAGGGTAATTCTGAACTTACAGAATGAACTTGAAAGTGTTCCCTCTTTGTAAACTTTTTTTGAGGAGTGTCAGGAGGATTCATGGTAATTTTTCTGTAAGATTTGGTAGAATGCTCCATTGATGCCATCTGGTTGGTCCTGGGCTTTTCTTTCTTGAGAGTTTTTAAATTAATGATTCATTCTCTTTTACTGTTACTGATCTGTTAAGATTTTCTATTTCTTCAAGATAATTCAGCCTTGGTTATGTTGTGTATTTGTAGAAATTTATGCATATTTTCCTAAGTTAACCATTTTGTTGGCCTAATTTTAGGTATTCTCTTAAAATCCTTTTTTTCTGTGGCATTAGTTATACTGTCCTTGATTTCGTTTCTGATTTTCTGTGTGTGCACCCTCGTTTGCTGTTGCTCTCTCTCATGTAGTTAATCCAGTTTAAAGCTTTGCTAACTTTGTTGATCCTGTCAAAAAAGCAACTCTTAGTTTCACTGATTTTTTTCCTTTTGTTCTATTCTTTATTTCTGCTCTAATGTTTTTAGTTTATCATTATGTCCTCCTTTGTCTCTTATAACAGATTTTGATTTAAAATCTATTATTTTCTTATAGCTTTGCATTTAGTTTTTCTAGTTTCTTCAGGTGTACGGTTAGGTTATTGATTTGAGATCTTTCTTCTTTTTAAATGTACTCATTTACTGCTCTAGTGTGCCTTCTTAGCATTGCCTTTGCTCATAAGTACTTCATAAGTTTTGATGTGTTGTATTTTCATTTCCATTTGTCTTTAGGTATTTCTAATTTACTTTGTGACTTCTTTTACCCATTGGTTGTTTAAGAGTGTGTTGTTTAATTTCCACACGAGTGTAGACTTTCTGGTTTTCCTTGCATTTCATTCCATTGTGAGCAGAAAAGATAACTTTGTTAATTTGTTAAGACTTGTTTTGTGTCCTAACCTGTGGTCTGTCCTGAAGAATGTTCCATGTGCACTTGAGAGGCATGTGTATTTTGCTGTTGTTGGGTGGAGTGTTCTGTATATGTCTGTTAGTTTTAATTAGTCTATAGTGTTATTGAAATCATATTTTCTTATTGATCTTCTGTCTCATTATTTTATCCGTTTTTGAAAATGGAGTATCGAAGTCTGTTGTGTTGCTATTTTCCTTTCAATTCTTTCCATTTGCTTCATATATTTAGGAGTTCTGAGGTTTGGTGCATAAATATTTATAACTGTTAGATGTTTTTGGTTTATCATGCCCTCTTTTGTCTCTTGCAACAGATTTTGATTTAAAGTCTGTTTTGTCTGATATTCATAAAACCATTTCTCCTGTCTTTTGGTTACCATTTTTATGGGCCGTTTTCCAACCTTTCATTCTTAGCCTGTGTTTGTTCTTAGCTCTAAATTGAGACTCTTGTAGACAGCATATAGTTAGATCCTGTGGTTTTAATTCAGTCAGATCTTTTGATTGGGGAGCTTAATCCATTTGCATCTTTTAAAGAGATTTCATTTTTTTTAGAGCGGTTTCAGGTTCACAGCAAATTTTAGAGGAAGTTACAGAGATTTCCCAGATGACCCCAGCTCCTACACATGCATAGCCTCCATTATTAACATCCCCCACTGGAGTCATACATCTGTTACAATTGTTGAACTTACACAGACATATCATAATCACCCAAAGCCCATTTTTTGCATTAGGGCTCATTCTTGGTCTTATATATTCTATAGGTTTGGGCAAATGTATAATGACATGCATCCACTATTAAAGTATCAGTATTTTCACTGCCTTAAAAATCCTGTATTCTGCCTCTTTATCCCTTCCCTCACCCCCCACCTCCAGCTTCTGGCAACTACTGATTTTTTTTTTACTGTCTTCATCATTTTGCCTTTGCCAGAATGTAATATAGTTGGAATTGTATGGTATGCAATTTTTCAGATTGTCCTCTTTTACTTAGTAATATGCATTTTAAGATTTCTCCATGAGTCTTCATGGCTTGGTAGCTCATCTCTTTTTATCACTGAATAATATTCTGTTGTTTGCATATAGCATAGTTTATCCATTTACCTAATGAAGGACATCTGGATTGCTTCCAAGTTTTGGCAGTTATGAATAAAGCTGCTGTATACATCTGTTTACTGATATACATATGCAGATATATAAGCACATCTGTGTTCAGGTTTTGTGTAGATCCATTTACATTTAAAGTAATTATCGATAGGGAAGGACTTAAAATTACTGTTTTGTTAATTGTTTTTTGTATATCTTCCAGCTTTTTTTGTCCCTCCCTTACTTTCTCACAGCTTTCCTTTGTGTTTTATTTTTTATAAATATTGTTCCCCCCAATCCTTATCCGTGGAGGATACATTCCAAGACCCCTGGTGGATGCCTGATACTGTGCATAGTACTGAACCCTGTATATACTATGTTTTTTCCTATACATACATACGTATGATAAAAACTAATTTGTAAATTAGGCACAGTAAGAGATTAACAACAACAATAAAGTAGAACAATTATAACAATATACTATAATAAAAGTTGTGTGAATGTGGTCTGTCTTTCAAAAAGTCTTTATTGTTATTGTACTCTCACCCTTGTTCTCATGCTAATGTGAGATAATCAAATGCCTGTGCCATGAAATGAAGTGAGGTGAATGACATAGGCATTGAGACATAGCATTAAGCTACTGTTGATCTTCTGACATGAGGGAGGATCATTTGCTTCCATACTGCAGTTGACCACAGGTAACTGAAACCACAGAAAGCAGAATTTAGAAAGAGGGACTACTATAGTGATAATGCTTTGATATCTTTCTTATTTCCTTTAGTTTATAATCTGTAGGTACTTTCTTTGCAGTGATCATTGCAATTACATCTTAATTACGTCTTAATTAAAAACATCTTAAAGTGATAGCATTGTTTTTTATTTTTATTTAAAAAAATTTTTTTAATGATTATTTATTTTTGAGACAGAGACAGAGCATGAGTGGAGGAGGGGAGAGAGAGAGAGGGAGACACAAAATCCAAAGCAGTCTCCAGGCTCTGAGCCATCAGCACAGAGCCTGACGTGGGGCTCGAACTCAGGAGCTGTGACATCATGACCTGAACTAAAGTCGGACACCCAACTGACTGAGCCACCCAGGTGCCCCGATAGCACTGTTTTTTTAACTATTAATTTTTTTTTATTTTTTAATTTTATTTTTTATTATTTTAAATTTACATCCAAATTAGTTAGCATATAGTGCAACGATTTCAGGAGTAGATTCCTTAGTGCCCCTTACCCATTTAGCCCATCCCCCCCCACAACCCCTGCTGTAACCCTGTTTGTTCTCCATATTTATGAGTCTCTTACATTTTATCCCCCTCCCTGTTTTTATATTATTTTTGTTTCCCTTCCCTCATGTTCATCTGTTTTATCTCTTAAAGTCCTCATATGAGTGAAGTCATATGATTTTTGTCTTCCTCTGACTAATTTCACTTAGCATAATACCCTCTAGTTCCATCCACATAGTTGCAAATGGCAAGATTTCATTCTTTTTGATTGCCAAGTAATAGTCCATTGTGTGTGTGTGTGTGTGTGTGTGTGTGTGTGTGTGTGTGTGTATACGTCTTCTTTATCCATTCATCCATCGATGGACATTTGGGCTCTTTCCACACTTTGGCTGTTGTTGATAGTGCTGCTATAAACACGGGGGTGCATGTGTCCCTTTGAAACAGCACACCTGTATCCCTTAGATAAATGCCTAGTAGTGCATTTGCTGGGTCATAGGGTAGTTCTATTTTTAGTTTTTTGAGGAACCTCCATACTGTTTTCCAGAGTGGCTACACCAGCTTACATTCCCATAAACTATTTAAATCACATACAGAAACTACTTTACAACTCCACCCTCTGCTTCATGTTATTAATGTCACAAATTACATATTCACATATTGTATACCCATTAACATAGACTTACACAATTTTATGTTTTTGTCATTAAAATTCTATGCACCAGATTTAGAGCGTACATGTTACTATATTTGTTCATGTATTTACCTTTACCAGAGACCATTATATTTTTATGTGATTTTATGTTGCTGTCTACTGTCCTTTCATTTCAACTTGAAGGACTTCCTCTGGTATATCTTGTAGAACAGATCTAATTGCAATGCACTAGATTCAGTTTATCATTTTAATTCCTCAGCTTTAGTTTATTAGTTTAGTCTCTCAGCTATAATTTATTTGGGAAAGTCTTTTTTTTTTTTTTAAGTTTATTTATTTTGAGTGAGAGAAAGCACGAGTGGGGCAGGGGCAGAGAGAGAGCCAAGCAGACTCTTGCACTGTCTGTGCAGAGAGAAGAAAGGGACAGAAGAAAAGGACACGGGCTTGAACTCATGAGCTGCAAGATCATGACCTGAGCCAAAATCAAGACTCAGTCCCTTAACTGACTGAGCCACCCTTGCCACCCCTATTGGGGAAAGTCTTAACTCCGCCCCCCCCCTTTTTTTTTTTTGCTTGATACAGTATGCTTGGTTGAAAGCTTTTTTGTTTGTTTTGGTTTTTTCTTTCAGCATTTTAAATATATCATCTCATTCCTTCTGGCCTGTATAGTGTCTGCTGAGTAATCTTACAATCTTATGGAAGCTTCCTTGTATGTGATGAATTTAATTGCTTTTGCTGCTTTTAAGATTGTCTTTGACTTTAGATAAAGTTTGATTAAAATGTGTTTCAGTGTAGTTTTCTTTGGAGTTATCCTAGTTGGAGCATTTTGAGCTTCTTTAATCTGTGAGTCTATTTCTTTCCTCAGATTTAAGAAGTTATCAGCTACTTTTTTTTCAAATAAGGCTCTCTGTCCCTTTCTTCTCTCTCCTATCTGTGACATTCCCATAATGGCAAAGCTTGGTCAACTTAGTAGTTTCCCTCTTATAAGTTCCTTAGGTTCTTTTCATTTTTCTATATTTTTTTTGCTCCTCTGACTCCAATTTCAGATGACCTGCCTTCAAGTTCACCGATTCTTCTGCCTGTTCAGTTCTGATGTTGAGCCCTTCTAGTGAAATTTCCCATTTAGTTTTTTGTACTTTTCAGCTCCAGAATGTGTCTTTTTGTAGTTTCTGTCTCTTTGCTGATATTCTCATTTTCCTGTTTTCTTTTAGTTGTTTGTATTCTCTTTTAGTTCTTTGAGCATTTTTATGATTTATTTAAAATTTTTTCTCTGATACCTTATAGATGTGTGGTACTTTAAGTAGGTCTGTAAGGTCTGTTTCTGGAGTTTTATTTTGTTCCTTTAATTGGGCCAAGTATATCTGTTTCTCTGTGTGTGTGTGTGTGTGTGTGTGTACTTTGTTTTGTTTTTGGTTGGGATATAGGCATTTGAAAAACAGCTGCCTATCCCAGTCTTTGTATACCGGATTTCTGCATAGGAATATCTTCACTAATTAGCCTGATGGGAGGTTCTAGGACTTCCCAAACCTTTTGTGATTTTAGCCCACCCTGGCATTTGCCTGCAGAAATGCAACTCTAGGGTGCTGCTTTCTTGTTATTTGCAGCATCTTCCAGCTCTGTTTCCAGTCTTTGCAGTGCTTTGAGTCAGGCAAGACAGAAACCAGTCCTTCAGGCAGCCCTCAGTCAAGCCAGAATGTAGGACATTTAGTCTGTTTGTGTTCCTGAAGGAAAAACCTTGGCATGGGTTTTTTTTTTCCTGGGTCTTCCACACTATGCTGTGCAGGGGAAGTAGCATGAATGGGTGCCCCAAACACTGTAAGTTTTCCTACACGTTTTACTATTATCATGTCTTGTTTATCATGTTATCATGTATGGGTGCTATAGCTTTTACCTATTCTCTAGAGTTCATCCCAGTATTTTGGTCCATGTATTGTTAACTCAGTGCCTTTATGGGAGAAGGAAGGCCTATATTTACTAGTCTGCCAATTTGTTGTCATTCTCCCTAGTATCACTTTTTGAAGTATAAATTCTGCCAGATAATGGTTCTCTTCATAAGACATGAAATTAAAAGGGAGTTGCAGTATTTTGGACTTGGGTAAGGCATTTGGTTTTCTCCTTTGTGTAAGGTCTACAGATGGAGAAAATGAGGTCTAAAGCAGTAATATTTAAACATTAAAGTTTATGTGATCTTTTATATTGAAATAAAGAAATAAGGTAATGGAACAGTTACATATCTATCCTCCCAGACAAGATTAAGGTTTGTTTTAAGGTTTTCAGGGCACTCCACAAATATTTATTGTTTACTCTAAGATACTATGTAGTTGGCATACAAAATGTATATAAGATATAATACATGTATATAGATGTATATAAGATATAATTCTATGCTTAATGCTTAAAAAACTAAATAACGGTATAGGACCTAAGTAGCAAATACAAAAGTATAAGAACTATCACTATGAGTTCTTCAGAAGCAGAAATGACGGTGAGCTAAAATGGACAGGGTTTGCTTCTATAGAGTTTGGGCTGGACCTTGAATGGGTAGGATCATATCTTAGTATCTGTTTTGGAGAAAACATACCACATGTCCAGAAGTGGGCATGTACAGGCAGTATTGTTTGTACTAGCAAAAATGAGAAATAATCTAAATGGTCATCAAGAAAAAGAGAATAATAAACTAAACTATTCTGTGTCTACTATGAAATAATATGTAGCAATAGTAGAGATCCATGTATTCCAACAAAATTTTCTGAGTAAATTGTTGAACTTTTAAAAGCTGATATTTTAGTTTGTTTAGGCCACTATGACAAAATACCAGACTGGGTAGTTTATAAACAATCGAATTTTATTTCTCACTGTTCTGGAAGCTGGAAGTCTGAGATCAGGGTGCTAGTGTAGCATGAGGACCCTCTCCCAGGTTGCAGACTATTCGTTGTGTCCTCACATGTTGGAAGGGGCTAGGGAGCTCTATGGGATCTCTTTCACAAGAACATTAACCCCACCCGATGAGTGTAGTACCTCCCAGAGGCACCACCTCTTAATATCACATTGGGCTTTAGGATTTCAACATTATAAATTCTGGGAGGGGGGCGCCTGGGTGGCGCAGTCGGTTAAGCGTCCGACTTCAGCCAGGTCACGATCTCGCGGTCCGTGAGTTCGAGCCCCGCGTCAGGCTCTGGGCTGACGGCTCAGAGCCTGGAGCCTGTTTCCGATTCTGTGTCTCCTTCTCTCTCTGCCCCTCCCCCGTTCATGCTCTGTCTCTCTCTGTCCCAAAAATAAATAAACGTTGAAAAAAAAAATTAAAAAAAAAATAAATTAAAAAAAAATAAATTCTGGGAGGACGCAAACATTCAGACCATAGCAAAGGAAGTTTTAAATAATATGTGTACTATGATATTAGTTAAGAAACCAAGCTAACCTGAAGATAATACTGCATAATTTTTTTTAATGTTTTTTATTTATTTTGAGAGAGAGCAAGTGTGCGTGCATGAGCACAAGGGTGGGGAGAGAGGTAGAGGGAAGAGGAGAGAAAGAATCCAAGCAGGCTCTGCACTGTCAGCACAAAGCCCAATGCAGGGCTCTTATCTCATGAACCATAAGATCATGACCAGATGTTTAACTGACTGAGCCACCCAGGCACCCCAATAGAGCATACTTTTTTTTATAGGTAAATAGTATATAACCTCATTGTAAAGGAGGGATAAATGAATAACAGTGGTTACAACAATTAAGCATTCATAAATTACTTACATATTTAAAGATCAAGAAAAATCCCAGATGAAAATCAATCAAAACATTAGTAGTAGTTACTTCTGTATGGTGATATTTTGAACAAAGTTTTCTTACTTTTTATATTTTACTCTATTTTCTGAATTTTCACAGGAAATATTTTATTCAAAAATACTAAATTATAAAGTCTTTCATAAATGGGAGATAAGCAATTGACAAATGGTTAATAAAATTAATTCTTACAAAAGTGGAATAGAAGAGTAAGTAGAATTTAATTAGGTGGAAATATCAGGGACTTTGGGGGTATGGGAGATGGTTGAGGGACAGAGTGGGAGACCCAGAATGTCTTAGAAACTTTTGAAGTTGTGTAGAGCCATTGAACACTGCCTTATATTTTTAAGCCATTTATTCAATAAATATTTAAGGACCTAATAGCTGCCAGAATACCCCTATGAGCATATTAGGGTCCTTGCCCCTAAGAAACTTCTGTTTTGATGAGGCGGATGCAGACAAACAGATTGTAATACAGCAGTCCCCCTTATCCATGGCTTTGCTTTTTACTGCAGCCCAGAACCAGATGATCCTTCTGACATATGGTCAGGTCAGTAGTAGCTTAATGCAATGTCTACATCATTCACTTCATTTCATCTCATCATGTATACATTTTATCATCTCACATCATCACAAAAGGAAGGTACAATAATATATTTTGAAAGAGCACATTCACATAATTTTTATTACAGTATATAGTTATAATTATTCTATTTTATTACGGCTATTGTTATTTTGTGTGTGTGTGAGAGAGAGAAAAAGCACGAGTGGGGTAGGGGCAGGGAGGGAGAGAGAGAGAGAGAGAGAGAGAGAATCCTAAGCAGGCTCCATACTGTCAGAGCAGAGCCCAACACAGGGCTTGATCTCACGAATCTTAAGATTGTGACCTGACCTGAAATCACGAGGCAGATGCTTAACTGACTGAGCCACCCATGTGCCCCTATTGTTGTTAATTTCTAGCTGTGCCTAATTTATACATTAAATTTTATCATAAGTATGTAGTTTAGGAAAATACACAGCATGTATAAGGTTCAGTACTTATCCATGGTTTTAGGCATCCACTGAAGGTCTTGGATGTATCCTCCACAGATAAGGGAGGATTACTCTACAGTGTAGTAAGGACGAATCAACCGATGAGATGGATAACAGGGTTGGTGAAGGTTGAAGAGAAGGCTTTCCTAGAGGAAAGACATCTAAGTTGAGATTTGGAGTTATCAAGTTGAAAGTAGTGTGAGATGTCTGGAGAGGGAAATCAGGGACCAGCAGTTGGAACACCTTGTAAACTGTTTGAAGGACTTGTTTCTGTAGTGTTTAATTATTCTGTACATATGATCTTACTGAGTGGTCTTTGCAACATAGTAAATAATAGCCCTGTTAGTTGTTTGGCACTTGGTTGTTAGTTGTTTGGCACATAATAAACTCTTTCCTCTCTCGCTCTTCTACCTTTTCTTCTCTCCCTTTGCCTTGTATATATTTACTGCAGGTGATGCATGGCATTAATTTTTTTGGAGGAAATAAATGCAAACCCTAAAATATTGCTGATAGAAAAGGAGGCAACCTTAATTTAGCCTATTTGAAAGAGCCATGTTCAGTTCATCAAAATAAAAATGCTTTTTGATGTGGTTGGCTGCTCTTTAAATTCAGTCATCGCCATGAGGTAGTTAATGGAATTGAATACAAGAGGTATTCAAATTTTTTGATCATCAACATCTTTTAACTTCTTACCACTTTCAGAGTTATGACAGTGGCTTGGGACTTTTATAAATAACTACACAAGTTACTTAATCTGTGTAGATGAAATGTGGTATCTGTATTGTTATCTAGTGTGGGATTGCCAAGTGAAATTAATTTTTGCAAGATACAAATCTTGTATCATTTAAGGGGGTTGAATTACCACAGTGTGTCCAAAACTGGCAGCATGATTTACTAAATTTTTTGGAAGTAGATTTCCTTCCTCTTTGCCTTAAATGCAGACAGTAACTAAGAGTCATAACTTTACATAAAGAGTGAACCTATCACATTATTATTTGTTAATGATGGGCTATTCCCATTTGGGCAGTTTATAGAAAAAATGGTAAACCCCAACATGAAATTTAGAAAGGAGGAATAACTTAATTTTGTTACAGTCAGACCAAGAAAACTTGGTCTACACTTTAGACCAAGCAAACAAAAAAAAATATGCTGAATGCTGTAGGCTAACATGTTGCCTTGTTAATGCGAAAAACTAAGTTTTACTAACCACTTGAATCACACCTCTGTGTTAACTTGTGGAGTTTTTTGTTTTGTTTTGTGTTTTTCTGCATGGGATGCCCTTCTCCTTTTTTGTCTGTTGGCAAAATTCCTCTCCAACCTTAAAGACTCCAGATTTAAGACTTTTTTTGTCCCATAAAGGTTCATTACTCCTTCCGTGTGTCATTACTGTTCTTGCTATTATAGCACTTGCCATGTTTATGACAATTGTTTAGGTTTTCTGTTTGCTTACTAAGACCTCCATAAAAGTAAAGGGTGTCATAACTGGTTTAGTGCATGAATGAAAGGGGGCTTTCTGAAATGACATGGTGTTGCATATTGAAATTTCGCCTCTTAAATTTAGGCTTAGTTTTATTGTCTGGTAGCTGGCACTGTTACTTCTACTGGGTTATTACAGGACGCTGGTTAAAGCGCACAATGTTTGAACAATATAACTTATTTTATATAACACTATTATAAGAATGGACACTAAGGAGATAGGGAAAGAAACTGTAAGCATATTAAGTTGTGCCAGGCTTTAGGGAAACTCATTTAACTTAAAGTATAAAGGTTCACATTTTTTAAATAGAATAATTATTCGGTTTCCTAAAAAAGTGTACCGTATGAATATATTAAGTAGTGTTCGTTTTTAGTGCGTTTTAGTTTATTTAAAAAAGGAGGAAGCATGATGTAATGGAAAAAAGCAACACAATGAAATTTGTATTGGGGTTCTAGTTCTGACTCAAATACCAACTCTGATTTTAGGGTCAAATTTGAAAACCTCTCTGAACTTTAGTTTACTTCTCTGCAAAAGTGTAGTTTGTATTACATGGAATTCAGTAGTATACAACTTTAATATCAATTTATTTAAAAAATGGGTTTAGAATTTTAAGAATGAAGTTGCAAAAGGAGGGGCAAGTGTTTTGAATATGGAAACCAACTAAATTGGGATGATTATTTAAGTTTTATAAGTATTCATCCAAGGTATTTTGTATGTTTTTGGTTGCTGATTGTTTTGGATTTTTTTTTTTAGTGATAAAGCAAATCAGAAAACAGTATAGTCCTAGTTTGGTAAAAACAAGCATATGTAGGTAGGTTTATACATACACAGCAGGTTGAAGTGTAGTAGTAAGATAATTGTGGGGTTATATATGATACATAAAACAAGGAGAATAAAATATTTTTCTTGGTTTTTCTATAAAGATGCTAAAAATGAAAATAAAATACCATTTCATAAAGACTGTTTGTGGCTTTGGAAGTCGATTATTATCGTTTGACAAACACATATGGAAAATGTAATGAATGGGAGCTGGGGCCAACATATCAAAGGCAGACTTTTTTTCTGTTTCTGAAACCTACTTAGAACTCTTACCTATGGTGGAAAGTAGAAGACAGGATTGCTTAGTGATTGATGTTCATCTCATTTTTAGTTATGATGGAAACAAGAGTTCTTAAAATGGATGTGTGGACAAGCTTTAGGGGAATCCATGGATCATTTGGAATTGTGTCAAAAACACTGTGTCTGTTCATTCATGAATTTCATGTATGTCATTCCAGTGACTGAGTTCATAGCTTTGAAGAGATCCACAAAAAGTGTGTGATCCAGAAAAGATTGATTAAGAACCCCATGGACAGTTCCTGTGTGTTTCCACATAGAGTATAGGAGATGGGGATTTTCAGTCACAGCTTACTGAAAATTACATTGTTTATTCAGGTCTTGGAGTAATAAGAGAATTATTGCAGAGCTGTTGCTTTTTGTCTAGGTCATACATTTTGTCTTTCTAGCTCTTCTTTCATAATCTTTGATGTTGGTCTGCTATTTTCATCTAAAATGCTGCCAGACACCTCAAAATAGATCTTATGCAGAGATTTTCCCCCGAACAGTTATGTTTATTGAAGATCTTTTCAGTTTTTTGTTGTTTTATTAAGGACTGGATTTCATTCATACACTCAAATGTTTTTTAACAGGTCCTGTTGCATTTGAACAATTAATTAGAGGTTTATCTTTATTTTATTAGGCAAAAAATAAGTTCCTCGTCGAATGAAGACACCATTCTTTTAGTCTGTAAGTCTTTTTATGTGTATCTGGGACCTTTGAGGATTTATATCCTGTTAAATTCATGATTGATATTTTTTGTGTACCTGGATGCGTAGACTTTTGACAGTTTTCTGTAATTACTTTTCCCCTTTCCACCTCCCCTTGGAGGTGCGGGTTAGAAAGAATCTTGCAATTCTTTGCAGTCTAGCAATTATCTGGGATTCTAGTTGACTATATCAGAAACACCTCATGTTTATCTTTGAGACAGTATGTCTTTCTGTAAGGAACTTCATTATTTCCACCCCAGTATCTCATTAGGTCTTCCTGCATTCCCAGGAGTTTTTTGAGTACTCAGTTTCATTTTGTATGGGGGAAAAAAAAATGGAGGTACTGGTACTCACACCATTTAAAAACACACAAAACAAAAAACGACACAGAACTCAGGTTTTCTATCAGCCTACTTTCCACTTGTACTTAAATTTCAGTCAGTTTAAATATTAGGTTACATTGCATACTCTGAGCATTACATATAAAGGAGTCTTTGCTTTCAGTCACAAAGTTTTCCTAGCTTTGGAATTTCAGAAAAAGTTTAAATATGTTCAACCCTTTTCCATTTAAGGTTTTTGGAATATAATTTTTATGTATATATTTTGGTTACAGTGACTTTTTTGGAGTTGTGGCATCCTGTTACTTGTTTGACTCTGGTACATCTTTTCTACTCTTCCTAAGGTATTATGAAATATGTATGTGATATTTGAGGTGAAGTTTTAAAAATTGTACGTTATATTTGGTGATATTTGGAAACTGGTAGTCTATGACAAGGGCATAGTTGTGAATAACCATTGTATTAAGATCTGGCTTTTCAAATTCATTTTTTACTTTTCTTGCCCAAAGGGGAAAAAAAGGTAGTAACACTATATGGTTTCCTCATGATAATACTGAGGCTTTAGAATATTCCTGCTTTACTTATCTGAAGAGTTGAAATGCCTAACCCAGGGACTGCACATAGTAGGTTCATTCCAACAAAGGCTACATGTAGCATAAGGTGTTATGCCGTTTACAGGGAATTGAGAATCACTGGAGCAGGGAAAATTAATATATGCCAACAAGTTCTGTTCTGGTCCATTTTTAAAATCATTCAAGAGTAATAATTCAGAGAGGAGCAGAAATTTTCACTAAAATGAATCTATCTTTACGTTGATTATCTGGAAGCAGAATCAAATAGGAAGAGACTGGCGAACGATAGCAAAATATTTTTTATCTTTGCATCTGCCCTCAGGATTGCCATTTTCATACCTCTACCTACATTTATTCACTCTGAGCTGTTCGTTTTGTTATGTGTGTAGATTTTTAAAAAGTACATTGTTCTTATGGGAGAATGCAGTTACCTCAGGAGGCAGCCTTCGTTTGTTTTGCTCGTAAGGAAGTTGAAGTCACTCTGTAATGAAGTTGAAGTCACCCACGAAGTATGCCTTTCTGCACCTGACATTCCTTCCCGAGGCGGGACTCCTCCCCGTGAATAAGAGGAAAGGCTCGGCCAATTACCTTAGACAAAGCCGGACAGCTGCCGAGCCCGGCTGGGAGGAGTCTCCGGAGCAGCGCTGCTACAGTCCGGGGCTTTTTGCCACCTCCTTTCATCCCACTGGTTCACCCAGCAGATTACCTGAGGTGGAGGTTGAGAAGGGGGCGTCGCTCTTTGCGGGGGACCTCCTCCGCCGGGAGGGCTGGACGGTGGGGGGAATTGTCGCAGTTGCCAGGTTTCTGCTTGAGGCAGATGCTTCCTAACCCCGGCGCGCCACTCCTCCCCGCCACACAGACCAGAACATCAGGTCCGCACGCCCCCCCCCCCCCGCCCCCCACCTTTGCCGTCCCCGCCCCCGCCCCCGCCGGAGTCTCAGGTGGCACCGCAGTGGCATCCCGGGCTAAGGATTTGGTGGGGAGCGAAGGGGTGGTCCTTGTGTCTGGACCCCTCACGGCTGACTCACAGGAAGTGTGCTCGCCGAGCTTGGCACTGGGCGAAGCAGCTCCAGGATTCCGCCCCTCCCTGCCGCCGTCCGCCCGCCCGCCCTCTCCGACGTAGGCTTTGCGGTATCTCCCGATGGAACAATGAAGTGGTTCCAAGTTTGCTAAGACTCCCAGGGAAAATCTTTGGACTTCTGTGACAGTCTTCAGAATGTTTCGCCACCGAGTTTTCCAGGAAGCTGTTATTTAAAAAAAACAAACCCTTCCCTTCGTGGATTGCTTTGTCTGAAGATTACTCAGGGTGACCATGGTTCAACGCTTTAGCCTCAGGAGGCAGCTATCCAAGGTGGGTAGCTTGGGTAGCTTTGTGTGTTTGTTTAGGGGAAACTCTCCCTAGGTTCGGCGTGGTTTCCTTTTTCTCTAGAACTGTTCTGTCAAGCCTGCCTTCCTCCAGAGCTAAGGAGGGGCAGGGGGAGGAAGCGCTCGCTGCCTTTTGTTCTTTCCTCTGACAGACACAAAGGTTTCAGGCTGACTGCGCTGGCAACTCCAGATTTTGTTCTCCTAAAACCAGAGCTGTCCTCCCTGAATTTGGAGGAAGTTACAGTTTGCTTCTGAGGTACAGTTTCCAAGAGGGTGTGCGTGAAAGAGAATAGTGGATAAAAAAAGTGCATCTTTAATTAGCAATTAATCTAGCAGCTTGTTGACCAAGATGAGAAAGCCTTATTGGTCTGTGGAATCCGTCCGGTTGTACGAAATTTAGTGTAAAACGAGGACAACTTCCATAAAACAGTGCAGGAAGCCAAGACCTGTGTGAAAATACTAAACTGAGCAGTTAAGAAACCCACATACTTAATGAAGGAGTGTGTGAAAAGCAGTAACCAGTGGGCTCACAAATCAAATTTTTACAGAGTTCTGCTTGAAAAGCAGGTTTCATTTGTGCCGTTTTGAGGGAAAAGTTCTATTAACCTAAGGAAAACAAACTTAAAAAACAACAACAACAACAGGCAAAGCTCTCTTGGAAGAGGGACTGCCGATTTTCTGAGTCAGCCCTGGCCGTGGTCAACCCTCTCTGGACCAGTCAGTCATGGAGTTCTCTGTTTAGCTAGTGCAGAATCTAGTTTGGAAAGAGGTGTGCTGAGAGTTGAGCTTTATTTCAAAAATGGTTCTGTTCTTGAGTCTGTTTTTAAAATGTAGCACTTGGTGGTTGAATTGTGTCACAGATCATTCCCTGCAGACAGAAGCTTAAACAAATAGTAAATCAGTAGACATTCTTCACTTTCTTGGTTGTTAGAGTTGTTAAATCCTGAAATGTGTTATTATCTTAAGGGAAAACCTTTCAGTTCCTCACAGGTGACCTCAGTGTAGAATGTGTGCATTCAGGCAAAAATGAGCAAGGCTCTTGGGTCCATCCGCATGTCAAATTTCATCTCTTTTCTTGGATCGCCAAGCCCAACAAGGGACTTTTTATGAGTAGTAAAATACATTTCCCTTGCTTCTCTTCCCCTAATTCTAGGTTTCTAGGTATGTGTGTTGGGGGTAGTGGGCCAAGAAGCCTCCAGGTTTCTTGTAAACAATAAAAAGAATCACTTTTTGTTTATCTTTGAACAACCTTTAGTTTGTATACTTCCAAATTTTGTACTACATTTAAGAAACAGATGTGTAGGTTCTCAGGACAGTGATTTTTCTGCACAAGAGTGTCTGAAATAGTTCAGAGCCAGGTGATAATTTTCTAATTAGAAAATAAATTCATTCTAGGTATTTTACTACTAATATTTCTCTCCCAATTACTTTTTGAACCGTACTCTTCTCACACTATACTATATAATATATGCTTTATGCCTGGCTGTGATTTATAGAAAAGACACTTTTTGGGTAGAATTAGGAGCACATCTTCTCTGTAACATGAAGAAATAAAAGGCACATTATATAAAAAACATTCAGAGAGGTAACTACCTCTTTCGATTCCTTTTTTTTTTTTTTTTTAACACCCCTCTCCTCCACTTTAAGGTGGTTTTTAGGCCCTACACTAAATGATTAGGATCAAATCTAAGGAAATTTGTTTTCTATCACACGCCTTTAATATATAGTATATGTTCAATAATGAATATGAAAAAATATTCTTAATCGTTTCAGTCTACATGGGTGCTAATATACGAAAGAGAAATTAATAGTTAGGTCAATAGTGTTCTTTTTTTTTTTTTTTTTAAACGTTTATTTATTTTTGAGACAGAGAGAGACAGAGCATGAACAGGGGAGGGGCAGAGAGAAAGGGAGACACAGAATCCTAAACAGG
This sequence comes from Prionailurus bengalensis, assembly GCF_016509475.1. Lineage (NCBI taxonomy): Eukaryota > Metazoa > Chordata > Mammalia > Carnivora > Felidae > Prionailurus > Prionailurus bengalensis. The sequence goes on along the minus strand of NC_057348.1, from coordinate 54,391,583 downwards.
CTCCAGGCTCTGAGCTGTCAGCACAGAGCCCGACGCGGGGCTTGAACTCACAGACTGTGAGATCATGACCTGAGCTGAAGTCGGACGCTCAACCGACCAAGCCACCCAGGCGCCCCAATAGTGTTCTTTTTTTAATTGCAGTGAATGCACTGTACCTCTGTTCTGTCTTTTCAGTTAAACCCATGTTACCTGCGATCACAGGACCTGTCTTAACCCAGTGTATGGTATTTTTGGCGCACATTGAACACTGAAAGTGAAATTAGGTTGTTGTAGGTCAGAAACAGTTGAATAATGGCAATTTCATATGATTCCAACTTTAGTAATGAGTTTTTTTGCCAATAAGAAATAATCTTCCACAGGTATACATTTGTCTTAAGATGATCTCATATTTTAAAAAGCAATTTCCTATTTTAACAAAAAGTACTCGTGTGATCATCTATAAATTCTGTTGGAAAATTTTTGAAAAAAAGTACTTATAAATATTTGCAGTGATTTTAAACCTATTTAGATTCTTTTTATCTTAAGTTTGATAGCCATATTTACTTACACTGGATATTTTCCCTAGATGATTCCTCTAGGCTAATGGATGTTCACATCTGAATTTGTAAAAGGAGGAAGTAAACTAAGATATAGATGAAGTAAAAAATCTTCATTTTTTTTTTTTCAACGTTTATTTATTTTTGGGACAGAGAGAGACAGAGCATGAACGGGGGAGGGGCAGAGAGAGAGGGAGACACAGAATCGGAAACAGGCTCCAGGCTCTGAGCCATCAGCCCAGAGCCTGATGCGGGGCTTGAACTGACGGACCGCGAGATCGTGACCTGGCTGAAGTTGGACGCTTAACCGACTGCGCCACCCAGGCGCCCCCAAAAAATCTTCATTTTTAAAAAGGATGCTCTCTTACTCTTTTTGACTAGATCCCAGTTACCTGACTCCCAGAAAAGTTTTTTCTTTACCCTTTAGACTCTTTTCTTTTTTTTTTAAATAATTTTTTTGAGTTTATTTTGAGAGAACAAGATTAGGAGAGGGGTGGAGAGACAGAGACAGACAGACAGACAGACAGACAGAATCCCAAGCAGGCTCCATCAGCACTGTCAGCCCAGAGCCCTACTCGGGGCTCAAACTCACAAACCATGAGATCGTGACCTGAGCTGAAATCAGAAGTTTGGATGCTTTAACTGAGCCATCCAGGCACCCTAGATTATTTTCTTTCTGCATAGTTTTCTCACATGTGACTTCAAAAATATTCACTAAGGAAAGCTTTTTGTTTTTGCCCTAAGTCCTCTACATGAGCTAGTCAAAATAGTCTGGAACCTGCCAATGTGGCCCTAACCATGTAATTCTCCTAATGAAACTTCAAGTTAGGTGGTATCAACTTCATTTTGTCATTAAAGAAATCGGTTTGGAGAAGCTAAAGCATTTGCCCAGATCAGCAGGAGATGGAGTCAGGTTCAAATTTAGGTCTAATTCCAAACCGATTCTGTATCTACCTACCAACTCTCTCCCTAAACTTCTGGTGTTTTAGTCAGTCTACTGTCGTGGTCACTGATGTTTCTCCATATGTTTATACATGGTGATAGAAAACAGTATAGTTAGTAACTTGGGTAACTTCCTTAGAGCAGCTCTTTCCCCTGCAGTTGAAATTAGTATCTGATGGGATTTAAATTTATCAAACTTGGTAAGTGTTTCCTGCAATTGAAGTTTTTTCCTTTGGCTAGAAAAACATTGATTTGAACAAGATAGTTGATTTAATAAAGCCATATTATATATAGTTTGTAGCTCAACTGCATGCATTTATGTGAACCTTTAGACTGTACTGCCTTTTAAAAAACTTCTATTAAGAAGAAAAAGTTACTCCTGAGTTTCTATAATAATGTTTAAGAGATGAAATACGATGAGTTATACAATCAGAAGGTCTTAAGTCACTCTGGCTCTAACCACCGCTCTCCAATCTTTTAAATCAGTAATAGATGGGCAGCTGGATGGCACAGTGTGTTAAGCATCAAACTCTTGATCTTGGCTCAGATCATGACCTCGTAGCTAGTGAGTTCAAGCCCCGTATCAGCCTCTGTGCTAAATCGGTGATAGAAAATTATTTTTTTCCAGAAGCTTCAGTTTTTTAGAAGGTATGATAAAAGCTGAGGAGGCTTTGAAAAATGGTTTTAAGATAGACTATTCTAGTGAAATCTTACACCCTTTTATTTTACTTTTTAAAAAAAGTTTTTAATGTTCACTTATTTTTGAGAGCGAGACAGAGTGCAAGTGGGGGAGGGGCATAGAGAGAGGGAGACAACCTGAAGCAGGCTCCAGGCTCTGAGCTGTCATCACAAAGCCTGACACAGGGCTTGAACTCACGAACAAGATCATGGCTTGAGCCGGAGTCGAATGCTTCACCTGACGGAGTCATCCAGGCTCCCCTTTTATTTTACTTTTGAATGGTAATGATTTTCATAAGTTCAAAAATTAAAACTTACCTGTGAAATATTGCTTCCAACTGTGTCTTTTCGGCTGGTTTACATCCCTGCCACCCTAGGCAACCAGTTTCTTATTTATCCTTCCCCTATTTGTTTATGCATACGTAAGAAAATAGGAACATATGTTTCCTGACCCTTCTAAAATGAAAGATAAATGCTATACACTTTGTTCTAAGATAATAACTTGGGCTTTACGTTTCTAGATATGGATGTAAATAGTTATCTCAGTTTGGGGTTCACATTTATTTTCACATTTTTATGGGAGGCTTAAGTTCTTTAGGACAGGTATAGCAACACAGGATGTACTTTCCATGTCAAAGATAATTAAAATAACAACAAATTAATGATGACTTGATTCTTTTTTCAATTCATACCACATTTATTTTCCTATTTGGTTTGAGTGCTTTCTCTTTCTATATTAAAATTTCTTATATGGTGAAAAACTTAGAAGATAAAAAATCATACCGTTATATCTTGGTTTGGCCTGTGAAGAGATTAATATGGGTTTTTTCCTCCTGTTCTCCCATAGATTTGTTGAAATTATTTAATCCAGACTTGCAGAGCACTTGAAAATATTATTTTCTAAAATTGTTATTTTTGCCTACATTTGGTAGTGTTCTATTACTTGATATCAGTTTTGTATCCACGTAAGAAACCTAAGATTTCGGGACGTATTGATGCTAATTTGAATTCTTAATAAAAACATTCTTTTTTCAAAAGTAGTTTCTTTTGAATTTCTATCTGATTTCTTTTGGGTTTAGGACTTGATGATACTATATATGACTCAACATAATTTTTCTGTGAATGTATTCTTATCAAAAGGAAGAATGATCTTCCATTTCCATCTTAATTAGGGTCTTTTAAAAGTATTTTAAAGGCTGGGGCTCCTGGGTGGCTCAGTTGGTTGAGTGTCCAACTTCAGTTTAGGTCATAATCTCATGGTTTGCGGGTTCGAGCCCCACGTCAGGCTCTGCACTGACAGCTTGGAGCCTGCTTCAGATTCTGTGTCCCCCTCTTTCTCTGGCCTTTCCCCACTTGTGTGCCTGTGTGCATTCTCTCTCAAACATTTAAAAACTATTTTGAAGGCTAAAGTGGTAAATTTTATACAGATTTTACCCAGTTTTTTTTAAAAACTATCTTTTAAAAGAACCCTTTTAATGTTAAGTACTATATGAGTACAGTGTGGTACTATATGAAGTTTGAAACCACAGACACATAGGCAGGGGAGTCTGTACTGGATGGATGTTTTTAAGTCATGGAAATGTGCACAACATCTCTCTCTTTTTTTTTTTTTAGGCCATTTTTATTTAATTTTATCTCTGTTACTTCAAACTGCTTTCATACTGGGAAATACAATGTTGGTATTTTTTATTAGCCAGCAGTTAAATGCTATATTTTCCTGTGAATTATTAACCCACTTTTAGGAGACTTAAATCAAGTAGTGGTGTCATCAGCATTGAAGGATCATTCTGATGCATTACATAACCAAACTAGGAAGACTGATACTGCTTTTCTGTTAGTAAAGTGAGATCTTTAGTGAGATCAATTCTGTATATTGTGGTTGCAGTGGGAATAGGTAAGGTATAGAGAATGGCTCTCCTATTCAAATATATTGGTAATAATCAGCTAAAACAGAGAAACTAATTTAGAAATATATGTATGGCAGGGGCGCCTGGGTGGCGCAGTCGGTTAAGCGTCCGACTTCAGCCAGGTCACGATCTCGCGGTCCGTCAGTTTGAGCCCCGCGTCAGGCTCTGGGCTGATGGCTCAGAGCCTGGAGCCTGTTTCCGATTCTGTGTCTCCCTCTCTCTCTGCCCCTCCCTCGTTCATGCTCTGTCTCTCTCTGTCCCCAAAAAAATAAATAAACGTTGAAAAAAAAAATTAAAAAAAAAAAAGAAATATATGTATGGCAACTCTTTAAATTTTAAAAACTATGGTAAATTATAGGCTGTGGATGCGGGACAGTGGAATATGCTACTGACAGAAGAGAGTTAATCTCCTTGCAAGTGTGTTGCTTTTTTAAAAAAATATATTTTGTTAAGTTTATTTGTTTTTCAGAGAGACAGAGGCAGCATGAGCAGGGGAGGGGCAGAGAGAGAGAGAGAGAGAGAGAAAGAGAGAGAGAGAGAGAGAGAGAGAGAGAGAGAGAGAGAGAGAGAGAGAATCCCAAGCAGGCTTTGCACTGTCAGGACAGAGCCAGATGCGGGACTCAAACTCAATGAAACCATAAAATCATGGCCTGAGCCGAAACCAAGAGTCGTATGCTTAACCGGCTGAGCCACCCAGATGCCTCAACTTTTTTTGTTTTTTAAGTATACAACAACTATCATTTGGTGTTGATTTGAGTTTTATTTTCCTGAGAAAGATGGATATAGTAAATGACTCAATTAGGTGATTCTTTGAGGTAGAAATGTTTACCATGAGTTCCTAGTTTTGAAGATCAATGAACTGATATACTTGAAAGTGCTTTGAAAACTGTAAAGTACTGTATTAATTTAAGAATTTAAGGTGATGGTATTTTCATTATTCTGTCATTCCATAAGTATTTTTTAAGTTTTATTATTTATTTTAAGTTAAATTTTAGTTAACATACAGTACAGTACTGTTTTCAGGAGTAGAATTCAGTGATTCATCACTCACATACAACATCCAGAGCTCATCACAACAAGTGCCCTCCTTAGTACTCACCACCCATCTAGCCCATCACCCAACCACCTCCCTCCATCAGCTCATAGTTTGTTCTCTGTCATTCAGAGTCTCTTGTGGTTGGTTTCCCTCTTTTCTCTCTTCCTCCATATGTTCATCTGTTTTGTGTCTTAAATTATACATATGAGTGAAATCATGGTATTTGTCTTTCTCTGATTGACTTTGTTTAGCACAATACATTCTAGCTCCATCCATGTTATTGTAAATGTCAAGATCTCGTTCTTTTTTTTTTTTTTAATTTTTTAAATGTTTATTTATTTTTGAGAGACAGAGACAGAATGTGAGTGGGTTAGGGGCAGAGAGAGAGGGAGACGCAGAATAGGAAGCAGGCTCCAGGCTCTGAGCTATCAGCACAGAGCCCAACACGGGGCTTGAACTCACAAGCTGTGAGATCATGACCTGAGCGGAAGTCGGATGCTCAACTGACTGAGCCATCCAGGCGCCCCAAGATCTTGTTCTTTTTGATGGCTGAGTAATATTCCAGCACGCACGCAGGCGCACACACACACCCCACATCTTCTTTATCCATTCATCAGTCAATGGACATTTGGGCTCTCTCCATAGTTTGGCTATTGTTGATAATGTTGCTGTAAACATTGCTGTTGGCGTTTCTTTACACCAGTAATGAGCAGCAGAAAAAGAAATCAAGGAATCGATCCCATTTGCAGTTGCACCAAGAGCAATAAGAGACATATAACTAAAGAGGTAAATGATCTGTCCTGTGAAAACTATAAAACACTTATGAAGGACATTGAAGAGTACACAAGAAAATGGATAAAGAATTCCATGCTCGTGGGTTAGAAGAACAAACATTGTTAAAATGTCTATAGTATCCAAAGCAATCTACACATTTTATACAATCCCTATGAAAATACTACCGGCATTTTTCCCAGAGCTAGAACACGCAGTCCTAAAATTTGTGTGGAACCACAAAAGTCCTTGAATAGCCAAAGTGATCCTGAAAAAGAAAAGTAAAAATAGACACTTCACAATTCCAGATTTCAAGCTATATTACTTATGTTTAAGGTATCTCTGTATCCACCGTGGTGCTCAAGCTCATGGGCCTGGGATCAAGAGTTGCATGCTCCCCTGACCGAGCCAGGCAGGCACCCCATTCCATAAGTATTTTTGAAAAGAAGTGACTGTTCCTTAAAACTGTGACTTAAAATACACACACATGTACCCACCTCCCTTTTTGTATGTACATAATTTTGTATGTCTTTTGGATAGATAACAGTGATTGCCTGGGAACACTTGGGTTGGGAGTAGGAGGTAGACTCGCTTTTTAAAACTATTTGTCACATACATAACTTTCTTAAATAATAGCTCTAGTCAAATATGTTAAAAGTTCAAAATGTAGACATGAATTTCAAGCTCATTATTTTTCAGTGAAAATGATTGCTAATAGTTAATTTAAAGGTTAATGGTTAAAAGATGGTATTCTTCTAGGCTTGGTGCTTTCTCCTAACCATCCATGCAAATTGAAGATAACCTCCCTGTGTAACACATAAGTTTGTAGTATAGAATCCCTAACCCTTTAAGAATTCTTTAAATGAACCTCTTTGGGCTAATTTAATCATACTATTCTGAAAGCATATTTTGGGAATGCTGTATAAAGATAGGAAACACATTTTGTTATATGTATTTACAAGATGCATGTAAAAATAATATGAAATATTCAGATTTGTTCTTAATCATTTTGGCTTACATGAGAAAATTATAAGGAAAATTTGCTCTTTTGGACACCCTGGGGTTAGTTAGAACTTAACTTTTGCTCTATACACAGACCTGTAACAATCCCATTGCAAAATGCATCAGTTAAAAAGAAGACTGTGCAAATGGAACTTGCCTTGTGGTAATACAGGATATTTCCATTAAATTTCCATTTGTTTTATCAAAAGAAGCTTATCACTTTGTCTTTACTGGAAACTTCAATACAGTATCAGCTTTAAGGGAATTCTAATACGAACATCCTTTCAAAATCTAAGATTTAGTTTATATTTCTTCTGGAGAAATTAAACCAGGGTAATGCGATTGCTAGCGTAAATGGCTTAACTTCTGTGGAGTGAACAGAGAGGCAAATCTAGAAAACTATCCTTGAGATGATATATGTGGGTCATTTAATATTATTGCTTATTGTGTGGAATTTTAACTGCAAGCTCTTAATGTACTTGTCTAATATTTTTCCCTGTTTTTTAATCATTTGAAGATATACAATGAAATGATACAAACAACACCTGAATATAACTGCCCATTCTTTCTTTGATGTAGAGTATGTATGTGTGTTGAGACTTAGGAAACTAGCCACAAAGTTTGATCTCAACACATTCTCTTTGGACATGGTTGGAAATCTGATCCATTCTACTCAGTAGCTAGTGGTGAATGATTATTTGAATTTTGAATCTTATGAAATGACATTATTGATCATCATATTCAATAACCCCCAACCATTAGGACTTTAAGAAATTTTAGAGCATATAATGTACATTCTGTGTATATTCTAACTTAGACCTTGGAACTTAGTAAGTGGAGATAGTAGGTTGTATATAAAGATTAACATCTACTTCCTTTTTTACTACTAATTTCCTGTATACATATCACTCTAACTCCAC